>NC_043958.1:14352752-14661681 GCF_902148855.1 Sphaeramia orbicularis
GTATTTAATGTGACCTCCAGTTGCTCTTAACATATCCTTAACTTTTTTATTCAGACAATATGAGATTTGCGGCATTAATTTTTACTTACACTAGAATTCATTCATCACATGTCAAAGATGTCTCAAAATTTAGGCAACATTTTGTAATGGGCATGGCAGTGAAGACTGACTTGAGACTATATAGGCCACTGATTTGTTGTTTTGTTGTATTAATACTGTGCACACATTTCTTGTATTTTCTTGTTGTAAAGCAAAGGTGGGCAAAGACTCTTGCACAGTATTGTTTGTTTTTGGTGTGTGCATTCATAAAACTTTCTTAAATTATTTTCTTTGTGTTTTAGTAGCTGGACTTCTAGCTTTAAGAAGTTTAACTGAGTACAACTGACCCCACTAGCAAGATCTTTTTTTTTTTTTGCTTAATATAAGATGATGTGGTTGTACTGAATATCTGGCTTCATTCCAGTAGGTTTTCACAGTATGTCTTGTAGGAGGGAAATGTCCAAATGAAAGTGAGGTGATGAGATGCAGATGAAAAGAAGGAAATGGGGAATGGTAATAGGTAATGAGGAACAAAGGTCAAAAAGTAGAAACTGACTGAAGTGGGAAGATCAAAAGTAGGAGAGCGAGGCAGCGAGACAGAGAGGTGCTGAGTGATATGCCAGCTGGACAGTGCGTGCCAGTTCACATTGTGTGAGAGCCGGTGACATGTGAGCTCAACTGTCAACTTTCTCCACAGCCAAAGGCACCGAGACCGTGATGAAATCCACCCAGCGATACATTGAGCTCACTGCAAAACGGGATTCTGTGCATAACTGATCATGTTTGATTCTGTGGAGTCTGCCGTTAACAAAATATACAATATACTAGAGCTATATGCATTTAAGGGGCACATTAAAAATCTGGGTATTTGTCTCATTTTGGATTCTCATTGTTTAAGTATGCAAATTTGGATGTTTGTTATTTAACTACCGTCTCTTCTTTAATTCTTTACTTTTACAGTGACAGACCTCATGTAATATATATTTCAGTGTAAGTACAAAAATGCAGAGGGTTAGTACTGTGACTCTGGTTACAGCTTATCTTACAGTAAGTTACTTGAGATGGAGCAGCGTTGACCTTAAAAAAGCCACTGAGGCCACATTGACGACTGTTGTCCTTATCTTGAAGAGATAGAGGTGACAAGATAAACGAGGAACTAACAACAGTGCTTTCAAATCCATCTGAAGCGTTGTAGCTCAGGAAACTATGAGCATATTCAGACACACTTTCACACAGCTCTGCAGCTCTCAGCTACCTTCAGCTAAACCACTGCCAGTATTTCTATCCATTAGTTCTGGTTTATCTGCAAAGTTCAACTATTGGACGTTTCACTGAGAGTGGAGTTGCCAAACTGCCTGCATGCGCCGTTACAGCACTGTGTATACTGACTCAAAATAACACTGACAATTCATATGTACCATTAAACTCAATATAGATCTAATGTAGCATCAGGTGCCATATATGACATCATAGTGATCCAGATTCCAGAGTCCCCCAACCCCCAGATGTCACCACTGTGAGCTCTGAGACACCTCAGTGTGACATATGACACTAGAGGTGAATATACTGAATACATAGGATATATATTTATATGTGTGTGTGTACGTGTGTGTGTGTGTGTGTGTCTGTGAATATATCCATACATTTTTTACATTATTTATATCTCCACATAAGTTAAAATAAATAGAATTCAACTAAGTTATATAAATTGAGTCAAATCATATATCACTTTAAATTAAACCACATTAATTTAAGTTTAAAATGAAAAGCGTAAAAAATATATGTATGAAACTGAGTTAATAAAAAATATTAAATGAAATCATTAAATGAAAAGCAGTGAATTTGTAATTTAATTGCCAAACTTGAATTGAGAATTTAAAAGACTACATTTCACTGAAGCATTAAATTAACTTAAATTATTTTATATTCAATTCAGCTCAATTAAATAAATCACAACAGCATTAAAAAACAGTGGAACACAGAACTGATAATCTTTGGATATTTTCTCTTAATTGTCATTTTTTATGCGTTGTATTCTATCCAAAACACTCAATGTGACAGTGAATGTAGACTATCATATTGTTTCAGTTTCACTCTGCATGATTATGTTGTTACTTTCCAGTAGTGGTGTTTTCCTGCTCCAGGCCATATGTTCCTGTGGTACACTTGTTCTCGTGCAGACACTGCAGCTGCGTTCACTCTAATCATTTTCCTCCATTTAAATGACTGGAAGGCAGACTAATGAGGAGTTTCCCATTCAGCTTCCTTATGCGGATCCAAACTGACAGATGCCCGAAGTAAGAATGGCAGCCACATTCTCACCAGACGCTCGAACCCCAGTTTCCTCAACTTAGCAAACAACAACAAACAACCCCCAAAGGTTCAAGAGGTGATGGCTTCAGCTGTGCAGCAAATAGAAGGCAACGGCAGGTGACACTCCTTCCCTTCAGATAATCTGAGTATCTTCTTACATCTATACGCTAATTTTACGTATCTCTTCACTCTGCTGAGATCATGTCTGATGTTGAAAACACATTCTTGACTGTACAGTTATGTCTGGGTAAGCCTGTACTGACAAGGATAATGGTTTCACTGATAAAGTATGGGAGACTTAACAGGTTTCTGTTTTCTAGCAAGATATATACTGGTGTTTGTGGTCCACCACGGTCAGAAGTGAACACTGAACTGTGGCTTAAACATGTTAATATAGTTGCTTGTGCTCACCTTCACCGAGGTCCATAACAGCCAACACAGCACTGCAGTTTGCCTCTCCCAGCTCATTTGTTGCCACACAGGTATATAATCCGGCATCACTCGTGCGGCAGTCCCGTATCCACAGTCCACCAGAATCCTGGGCTTCAGATGGAGAAATGAGCTCATCGTTGTGGTACCAGGTCAGAGCAGGTTTTGGAAATCCTGCCACTGTCACCCTCAGGCGGATATCACAGCCTGTCCCTACTGCTGCCTTGCGGAGTTTACGGGTGAAGACTGGAGGAGCGGGGTCCTGCACTGAAGTCCCATTGTTGGTGACTTTGGGCCTCTTGGAAGGGATGTGAAGACTAGGGCTGGATCCTGGATCATCTGCCATTCTGTCTTGTTAAAAGTTAAACTGTGCTTTGAATCTGGGAAAAAATACGGGAGTTTAACATGATCATGATCTACTGAAGCTGTGTGTAAAACTCCTGCTTTTCTCTGTACACCCTGTGGCTGAACAGGTCTATTTGCACCTGTTCAGTGAAAGGAAACACATTTCATATCCTGTGATTTTGATGTCAACAGTGAACCCGACATGCTATACACACAGAAGAATAAGTCAACACAGAATGGAGTAAAAGTGTGTGTCCTGTTTCTTAGACCCACTATTAGTGTGTCAACATGTTCACAGTGTGTTTGTACTGAACGTCAGAGTTATAAAAGTCTCAGAGAACATGAGGTTGGAGGGCTCTAAGAGGTGTCTAATTTCAACACTGAAGCAAATTTACTATAGTTTTGAAATTCTTTCAGACTGGGTCTTGATTTCACGTTAGGTTTAGTTACAAAGGCATATATAGTTTTATTTTTATTTTGAGGGGGTGATGAAAGCTTTATTTATTTATGGAAGGCTTAACAACTAGTATTTTTCTTTTTCTTTAAGGATCACATATTGTGCAAAGACATTCTGTTACTCTTCCTAAATACCATAACCTGCTATTCTGCATTCTTCACTGTCGTATTTATTTATTATATCATTTTTTTCCTCTTATAGTTTTATTTTTCCATACAAAAAAAATGTGCAAGTAAATTTGTGCTTTGTTACCCTTTGATATCCATAGGTCATTCTGATATACAAGGACAAGTGGCCAATTTGTCTGTAGCTGTTAAGACTGCCAGGGATTACATTCAGAATTAACTTCAAACAGTAATAAGAAAATTAACAACTACTGAAAATGGAGATTAATGAAATATCTCAATTACCAGGACACGTGAGCATTCAGCGCCCAAGTATCACCTAATAACATGTGATAATAGAAAGAAATGCAACTTACTATACTTCTGCCATCAAATCCAAATGGAATCCCTTTGGACATCCCCGCAAACTCCAAGTTAAGGTAACAAGATCCATGGAGCGAAATATGTCATCTCAAATCATTTGCTAAAGCCTGTGTCTCTGTGTGTCCTTAAGCCAGCACGGCCTGGAGGTGTAAGTCCAACCGAGATCATGTAGCATTAGCAGCCGCTGCCATGGTCCCTTTCAACAGCTTTAACCGTGCTAACATGCAGACAGAGACATTCCTCTCCTGAAATGTCAGAGCACTTAGGCCTTCTGCGAGGTCTGAGTCACTACATGTGCGTACTTTTCTTTAGAAAAATACACTTTCAACCTTTGTCGACTTAAATGCACTCATGTTATCTGCTGCCTTTTTCTCCCCCGTCTCCCCTGTGTCTCGCTGCTTCACCCCCAACTCCCTCAGGTTTGCAGAGACAGCTGCACCACTACTGATAGGTCACATTTCTGGGACTGCCATGTACGACCTAAACTCACACATACCACGGACACACAAACACTGTATATACTGCACAGATACTCAAATACACAGGCTCTTTAACTCTAAGCATTTTGATAATGTTATCAACCAAAATGTATGTGTGTGTTCCTGAGTGCGAATATCTGTGTGCGTGCTCGTCTGTGTGCGTGTGTGTGTGTGTGTGTGTCTGTGTGTGTCTGTGTGTGTGCGCGTGAAGGCACTGACGGCATGCGTGTGACAGTTGGAGGTGCTATAAAAAGATAGTCTAAGAATAAAGACAGGACTTAGTGATTCAAAGAGTTGTAGGGCAGTGATATAACAGGAGGATATAATAAACTGGAACGAACAATTGATGGAAATAACAGTTAAATTTAATCATTTTTTAAGAAAGTTCAGATTTTAAGATATAATGTTTTTTTACTGAGGTCAAATTTCATTTTTCTAACACTAGTATTTAGTGGTCAGTCATGCATCATTTGTCTCTTTTTCTTTCCAGACCATTACTGGTACTGAGATACAGTACACTATTTGTGGATGAATTATAAATATATAAATAAATGCATAATTTGTTCACAGTTAAAATGTAACTGAATTATTAAAGCTAATGGGGCCAAAATCAGTAGAAAAATGCTGCAGAATTAGAAAATGCTCCTTGCTTCTGTGACGCTCTCTCCTCTCAGTCCAGGTCAAAATGCCAAATATAAATCTGTGTAATGGAAAACACACGACACTTTTCCAACCTTCCGTGTTGAGCCTCCAGCACAGTGACGTCTGACAGAATCTGATCAGTGATTGGTAATTATAGCTGTGATGTATTTAACCATCATACCACCCTAAAAATACCTGTGATTACCCTAACGTTCTACCCAGCATCACTGGGTAGAATCAACCTAGACAGGAGCTGAATTTTGTTTCCTATCAGACCAACTAAATTAGAACATGGTGAAAAGTAATTATGGAATTTGTGCTCTGTAATGTCTATGAACTATCCAAGAACTTCCCAAACATAACCTTCAATGACTCAAAAATGTTTCTTCCTGAAACTACCTTAGGGTCAGCAGTGGAGTGTAAGTAGGTCCATATTTACATGAACATACTTAAACTTCACTTCAGTATCTCTATTTTATGTAAATTTACACTTTCTACCCCACTTCATTTCATAAAGCTCACAAAAGTTGTTTTTTTTTTTTTAGATATATAGTATGTAAAACAATAAAATAACCCAAAAACATCATACACAATTCTATAATAAAAACAGGGACCATATTACAGCATAGTGACTACTTTGACTTTACATACACTTCCGGAAAAAATTATTAGACCATCAAACGTCATCAAAAACGATGGTTATGCAATCAAGTACTAACTCCTGTGTGTATCATGTAAACTAAATGACTAAAACAGACAGAAAAGAAAACATGGAATGCCTAAAAGCACTGTTTTTGACGGTACAATTCCATAGCTATTGATGTAAGAACTGAAGTGATTTTTGTTATCATCAAGAAAACATGGAAAATGGCTAGATATCAGCTCTGAAATTAAACTCTTATGAGCTATTTTTGTTGTTATCATTATATTTGTCCAAACAGATGTACCTTTAGTTGTACCCGGCATTAAAATGAACAAGAAATTGAAGAAAACAAGGGTGGTCTAAGAATGTTTTCCGTGACTCTAGTTCAGCTATACATCATCAATAATCAGAAACTTTTAAGCAACTTTTCAGTTCTGAATACAGAACTTCATCTTATAGTGGAGTGTTTTCATAGTGTGATAGACAGGCATGTTTTTACTTTAGTACAGGCTCTGAACACTGCTGCCTCTCCTGCTTTGGGTATATATACTAGGACTTCTGCCAAAACTCATTAGACAATGCTCACATTTTGTAAAGGTATAATTGTGCTTCTGCTTTAATATCATGAGAATAACTGCTCTCTATAGTATGCTCACTAAAACTGGTTTATAATGCTCTCTCTTCAAGTAGAAAGGCAGGAAAAAAAGGAAACTCAAAATCCACTGAGCAACCCTGCAAACTAATTACAACAAAATATTGCCTTTTATTTATTAGATTTGAAAAACACATACATAGCTTGTGGTATCACTTTCAATATACTCCTGTTCTGTGTGGTTTTTGCACATGGTTTCCCAAGAAGAACACACAGAATAAACTGTACAGCAACTTTATTGGACATCTACTTATGTATCTGTGTAAGTAGGTTTTCTGTGGAACCTTGGTGCCTCATATGAACCAGCTCATACAATAAAAATTATTAAACCACCCTTGTTTTCTTCAATTCCTTGTTCATTTGTTCATTTCTAAAGGTACATCTGTTTGGACAAATATAATAACAAAAATTGATAATAACTAAAATCACTTCAGTTCTTACATCAACAGCTATGGCATTGTACTGACAAAAACAGTGCTTTTAGTCATTCCATGTTTTCTTTTTTGTCTGTTTTAGTCACATGATACACACAGGAGTTAGTACTTGATTGCATAACCCACTGTTTTTGATGACTTTTGATGGTCTAATAATTTTTTCTGAATGTTTTAGTAAAGGTCAGTGCACATTGCTCAACAGACCACAACACTTTCTACCCTTTTCCTCAAATTCAAAAGATACTTAATCTCTGCCAAATTTCATGTTAATAGAGCATTTGTGATGAGCCAAATGCATTCTTCTATTTTACTGATTATACCTCAAAAAGTCACACAACTGCGTTTGTGGAAAGTAACCAGTATATTAAGGCTCAGTGTGTCATCGTTGTCTCCATCCTCTTTCCAACTTCTGGACCATGACACATCCACAATGGTTTGCACGTCAGGTCAAAGGAAAACCTACTACCTTTTGATTCAAGCTGTGAACCAAGGTTTATTTTTGGTCAAAATCTTCTGAGTGGTTGAAAACTACATTCATGTATTGCATTGAGCTTTCAGTGAACACTGTCACATACCAGCAGGACATAGACAATCAGCTGTTCTTTGCTGTCTTGTATTTTTCCACCATTGCAGTTGATGTTCGAAGCCCCACACTGAAAAATACAGCACACAATGACAGGATTCATAATTTCGTAAGAACTCTTAACACTGAAACACTAAATCACAAGATCAAAACAAAACTGAAACTCTCCAAGAAGCAAAGTGTTAGAGTCTATTTTTAATGTTTAATTCTGGGGGTATCAGTGAAAAATAATCTTCCTCTTCTGTTTGTCCATTCTTCAGTGCAGTAAATCATTTCCAGCAGACTCTTGAATATTTGGAGTAAATATCAATAACACTTACATAATTCAGTTTAGCTTAAATCCTTAGGGAGGCATTCGCTCTGCAGCAAAGTAGTCAAAAGGCATACAACAGACTTCTCAAGCTAAATCCAAGGTTTGAGTTTTGTTTGTCTAGCATTTATCTTACTTGCATTGATCCACCAGTGGATGAAACATTCAGATCCATTATTTAAGTAAAGCAAAGCAAAATATACAGTATAATAGCTCAGTGCTCATTATGCAGAATGGCTCACCTCTGTCATCCATTATGGTTTAAATGATTTGATTAGAACTGATTTCTTTAAGTATTGTTTTAATGTTTTAGCTTGATGAAGTGCAGCCTTTTGTATGGAGATCAGAAAATCAATCTGAAAAGCAGTCAGCATTTATATAACTGTGGTGTAAAAAAATAACTCAGATTCCTTTGAAGCACACACGGAATAGATCTGTAAACAAACTACCCTAATAACGACACACACTTTCCAAATCACACTCTTGGTTAAGGTTACAATTTTTCAGTGAAATGTATTTCTGCAGCACATTTAACATGGAAATTTTAAGTGAAATTTGTAAGATTAGGGTTAGGTTAGAGTCAGAGTCATAAAAATAGGTAACAGCACTCTATAAATAATGCCCTCTGATAATTAAGCGTCATTTACTCCCAGGCTTTTTTTGTGCAGACACTGTTTTCAGAAGAATAATAAAGGACTTTTGATTTGTTCTCTCCCTTTCTTTCAGAGCACTGGCATTACATATAAAATTCAGTGACTCACAGAACTTTATTTAACATCCTGAGGCATTAAATATTTTGTACTGTGCTAATCCTCTTAGCGTCATTCAATGTGACTAATTTGTACCGTGGTCCATCTTTGTGTACAGCTGAAAGACAACTGGTGAATGTGCTGTCACTCCAACATGGTGTGAAAAGCTGCATTAACTGCTCATCCAGAAAAAAGTCTGACACTGTCTAGGAGATAAAGTGCAGCCTTTTACCATGGGCCCAAATTATGTATGTACCTGTTTAATTTCCTCTGTTTCATTACTTAAATAACCTGCTTTTCAGTGGTCCTGCTGCTGGATATGGTGGTAATTCTAGGAAAACCAGATCAGTCGACAAGATCCGGTATGCTCTAGGTTAACTATTTCTGTTACAAGAATGTCATTTAAGTTTTTAACTACAGAAGATGGACAAATATTATCTTGAGAATAAGACATTTTGTGATTTTAAATTCTCCTTCAGCTGTGAAAACATGGACTGCCATGGTCCAGTCTGAAAATGTCTCTGTCTTTATGCAGAAGCCAGATTACTTACACTTGTCATAAAAAGCACTGATGAGTGCTGTGACACAATAGACCTGCTGGCGTACAGAGACAGGATTCTTGTATGAGATGCATGTGTGATTTAAGATGGTTGAAAGGTTTAGAGGCTGCGACCTAAAAAAAAAAAAAACTCTCCTTATCTCCTAATGTTCTGACAGACATAGTGTATGCAGGACAAATGCAGACATCAGTGTGGTAAGAAAGCATCTATAATCTAATCGGCACAATGTGCTGTTTTAAGAGACTCTTCTATTCCTGAATTATTTTTTAAATGACATTGGCACTTTGTGACAAAACACAAAAAACATTGGGTTCAGTTTACAGGAAGAGGCTTTGATCACACAGCAAAAAGCACATATGTAGAAACCTGCAAGACAAATATAGATAAATAAAGATAATAAAGCTCATCTGCCTGTTGAAACACAAACCTTTTAGCTGAAATGCACAAAATTACATAATTTGCTTATAATCAGTTTTCTGCCCCTTATGCCCTTATGTATTTTTCTTTCCATCTTTATTCCCTCCATTTCCTCTAAGTCATCCTTAGGTGTGACAACAAATCTGCCTCTCTGAAGAGCACTTATACTGTGATACACAACCCAAGAACTGTTGTCAGGACTGAAACCACAGCAAAGTGTAACAACAGCATTATGGCATGTACGTACACCGACTCTAACCTCAGAAATTAACTGGTTTTATCCACTTCTGAGGCTCTCCTTTAACAAAACATACCAAGAACATGACAACTGCTAATTTTTAAGAAAATGTGTATGTGGAACAATAAAACACATGAATTTGTATACAGTTGGGAGTTTACCTAAAAGGTCATTCCACCTTAAGGGTGATACATATGGGCCCTTGAGATTCTACTATAAAGAAAAAACCAATTCTTTATATTTCAAGTTGTGTATCTCTGTACTTACACAAAACAATTTTGAGTTTATACCTATCCATTACAGCAAAATGAATTACACTGTAAGTAACTGGGGTATAAACTCACAAAAGTTAAATGTTGAGTCTGGAACACAGGACACCCTCAGCAATCACCTTCTTGGCTGCATAGTGAAAGGAGAAGGGCTGGAAAACAGCAGAGGGAGCTGTGATCACCTTGGAGGTGCAGAATACCATTCTGTCCAAAATGGCAGTCCCTTAAAAAACAGAACAGAAAGTTACGTTTAATAGCAGATATTGTGGTCGGTATTAATGTTCTGCTGATTCACCATAAAAAACAGCCAAGAAGAATGTTGCATTGCCATTTCCAACACCAACTTGTTTAAATGTATGTATACAATGTACTGGATGTAAGGATGCGATAGGGCATTTGATTTGAGACACAGTGATTCTTTCACTTCCTGGAACAGAACATTGAATGTACAAATCATGGTTTTCGCTGTAACTGAAATGCCACTGCTGCCAATGCTTTTAAATGCTGGATGGTGTTTAATGTTGGTGGAAAAATGTCCCACACATCCACTCACCCTGAGTACTGCCACAGGTATGAGAGACAGGTTTAAAGTTATTATACCACTGCCAGTCATCATGTTCTCAGTTCAGTTGTGAAACTTGGTACTGTCCTATTTTTAACATCTGTGACTTTTCATTGTTCAGTGCTTAATGGTACTCTATTGGCTTTGGTGTTAAACAACAAAAATCATGTCTTTTTTTTTTTTTTTTTTGCTGATATTATCTCCCTTCCTTCCGTCAGAGGCCAGAAAAACTGCATGTTATGAAAACTGCTTATTTTACATTTTCATTATGTATTAGCTGTTGTGTGATTTGTTTTGCTTTTCTATTGTCATTTTTTTTTTCTTAGACAAAGCTGATGTAGTCTTATAAAACTGTAACACAATTTCTCAAACTAAATAATTCCGGAATTCTTTTCCTGCTCCTTACTGCACCTGGACACATGTGTGCTATCAGTATGTTTACATTCCTCTCTAGATGTAGCTTGTTAGCTAGGTTAGCTCTGTCTGTTTATGGTAAATTAGGTTAACTGCCCAGTCACCCTAAACAAGTCATAGGATATTACCTCACGGAAAAAGTGTCCTAGCTTACAAAACAACATTCAGGCAATATTATTAACAAATGCACTGGCACAAAAGCCTCATTTTTTTCTGATATTATGTCTACTTTAAAGTGGTTCTACTTGTGCTGCTAGCTAACTAGCTACACAGGACAGAACTAGTTTAAATTAAAGAAGTAAGAGTTAAACAACTTACCACATAAATGTCTGTTATTTCTGCTCTTGCTTTTGGTCCCTCTCCAGTTAACAGAGTAAATGATGTAAAATCTTGGGCAGCAGCTACTTTTTTCACAGGAGACATTTTGACAAGCTATAGAAAATGCACAGGTGTTAGCATTACATAATAATGGCAAATATCCCAGTAAGCTCTGACTGTGACAGCAGTGACTTGGCATGCACACAGCAGGACCCTGAAGCTGAAACTGTGAGAGAAAATTAGATTAAGAGCATTAAGAGCACACATGTGCTCTTACTGTCACACCAAAATGTGAAGGTTTATCAGGCCTTATTTGATGGTAGTGCCCGGTAGTTACCACAAGTGACCAGAGTGGCCGCTGTTCAGTCACTTTAACAACATCATGTGTTAAGATGGAGTTTGTTTTGTTGCATCTGTCTATTAGTTATAAAAGATCGGGTGGATTTCACTGGAAAACCTTTTTTTTTTTTTTTTTTACTATACCTGACATAAAATATCCCAGTCACAGACGTATATTTTTGTCATGTGGGAAAACACAACATTTAAGATGGTATTAGATATTTTTTAGTCACAAAATTCTCAGGGTCCCTCAGGTTGTGGATGTTGGATGAATACCTGAAGACATAATTCAAAAGCAGGACATGTACCTTTTATTACTTTTGGCGTATAAGAATTAAAGGTCATCACAAGGAAGTGGCAGAAATGTGGCCCTGCAAGAGTAAAACATTGGCTGAAGATTATGGTAGAGAAGTACTGTTCTCTGTGAAAAATCTGACATTTAGTCTGAGGACTAAAGGCTCAAGCTTCATTGTCCAGCTATATCTGTAAGTACATATACAGCGGTACAAAATATCATTTCTCTAAACCTTTCTAAAGTGCAATAGAACAAAAAAAAAATAAAAGTATGATAGACTATACAGTACAGACACTGAGCAGCAGAACAAAGAGACATCTGCAATAGACGATAAAGTGCAACAGCCTTGAAATGAATATGAATTCAAACTGGGCAAAATAAGGAGCTTTCATACAAGGGAAGAAATGAAGTAGAATAAACAAAACAATGCTCCTACTTTGCAGTTTTCTTTTGCTTGTGTGTATTTTTAATCTTTACTTGAAAAAGTCTTTAACGAAAAAGTTTCTAAAAATGTATAAATCTAGTGATACGCACTAGAGTATTAGGGTCATTTTATGTAAAACAAGAGAAAACCACCAGCTAAGAAGGCAATATTCCAAAGATACTGAATTTTCTCATGTAAACTTGCAAATTTATGAGAAAAAATTGGATGTTGTCAGTTTACTTGGATAAAATACTTGGACATACTCTGAGATTAAAGAAAAAAACTTATACATTTACAAGGAAAAAATCCAAATCCAGAAGATAAGGGAGAAACCTTCTGAGACGGTGTTTCTGCTGCGGAAAAGGACGAGTCACACATGCATGTACAGTGTTTAGTTTGGCTGCTAGTGTGTTGTAGTTACTGTTACATTTCAGTGTTAGACGTGATGGCTGATTTTATCATACTACCTGTGGCTCAAACCTGACATTTCATTCTGACTCGCAGGCTTGTCCATAAACAATTGGACTGTCTTTACTAGACTATACTCAACATTATTTTCAAGGTAGAAGAGCCAGTAAGAATAGAAGTTTCCTTTTGTGTATGGTGCAGTTATTATTTATTAGTTTTTATGCCTCTTGTCAGATATTGTCATATTAATCCATAAAGACCCAAACAGCCATCAGCAACCAAATGCATCTACTGATGTAAACTGTTTAATATCTGTTGGTCCACTAATCCTATCAATACATGTAAATAATTGGTGTAAAATACAGTTTGTCATCTTTTTGTGGTCATCAGATATGACCCTTTTGGACATTCAGAGGCTCCATAGTTAACGTGGATCATCGTCTACAACATAGATTCACCAGTAAAACCCATGGAGTTGGATCAATGGCAGTGGACACACTGGGTTTATGTTCAGTTAGTAGTATAATTTGCTGAAAAACTCACCTTTTCTGAGTTTTCTCTGTGTTTGATATAATAACCCTCAACTTTCTACCAAGATTTTATGAACATAAGCATGATCAGTAAATTAAATATATGAAAACACCAGATTTTCACTGAAATAATGCAAAACACAGAGGAAAATATTGTAATAAATGGTGATCTATCACTTAAGAAAAGTTAAATATGCAGAAAAAAAAATATTATGGAACTACCTCAAAAGTAGCTCTGAGTCGGTATGTGTTAAATATAGCTTCTGCTACATGGTTATTAAAACACACTGCTCAGCCATTAAAAAAAGTTGCGAAATTGTTGGATTCCATTTGGCTTTAATGACATTTGCTTTTGCTGTGACATTGTTTATGCCACACAAGGCTTTTGCAATGTCATAATTTATGCCATACATGTACTTCTGTCCATACTTACATTCATTTTTCACCAACATCTTCTATTGCTGTGTTCAGTCTCAGCACATCCCAAAATGTTCAGTGTGGTTCAGGTCTGGACTCTGTAGTGGTCAGTCCATATGTGAAAATGGCGTCTCATGCTCCCTGAGTCATTCTTTCACAATTTGAACCTGATGACTCCTGGCGTTGTCATTTTGGAATATGATGGAGGAAAAATGGAATTAATGGAAAACCCTAGTCATTCAGTATATTCACGTAGTCAGATGTGATACATATAACGTCACTGGACCTAGACTTGACCAACATAGTACCTTAAAGCTTGTACTGTAAGCACTAGGCATGATGGGTAATCAGTCTGAAACCACAGCCCAGTCTTTATGCGTGTCATCACTCTGATGGTTGTTTAAGAAATGAGAAGCTACTCACTGCATCAGTTAGAGTTCAAGAACTTGTTGCAGCTGAGACATATTAATCACAGACAGTATGACAAGAAAATTAAACTTGGGTTGAATCATTAGCCTTTAGCAGGGCTTCAAATATGTGTCCTACCCTTCATTAGAGGAACAACACGGTCAGTTCACACTCTTTTTTTTTTTTTTCCTCATGCCTTTTGAGCTCCTGGGAGTCTGTGGCCTGTTAAATTACTGATAAAAACCCAGGATACTTGCACAAAAACACTCTCTAGTATAAAAATATTTATCTGAGAAGAAGTCAAGGCCGGTCAGATGAAGAAGTCACCCATTACACTGGACATTTTGTTTAGTGGGAAACCAGGTGTGTGTGTGTGTGAGGTGATAAGTCTGAGAAGTCAAAGCAGAGTCACAGCTTTTGCAAATGTATGAAATAGATGAATGGTTTTAACACAAGCTTTAACAGTTGAAGCCTGGGGAAGAGAATGAGAAATTTCTTCAACGCAATACAAGTCAAGACTAAACTTCTCCATGTGTCTGCGTCTGTCATTAGTAATGCACATGTACAATATGTGCCAGTGGCTTATTTCTTGACATTTGCTGCAAGTGTAAGTCAGCCAGACCACCCGTAAGTAAATCTGCACATCACAAAAGAAGAACATTTCTCTAGATACTGTGTGAACCAGCCGCAAAAAAAGATAATGCAGCTCTCAGCTTTCAAGGCCGTTCTTTGTTATCTTCTGTTGTGTGTTGGCTACAAAATAATTTTGCTTGCTGACTTCATTCAGAACCAGATAGCTGCAAAGCAAAAAAGGACTGAAACAAACTCCGTTTTCAGACAAACTGTGCTTCTCTAAGACAGGAAAAGAACTCTTTTTTTGGTTGCACCTTCGAGGCTTTTTCAATCCAAAAGTACAGTCATGGTGTCCAGCACTGTGTTCGTCCTGGGCCCGTTGTGGGTCTTCACTCTGGCAGAGGCCTGCTGCCCAGAGGAGACACCGAGGGAGGAGGTGGTGTCCTGGTTCAAAGAACGAATCCTGGACGGCCTCGGGCTGGAGGAGCCCCCTGCAGCTACAGTTAGGGGTCCAGATGAGGACACGAGGAAGCCATCCAGGAGGCCCCCCAAGAGGAGCAGGACCACATGGGTGAACGAAGACATCCACCTGAAGCATGACACACCAGAAATTATTGTCTTTCCAAGTTCTGGTGAGGGAAGCTGCTGAATCTTTCACCCTCATTTGTTTAAAGTATTCAATGTCAAAATATTTCATTTTGGCAACTGTAAAAATATGTAAAATATCTTTTGCATTAATACCTTCAGTTGTGTAGTAACTGGATTGGATGGAGGTGAATGTCAATAAGGTTAGCATTTAGAGAAACTATTATTTGCAGAAAACAGATTCATTCATCAGTGTGCCAACTCAATACTTCAAATGACATTGAATATTAGACAAAATAATTACATGATAAAATGAGCAGATGAATAAACTACTTAAAACACTAGCAGCAATTTAGCAGTGCATCTTTTTATGTTGATCTTGTCTGTCTTCTACGTGCTTGACATATTTTAACCCATAAAGACCCAGTGCTACTTTGGTGCCAGTTCCCAAATGAATTTTTCTCTCTGTTTAACCATTCGTAAGTGATTTATCTCCATTGATTTTGGTGTTATCCTCTGCATTTTGCATTTTTCACTGTAAATCATGCATTTTCCTCTGTTTAATTTTGTCTCTTTAATTTAGATGTTAATGAAACCTCAAAGGAAATTCAAAGATTATTCTATCAAAACAGACAAAACTGAAGAAAAAGTCAGTATTCCAACAAAATCCATCATTAAATGAACATAAACCCAGTGTTTCCATCCACTTTCATTGATCCAACTCCATGGGTTTTACTGGCGAATCAATGTTGTAAAAGATGACGGTGTTTCCACGTTCACTACGGAGCCTCTGAACGTCCAAATGGGTCATATCTGATTACCATTAAAAGACGACAAACTGCATTTTATACCAATTATTTACATGTATTGATAGAATTAGTGAGTCTAAAGGTATTAAATATTTTAGATCAGTAGATGCTTTTGGTCACCAGTGGATGTTTGGGTCTGTATGGGTTAAACACTATGTTGTTGCACATTTCACACTGAGGTCTGCTACAACAGTCTTCTTGCAGAGGAAAATGCATTTTTTGCTAGCGTTGTTGAGGTTTAAAGTAAAATGAATGCATATCCCTTTATTATTTTAGTGTTTTTAGTGTTTATGTGTATAGGGATAAGTATATTGCATAGATTATTGGTGCAGCCCAAAGAACTTACAGCGTTAGCAAATTTTCACTTAAACAATAATAAATCTTTGCTTTTTACTGTAATAAACTCTTATAGGTTTTTATCTCTTTGTCATTTTATGTATTTGTATCTTATGAGGCTGTAACTAATGATTGTTTTCAAAGCTGACCTATCTGTTCATTATTTTCCACGTTGAACAATTAGTTGTTTTTTTTTAATAAAATGTCAGAAAAAGCTGAAAAATGTCAAGTAATGTTTCATGACGCCTAAGATGATGTCTCAAAGGTCTCAGATATTTTCCATTTACTGTCAAAGAGGACAAAAGAAGACTAAATATTCTTATTTAAGAGGAATCAGAAAAATACTGAAATTGATTAATTGATCAGAACAGTATCTATAATAGCAGGACTTTGCAGTTCTACTTTGACCATCATGTTAAATGTGCTCAGTGGATAAAGCTGTTTTTCAGATGATCGTAGGATAAACTGAAGCACTGTGAGTGTGTCCT
Organism: Sphaeramia orbicularis; assembly: GCF_902148855.1. Classification (NCBI taxonomy): domain Eukaryota; kingdom Metazoa; phylum Chordata; class Actinopteri; order Kurtiformes; family Apogonidae; genus Sphaeramia; species Sphaeramia orbicularis. Next base: position 14,369,706 of record NC_043958.1, read on the forward strand.
TGTGGGCAAAGACAGGCATTGAATCCATTACCTGTTTTACTTTTTTTCCAACATTAAATAGCCTTCACATTAATATAATGGTGGAGTATAACTGTTCAAAGGAAAATGAGACAGTCTCAGTGACTCTAGTGCAGTGTCTGTATTGATCACAACCCAGTGAATCTTCTTGTGTGTCATCCTTTTTATGACTGTAGGAGTCTGAGGAGGACCTGAATGGTACCATAAAATCCCATAAACCTGTCTGACTGCTATCCAATCTTATTCTTTCACAGACTCATCCTGTTCCACATCTGACTCTGGAGAGACCACCAGGGGCCCCTTTACGTATTACTTCCAACTGTCCATTAACAGACAGGAGGTCCAGCTCACATCTGGCCAGCTGTGGTTCTTTGCAGGTCAAGGGGTCACTGTGAACTCCTCAGCCCCCCTCTTCATGCTCACATCAGCCCAGCAGCTCCATCTGGCCGCAGAGACTCCGTCACAGACCACCTCAGATGGATGGACCACATATGACTTTGAGCAGACCTCGCTGGACTCCATGTCTGAGGGGCCCTTCCTGGTCCAGATCCGCTGTCCAACATGTCAGTGCCACTCAAGTGAGCCAGACAAGACCCCTTTCCTCCACCTCCACGCCGAGCCCCGAGGTCCAGTCCGCTCCCCACGCCGGGCACCTGTCACCATCCCCTGGTCCCCCTCAGCCGTAGACCTGCTCCAGAGACCCTCTCAGGAGCAGCACAGTGACTGCCATCGGGAGGCCATTGTAATCAGCTTTGACGAGCTGGGCTGGGACAGCTGGATCGTCGACCCCAAGTCCCTGACCTTCTACTACTGTCAGGGGAACTGCTCCGCCTGGGACCGGACCACCGCCTCCCTGGGCATCACACAGTGCTGCGCCCCGGTCCCGGGATCCATGAGGTCCCTGAGGATCATCACCACATCTGATGGAGGATACTCATTCAAGTATGAGATCCTGCCAAACATCATCCCTGAGGAGTGTACTTGTTTCTGAGCATTTATGTTTATAAAAGTCCATTTCATCCATATTAGAGGATTTTTTTTTTTTTTTTTTACAAGGGACACCAGATCCAAGCATGACAAAGGCTATGTTTGAGTGGAATAGTGTGGGACAAAACACCAATGCTCCTTTAACCCATAAAGACCCAGGGCTACTTTAGTGTCAGCTCCCAAATGATTTTTTCTTTATATTTAACCTTTCTCAAGTGATTTATCACCATTTCTTATAACATTATCCTCTGTTTTTTTTTTTTTTTTTCATTTTTAAGTGAAAATCAGAAATTTTCTTATATTTAATTCACTGATCATGTAGATGTTCATAAAAGCTTAGAATAAAATTGAGGGCTATATCAGAAACAGAGAAAACTGAAGAAAAAGGGACTTTTTGAGTCAATAACTGAACTTAAACTAAGTGTCTTTATCCACTGTCATTGATCCAACTCCATGGGTTCTGCGAAAGATGGTGTTTCCACGTTCACTACAGAACCTCTGAATGTCCAAATGGGTCATATCTGATGACCGTTAAAAGACGACAAACTGCATTTTACACCAGTTATTTACGTGTACTGATAGGATTAGTGAATCATCAGGTATTACACAGTTTAGATCCGTAGATGGTTTTGGACATCAGTAGATGTTTGGGTCTGTATGGGGAGGTTACATACTCAGCCTATAGCATGTGACAGACTTTCTGCTATTAATGTTGGTACAGTTTAGATATATACATTAAGGGAAAATTAAAGTTAAGTAAAGATAACATATGACTGACAATACTGGTGGTATGTCATTGTCTTAAATACATCTAAGTTACCTTATGTCTCAATCAGAAGCTTGGCAGACAATTATTCAGTCTGAAGACTTCACTGAAACGGACAGTTAAAATGCGACACCACTTGTAAAATACTGCTTAGCTTCATGAACCAGTATTCAGATCACAGTAGTATATGGAAACAGACCTTTTCCTTTTCCACATTTAGATGGAAACCTGACTATAATCTGCATTTTCCTCATGCATTCCCTTCAAAATCCAGACAGAAGGTTGTTAAATTGTGATGTATGCATTGAAATAAATTCAACTGAAACTGAAGTATTGAACATACGCTGCAGAGATGTTCTAAATCCTCTCTGTGGGCGGACTATCTAAAGAGCATCACCCCAAATCTGTTTACATGTGGATGAAATTTTAGTCATTTATCTCCAAAATGGATAAATCTCTGCACACTGATAGAAATTTTTGCAACCAGATGTCAAGTCCTTTCAAGAAAACATGTCAATATGGATGAAAATGACTGACATTGATCTAATATTTTTCATATAAATAACAATAAATCTTAGTTTTCATTTCATCTTTAGTAAAACCAGCATTTTAACTTTGCATTGTGATTGTCACCTCTAGAGGGCAGTGTGAGTCTATTCTGCTATTGAAGGTTTCACTTCAGCACCTTCAGTTTGACAACTGAGACTGGTTCCTGTCATTTCATATTATTAAACCATATGATATGACAGGAATCTCACTTTTTTTTTATTCATATCAATAAGCAGGTCCTATCATTTCCGAAATAAGGTACCCTATTTTTCCACTATTTACATATTTGATAACTGCCCTCATGGTCAACCTATTTTTTCAGGCACCCAAGCATCAATATGCTTTAAGGCAGGAAAAATGTGGACTACACAAAATATTCATGTTCAAATATATTTATTTACTCTGAAGACAAAATAATCTCTACAGTTACAAAAACTACAAAACTTGCAATAGAAAAAAAAGAACAAGTACCATAGTCAAAATGGAATGTCGTACCTTAAAATAAGGGGGAAAAAAATTAAAACAAAAGTGAGATGAGATGATTATATGACTACAGCATCTTACAGCTCTCTGGCAACATTTCATTTCCAGTCAAAAACCATAAATTCGACCGACAGATGAATGGGTTTCATCTGTTTACACGGCACCAGGCTGTGTGTCAGCTCTGTCCTCAGCAGGCAACTGTCATCCTTTCCTCAGCTCGGTTGTGTCTTTTGGTTTTTTGTTTTTTTTTTCCTCTTCGGGATGCATGAAAAGCATCCGTGTTTCAGCACAAAAAAAAAAAGAAAAAGAAAAGCAGAAGGAGTGGTGGTGCATGTCAAGGATGGAAAATATGGCTCACCGAAGAAGAATGTAAATTTGAAAAGACAAGGATGGAATTTTCTTTGTTGACAGGAGCCCAAAAGACAGATGTTTCCAGCTGGTTTCAAACAAAAATGATTGTTTTAAGCTTTTCTGCATGATGAGCATTGATAATCAGTTATACGACATTATTTAGGGAAGAAATTTACTTAAATTTACTTAATAGCCAACTGTCTGATTAGATGGCAGTTAAGATGCTAACGCTTCCTTCTAAACAAGTCCTACAAAGATAAAACTATAGCTTTGGTCACTTTGTAGCAAAATAAATGGAGTATTTCAAATGATACGATTGTACTAAAAAAAAAAACAAAAAACAAACCTATTCTTGGCATATTTCTGGACGATAAAGAATTCAAGCATTTCCCAGGTAAACATTTTGGCCGATTGGAGTAAATATACAGGCGTAAAAATGTGTCGAACATATCTGAAATTTTGTGGCTTCTTGCTGATAAACACATATAATCCTCAAACGTCAAATCTGTTTAAATTAAACATGAAAAATGACTCATCTAGTACAGGTTAAGCCGCCCTCTCTGCAAGAAAAAAAAAAGATGCTGCTACATGCACTCCAGAAATGACATAACCTAAGGCAGTAATGTTTGAAAGAGACTCTGAGACCAACACCAAACAGAGTGAAATATTAGCATTTGACAATATTTTACAAAAAGAGACTCTTTTGTGATGAAGACAAAAAAGTTCACTTTGCCAGGGGAGTTTAGAGCTTACCATAATCCTTACAAGGTTTTGGATGAGGATTACTGCACAGCCACAAAAACGGAGTGGGCAAAAGAACAGGGTGTAGACAAGGTTTGTAGCCGAAGGCACAGTCGAGGTTTGGAAGGTCGGCAAGCAGAAACTGGAGATGTGGCAGGCTTTCAAGTTTACAAGTCGTGGAGATGAACAATTTGTCACAACACAGCTCGGTCAGCACTTATCTGTCTTTCTTGACTGACCCCTAATACTGAAAGGCACATTTCTATTATCCATCCTCCTCACACACAAACACACACTCGCAAACACACAAACAAAACACACGCTTTGGTCTCCCTCAGTGGTCTGACTGCATTCCCATATGTGCTTCCCCCGTGTGTTTAAGGCCAGTAGGAATGGAAGGACAGACGTTTGAGGCAGGAAGCACGCTCAGGCATGTATTCCTAAGAAGGAGACAAACACAGGACAATTCAGCATGAACAGGATCTTCACTACAAGTAGGACTCAAGCCCTGTGTTAAAAATCATGAACTCATCTGAGGTAGAGCTTCAGAAAGTTCAGAATAGAGTTGAATGCTGGCAAGTTTGTTTTTTGAGTTGAGTTTTACAATTTTAGTGTTACTTCCCCCGGCATTATGAGAAAAAGTCATCTCTAAAAGCTGAAAAAGGTACAATGAAAATCTAAATGATACCATGTGATTTACAAAACCATTGTTTTCTCATATTATGCAAAGCTATTTTAATACAGAACAAAACATTTCTGGGCCTAATAATTAAATCCTCTGTAATTAGCGCTAAATAAAAAAACAAAGGCCCAATTTGGTTTTAGTTGCTAGATGTCACATCATTCACTTTACTGTAGCAAAGTTTTTTTTTTAGCATCTCATTTTACATGGAGTAATTTTTTTCCACTACTTTTAATCTTTGTTTTGATTAACTGCAACAACCTTGGTTTGAACTAATCAACTGGCTATACTTTGTCTACTTAACATACTGAACTAACCATTAAAGTTCATCCTATTAAAGAAAGGCTAAACATTCTCCGTGTCTTGCTTCTTCATGTGAGGATTTGCCGATTTGAATCCAAATGCCATTTTTGCAATTAACATATTAAGATATTGCATCAGAAAAGTTTGACAGTAGATTGTGACTCACTTGAAGTTTTTTTTGCTTTTTTCAAAGTAGATTTAAATTGCTTAGAAAGGAAATTAATTACTTTTTAACTTGTATAACTGATCATCTGTTTGCCTGGTGTTTTCCAGTTGCATAAAGTAACTACATGTATGTGTGGACTGATGAAATCACTTATGCAAGAACAGAGGGACTAGATTCCTGCTGGGTGTTCGGTACCTTTCTCACTGGTCTCTCCTTGCTTTTCCTGGGCAAAGTTGAGGCGGTTCTGCTCGGCTGCCGTCTGTGCGGCTGTGTTGACCTCAGGGCTGCTGCTTCTTGAAGGGCTTCCTTCATCTGCCTGGTAGGCCAGGTCCAGGTGCTGCTGGGCCAGCTTCAGGTGCCTCCTCAGACGCTCCAGCTCTGAGGAGGAGGGTCCCTCGTCCCCGAAACTCTCCCGTCCGGAGTCGCCCATGGGCGAGTCCCTCAGCTGTCCTTTAAGTTTCTCCTTCTTCATGGTGGCGTGGTAACCTGGCGGGGCGGTCGGAATGGCCCGTAATGAGTGCGTTGGCTGGGCGCGGGAGTGAAGGTTGGCCCGTCTGCGGAAAGTTTCGCGGATGCCTCCAATCCCCAAATGGAGTATTTCCAAGACGGTGAGGAGCAGGCAGAGGAAAGACACAACGTACATCACCATCAGGAAGATGGTCTTCTCAGTGGGACGGGACACAAAGCAGTCCACGGTGTGTGGGCATGGTGAACGGGTGCAGACATAGGATGCCATCACCTCAAAGCCATATAGGATGTACTGGCCAAAAAGAAAGGCCACCTCAAAGCCAGAGCGGCACACCAGCTGGCACACGTAGACTTTCATGAGCCCATCCCGCAAGATCCGTCGACGACCATCATGCTTTTTCTCTGAGCCTGGAAAACCAACAAAAACTGATTAATGTCTGATCTACATCATATTAAAGTTACTTTATCATGGACTTCAAATAACTAGACAGATCATCAATACTTAACTCAGTCTCAAGGATAAAACAGTGTCTTTGTGTATTTTTGTAAACCAAGGATATCATACACATCTGACTGTTTCTAAAACAGCAACATATTTAATCTGTGAAGATGTGATAAAAATTACTCAGTGTATTTATAACACGTAAAGGTTCAGTCTGCAAAGTCTTACTGATATCTAGCAAAGGAACTGTTGCAGCCAAATGACCCCCCCTAACATGGCCAGTTTAAAATGTGAAAAGGCCTTTTTAGAGTCTGTGTTTGTTTAGTCTTTTGGAGGATTTTGGTTAAGAGGATAACTCTGGCCCACCTCATAACACAGTAGGTGGTACTAAGACAATTTAATACTGAATGCCACTCAATAGAAAACAAGAAGACAACCCAATTCATTCTAGGCTAAAAGCTAAAATGACTCACTCTAAAAGTGACAAAAACTAGCCTTTTTATTTATTTATTTTTGCAAATAGACCACCCTAAATCTCTCAAAATCTTACACCAACCCTTTAAAATAAGTCAACTATGAAACACAAGCCAATGTTTTATTCTGGTGACTGAGTTGTAATACTTTTAGCCTACTTTTGTCTGCTTTGTCAGGCTTCTCTGGTTCAATCTCTTCAGCAATCATGGGATCTTCCTCTCCATTGTCCTCCGCCTCCTCATAATCCCGAACTGCTCCTCGACTGACAATGGGCATCCTGCGAGCATTTTTCCGGTTCCGGACGGGCCTGTACTCGCTGTCATCCATGCGGGCGATTTTGTGCATAGCAAAGCCCAGGTACATAATTGTGGGAGTGGTGATCATGATGACCTAGACAAAATATGCATGTTAGACAAATTCAGCTTTCACAGTCTTACCCCAGACAGTTGAAGGTATATTGACTGGGGTTTATATTGAAAACAAGTTCAAAGGTACCTGAAAAATCCAGAATCTGACGTGTGAAAGTGGTGCAAATGCGTCGTAGCACACATTCTCACATCCAGGCTGTTGGGTGTTGCAGACAAATTTACTCTGTTCATCATAGTAGATGGTTTCTCCCCCCACGGCTGTCAGCACGATGCGGAAGATGATGAGCACCGTCAGCCAGATCTTCCCCACAAAGGTGGAATGGTTGGAGATTTCATCCAGCAGACGAGTTAGGAAACTCCAGCTCATGGTGCCAATGTGACCGGTGAGCTAAATCAGCTCTGGATGGAAAGACGAGACATAAAGCTGATGTAATGAACGTACACTTTGGTTTGTTTATGTGTTTGTGTTGCTTATTCTGGACTTACACCAGGTCCAGGCAACAAACTCACACTAGGAATCTGAATCATCAAAATAAAGAAAAACAGGTTTTGTCTTCTACTCTACAAACTAACAATCAACAAACAGTAACACCATCATACTGAAATTTTTATTTTTTTCAACCAACTTTTGAGGCTCGAGCAGATAGAATCATCTTTCTATTTAATGTAATATCATTGGAAATTCTAAATATTTTGAGGTTTTTAAATTGCAGTAATTATCTTCATTATTGCAATATATTTCTTCCCTTCTCCTTTTCCATGAACCAGACCCAGATAAGCAACAGATGATGGGACTAATTAAGGATTTTCTTTCATCTTTTAGGTAAATTTTGCATTCTTGCCTAAAAGTGAAAATGCTTCAATATTTTGTGGTTTTACCTCACAATACTCATGAGTATTTGATGATAATTTTTTAATGCTGACTAAAGTTATATTTCAGTGACATATCTCTATATTTCTGAAATGTTCTGCTACTTGGCAAGTGTTTGTGAGTAGTTTTGTCTTATTGTTGGGCCATAAAGAAGAAGTTTAACTGGGGCTCAGTTAAATTTAATGACCAAAACTCCCTTATAAAACCTTTTTCTGATATCCCAGTCCTAAATTCACATCTACTATCTAAAATGTTGTAGGCAAAACCGTTCATTGAGTAAATAAATGTCTGTTGATTCAGTTGAAATAGTTTAGCATTATATCAGTCTAATGTCAGTCCTAAGTTGGAGCCCTATCTGCAAACCTCAGCTGAAAATATCCACAGGAAAGGAATTAAAAGAACTGATAAAGGCAAGAACAAGGAGTTAGTGAATGAAAATGGATGCTTAAATCCTTTTTTGGTTAGAAAAGTGTACACATGCATCATCGCATCTACACAATGATTAAAGAATGCAAGTGCAAATACTGCATGCGAGTAATCTAGATAAACCACAACCACATGGCCGAGATATGAACACAGCCACGAGCTTTGTTTTTAATCAGACACAGATCTCAGAGACACGCAGGTATCCAAGTGGAAACTGCACAACAACCTGTAAACCACTGCTGTTGGTCAAAAATCGCACTAGTTTGGCAACTCTGCATTCTTACACCCACCCCCCTGTGCAATGCCAGGCTTCGGCTGCTTAATCAAACATCAAAGTGTCGGCTGGCAAGTCGCAGCTAGCTGTGAGGAGAACCAGAGCGTCTCTGGACTGCAAGAATTAGGACTGTAAGCACTGAGTGGAGCTTGGGGATTTATTTCCTGTTGGGCTACCAGACATGATTCCGTTAAATGATTTAAAACCATAATCTGATACCAAAGCAAGGGCATAAATACAATGCTGGTATTGTTTCAGTCCAGGAACCATCACAACGAAGATCACTAAGTAATACAGCTAATCTTGTTCAACCTTTGAAGGGAACCTGAACTCCAGATGAATGCTTTATTAAAGATCATTTACTCAGACACAGAGTGAACTTGTCTGTTTGGCTTCATTAACTACATTGATCATGACGTTACATCTTTAAAATCTGAAGACGTAGAAGAACTCTATTTAAGCACTGCCTTCATGTTAACTTCACTCCAGTTTTCACCTATCCTGACACATCTATCTTTAATGTCTATTTTGTATGTTACGACACTTTCAACCCATGATTAAGAACTTACATTGCACTTTTCATCAATTTGAGCCAAGGCTGAATGATTTGACCAAAACCACCATGGATGATTCCCATTTTTCTGTTTACATGAAGTCAAGACAAAACATGATTCAATAATAGGGTTTACTAAAACACTATGCTATAGATAACAGGAGAAACATAGCCTATGTATTACAATAAATAAATAAATAAATAAATAGGTCAGGCTGCATTTTGCCTTTTTTAATCAATATTTTGTAATTTTTCACTTTCATATCATTTTGTCTTTTTCTGTTTTTGTCTTGCTACATCTGTTACAACATTTGGCTTATTTGACATTATGTTTTTGGCGTGTTGTGTCTTTTTAACGTACTTTTTGTTTAATTACATCTGTTTTATGATATGCACCAAAAGATACATGTCTTTTCTATGTGCTATTGCTGATCCATTTACGTTAAAACTAGTCATGATGTTGAGAAGAGCAATGATGCAAAACAATAATATAAATAATATAAATAATCATAATCAGCTTTGCTCAAATATATTAAAACTCTTCAAAGTACAGACTTATGTTTAAAAGTAAAAAGTTATCAAAAAAATTAAGAACACATACTTGAGAAGTCTACTTATGTATTCATTTTTGTTTTGTTTTTTTAATTTAAAAATTACATGAATCGCACCCTCCCTAAAACAGGGTGTAGCAACAAATTACCAGCAATGCATGAGTCAGTGTAACAGAACAAGGCTTTAGCCAGTTCAAGCATCTGTAGACTTGTCTCAGATTTGCACATGATTCTCCTGCTCTCTCCAAGTTACTCATCCATTCCTCTACAAAAAAAATGCCACCTTCAGATCCTCAAGAAACTGGTGAGGCTGACTTGCCTGAGCCTGACCCCAAAGAATCAAACAATCATGCAAAAATATTCCACCAAAAACGTCATGGACTAATCAGCTGCGCCAAAGCTGGGAAAATGTTCGAAGTTGGCCTTTCTTGGCTACAACTAAATTGCAGAGGAGGCTGCCAGACAGTGAAAATTATGAGTCTTGAAGCATTTCTCTGTCAAGTATGTAAAAAGTGTTTACAGCGTACTTAATGAGCAAGATTCAACCACTACACAGACACTACCCTGAAAAAACATCTCATGTGCCTGCTCTATGAGGTGGGAATGAAAAAACAGACAACTTATGACCCTAGTAGAAAAGTCTGAGGCAGGAACAACAGCTACAAGGTGACATCTGGTTCTACCCCTGCTGTATAATTACAAGCCTCACCTATAAATTCTATAATTGGCAAAGGTTTTTGAGCAGTCGAGTTTGGAATTGTGTGCCCCAGGGTACTGTAAAAGAAAGAAGTAGCTTTTCTTACTGCTTAAAAAAAAAAAAAAAAGAAAAAAGAAATATCAGTGTTAAAATACAGACGTCACAAGCTGCCCCTTTAAATTGTTTATCCCACTACTGCCAGGTTTGGTTTCTTCCCTCAAATCTCCGTCTGTGATCTGATATTCAGCCATCTCCGGTTCAAACAGTGCTTTGAGGACATGACCCGTTGTGCAAAATACTGCGTGCTGACCAAAAAGCATCCCTTGAGAAATGAAAAAAACACTATTACCATTATGAACCCACAGAAGTCTAACCACTAATAGAAATCTATAATCAAAAAATACTTCAGGCAGAGCTGCGCTGAGCTTGCAGAAGGAGGCTGACATTTAAATTTGACCTCCCTCTGGTTTGTTCGCTTGTTTGGACAACTTTAAACAAACATATCTCTACAGTATATCACAGGAATAATTACTCTGACTGGATATTACTTGACCTTGCCACATAAAAGGTGCTTGAGATTGTGCAATCTAGATTCCAGTAAAAGTGAAAACATAACTCAACACTTCAACACTGAAATGTGAAATGGTCACAGGTAAGGTGGATTTCATAACAGAAAAGAGATACCTTTTTGTTTTCAGCCTACTTGTACTTGGCAGAGTAGCCAAAAGTTACTGTAATTTCAGACTCTGGCTGTGTGCCATAAATGGCTCAGTTTAGGTCTAATGTTTTTAGTAGCCGTTGTTGTTCTGCCGGTTTTAAAGGTCCATACAGGAGTTCAGCTCCTGCTTGGGTTAATGAAAGGTTGTCTAGGTGCGCCACTAAAGAATTTGTAGTTTTTCTCCATTCAGAGTAGCAAACTACATGGATCCAATGTACTTTACTACTTAAACACCAACTCTTTCCTCAAATAGTAAAAAACAAAAAGAAAAAAAAAACAACCTGGTTCTGAAGAATTAGTTTCTCTCTAGGGGTTCAGTATGATAATCAATAGATATTCACTGTTCAACAATAAATTGCATTACAATACTCTGTACCAATGCAGCAGTCAACGTCAAGCAAATCCAAATTGAAGCATGAATAGTGCATTTCCATGAACAGGTTTAAAGTGGATAAACTAGGTTTACTGTCCACGGTGATTATAAATGCTTACTTATTCATCTAAGACACAGAAACATCTAGAAGTTTACCAATCAGATTTCTGACAGATTCCCTCTATGAAGACATATCCTTGAAACTAGACTGTCCCTGGAAAAGTCTAAATTGCCCACAAGTGAAGTATACATATAATATACCAATATTTAATACATCACAGATCAGGTGTGGCATCTTTAACACACTGAGCACATCATGCATGCCATTTTGAAATACTGGACACAAATTTAGCAAAACTAAATCTGTGACAAGTTTACTCAATCCTTTCTTAAAAATAAAATATTCATTCTTGAATTATATGTTATGTAGTAGTATGTTGAACATTGCTGTAATAAACAGAGGGAAAAGAAGTAGGACATTTGGCTGAGGTCAGTTTTTCATGGCTGAAAGAAAAGTATGGTCTCCTCATCAGTCCACACCAACTGTTGCTGCTACTAGCCACAATTTTAGCGTTTTATGGGAGTATCCAAGATGTCAGGGATCAGTCACGCGAGTTAAATGTTTTCTGCATTTGAAGTTACAACAAACGTGTTTCCATTTCCTTTTATATGCATTAAAGCTGTTTTGAAAGATACAAAAAGCATATCAAGCAAGTGTAAAACTTTTTTGAAGATTTTTTTTCTCAACTTTTCAATAAGTATTTCCTAATATGAAAGACCAATATGGGCATAATATACTTTCATGACACAGTTTCCTAACCCTTCATTGTGTCCTGCTCAACCAAAAGTATGTCACTTAAGAGTGCTAAAGAAAGAGGTCAAACCCTACATATTTGAGAGAAAGATTACAAATGTGAGAGGGTTAAAGTTTAATCTGCTCTGCTTCATCATCTTGTGACTCCTCAGATTTATCTTGTGACACGTTAAGGAGGTCTGGACCCCCTGGTAGGCAATTACGATCTATGATACACCATGATGTCTGTGCAAAAGATGAAAAAAAAAAAAAAAAAAAAAAAAGGCTACCAGTACTGGTAAAATCACTGCATAGTGGCATCAGTTTCATGGAATTTGACAACTGAGATGAAACAAAGCACAATAAAAGTGCATTGTGTCTTAGCTGAGAGCCTCTAACACACTGACTGCAGCTCCCAGGTCTCCAAATCAACTCCCTCAAGCCAAATTGGAGGTGGGGGGTGTTCCATTTAAAGCGCCTGCACGTTTTAGCAGCAGTACTAACATTTGGTGCCAGCGTAGAATTAGGATCCAATTCATTCCTAAATCAATACTTGTCCCATCCCTGTTCATCTCCATTTACAGTGGCAAGCAAACAGAAGTTATGTGGATGAAATCTTGGCAGCTCACTATAAAACGCTTTGTCTTCTTAAATAAAGACAGTTAAATCACATCACCCAACAATGCAGTCGACTAGTGCAAACTTATGTTCTGGTTACAAGTAAACGCAAGCATTTTCATGATGCACAACTGCCACCAGCTGACCAAAGACACAACCTTTTAAGCTTTTAAACAGTAGCTTATTTGCTCATGTGAGTTAAAACCAGCTCAACTGATTTAATGGCTTCTTGCTCCAGGAGTCACTCTGCCCCAGAAGGAGATGGAGGGGGTTGGAGAGAGAGGGAGACAGAGAGAGAGAGAGAGAGAGAAAGAGAGAGAGTTTTTGGGCAAAGGATCTGGACAAAAGCAAAGGCGAGTTAACATTCCTGCGTAACTAAAAGCAGAAAGCTGGATTTTAGGGTTCAGGGAGCAGACAGAGGGCACATGAAATCTCCATGCAGTCTGAGCAGCAAGAGAACACAGCACCTACAAATGTCAATCACTGCACTTCTGTCAGGTCACAGAAATAAAGACAAACAATTAGCAAAAAAGGCATGCAGGAGGAAAGATAGGGGCACATTTCTGTTTAAAAAGAAGATGAAAGGGGATTTAACAGATCCTCAGCAAAACTGTTGAAGGCTTTGAACACACTTTGCTGAGTCAGACTGAACTGTTTTGGAAATTGTGGCATTCCTAGAGGAAAATAAAGAGCTGCCAAGATTTAGTGGTAAACAAAAGAGAAAGGAGAAAAAACAAAGAAAATGAAGCCATCATTTTAAGAGTCAGACACGATTGGGTTGGAAAGTTTAAAGCCACTACATGTTAAGAGAATTGCTCATTAAAAAAAAAAAAAAAAAAAAAGGAAAAAAAGAAAAAACTAAAAAAAAAAAAAAAAGGAAAATCACTGTAATGTCTGTGGTGTGAGTTTAGTTTAGCCAATACCACAGTGGCAGTTTTGTATGTCCAACGGTATGAAAACAGCCCGTTAAGACTCCACTGACCTCAGAACAGCCAAGTTTCACTAACGGCGTCTTTTCTAAATTGTCACAAGAGTTTCTCTCTTTAGGGCTTAAAACTTGTAAAATTTATGGGAAAAAAAAGTTGCGACTCACCGCTCTCCGGCAACAAGTCCAAAACGAAGAAAAAGGTGAAGAAGAAGAAAAAGGTGAAGGAGTAGAAAAAGGAGTAGTAGAAGAAGAAGAAGTGGCTCGCGCAGTAGGAAGTTTATATTTACGCTAGTTTGCCACATAAACTTTTACATAAAAGCTTTTAATGTTCAAAAACTTCTATCTAAGACTAAACCCGGACTTTGTTAGACAGTTTTCCTCGTGCCAAGTCACCCACCTTCTGCGCTCCAAGCCGCGCGCGTCTTCTCCTCGCGCTTGATTGCTCGACCAGGTTTTCCTAATTAGTGCGCTGTCCTCATCGGCGTCTGTGTCCGTCCGCGTCCGTGGCAGCTTTCACTGTGAACCCATTCAGCCTGCGTTGACCCCATGGGTCCCGAACAAGAGGACAAAAGAAAAAGCTCTCTGATTCCTGCAGGCTCCTGCCGTTCCCCTCCTCCTCCTCGTCGTCCCGCACCTCCCCATTCAAGACGAGGAGGCCCCAGCTCGGCTGAAACCTGAGCTCCGGGACGCGAACTACCGTTCTGCATTCATGACAAAGGGCTCTGGGAATCCTCTTAGACCATTTACAATGTGAGGATGCTGCGCAAGTGTCACACAATAAGCCCGGCTCTCCATAGGGAATTATGGGAATTTCTGAGCAGATAAAAATTCCATGAAGCACAATAAAGCCTGTAATGGGCCCACACGGGAACGCAGTATCAGACATGTATGTGCCTGAGTCAAGTGTGAAGTTTCTATATACAGGACTGCGCACAAGTCTTGACTGAATATTAGCTTTGTTAGTTTTGCAAAGTTATAATGAGCATATTTCTGTATTTTTCCCGATTTTTTTTTTTTTTTTTTTTTTTCTGACAAAAATGTCTTTTTGCCTAAATCACAGGTGTCAAACATGCGGCCCGGGGGCCAAATCTGGCCCGCCAATGGGTCCAGTCTGGCCCCTGGGATGAATTTGTGAAATGCAAAAATTACACTAAAATATTAGCAATCATTTTAGTTCAGGTTCCACATTCAGACCAATTCAGTCTCATAATAACCTATGAATACTCACAACTCCAAATTTTTCTTTTTGTAAATGTTTTCATGTATTTACACTAAAACAAAGTATAATTTCACAAAAAATCTGAATACAAATAAAATGGAAATGATAAACTAAAGCATTATAGTGTTGTTGTTGTTTTTTTCCAGTTTGTTCATGTTATTCACATTGTTTGAAAGGATAGTTTGTAGATGTAAACATTTTCATAATGTAATTTTACTTTTTTCACTGTAAATCACAGAGAAAAGTTTGGAGTTAACATTATTTATATATTATTATGTTATTATTTTGGTTCTGGTCTGGCCCACTTCAGATCAAATTTAGCTGAATGTAGCCCCTGAACTAAAATGAGTTTGACACCCCTGGCCTAAATGATCAAAAACTCAATTTCTAGTCACGTTTTTTTGTGTTTCCTGAAACATCTGAAAAAAGACTGAGAGAAAATATAATTATTGATCCCACTGTGGGTAAACTGCAGTTTTTACAGCAGTAAGATACAGACAGACAGAAGAGTGAAACAGAATATATAAAAGAGAATCTGCTAATTATATTACTTGTTCAATACATAATATATCTTATTTACAAATGTTTAATGTAGTCCTCCATGATGTTGATTAGGCAAGTATTTTAGGAAGGTGATTTATACAAACAATATTAAAAACAAAAATTACACAAAGAATAGAAGCTCTATGATATGAATGCTCGGCACAGTGATCAGGGATAAGAGACAGCCCAGGTCTGAGGAAACACTATGGAATGTTCTGAAGGACGCGTGGTAAAATATACCACTTCCAGAGTCAGTCAAGATGTACTAAATAAACCCAAGCAGAGGTCACACTAAATACAGACATTACCTGCAATATTGATTTTGTGTGTGTGTTTTAATACTCTGCATTGTTTCTTGCATTTTTTTTTGCTTTTTTTCTTTGAAAAGACACAGACATATGCAAAGTCTTTAAAATGGCAAAATCACATTACATATGAGGTTACATGCACAGTGCAATCTTGGTAAAATGTAGAAATGCAATTATTAATAAAAATAAACTTTGTATGGGTTTGTCCATATTTGTCTTGTACATATATGTACATTCTTACTTCATATATGCATATATTTCATAAATACAAGGCAATAATTTTAGAGATGGAAAGTAAAAAAGCTCCACTGTAATTGGGTGTATTTTTCTGGTATCTGCTCTGTGAGTTTTAATTTTAATGGAAACATTTATAATTGTTTTTTTTTTTTTTAATTAAAGGTCAAGTTAGAAAATACTCTATTTTAAAGAATGATATGAAAGCATTGGGGATGCACCGATGTCAAGTTATGTATAAAACCTCAGATGTTTGCATAGAAGCTGTTTAGAGGAGTGAAAGTCAGAATGATAGGAATAGGTCTGACTTCTATACTTTAAGTGGAGTTGATATTGTCTATTACATTTGTGTATGGGGGAAATAAACTGTAGTTCATAAATCATTGTAGTGCATGACAACCAAATTAAAAGAACAATCATGAATGATATTAAATCATCATATGTTCTTTGTATATTTGGTTTTCTTAAAGCCATTTCAAAGACCCCTGATGAAATACATTGGGTTATTTAATCACATTGGAAAGACAATTACTTCAGTTATCCTATGTTTATTAAAGGAAAGTAGACTCTGTGTGTGTCTCTGTGTGTGTGTGTGTCTTGGGCATCACACAAAATCCGGAAAGAGCTGACTGCTGCATTTTAATACACTTATGTATTTTTGGTCAAGGAAGAGACTAGCAAAAACGGCAAGTTGATCGGACCATTATTTTGGGAAATATTAGTAATTTTGGAATAGAATAGCCTACTAATAGCTAATCACGTTGCTACGCCCAGAATCATAGAATTGAAGGGGGTTACCTAGCAACAGAGAAACATTAGGGCCACATTGTCAAGGTGTCAAATTTCATGTGCAGAAACAGACATGCCAACTGAGAGGTTATTCAACTGAAAACGCCAGTGGAATTTACCAAGGATTGAACTGTATCAGAGGATCTAGAATGCACTAGTTCATTCAGTCATAACAGTCAGATCAGACCAGAACTCACAATACAGTCACGTCATGTTTCTCACACTGGGTTCCTCAGGATAACATCACTATATGTAATGCACTTTAATCATCCTTTAAGGAGAACATTTGTTGATGTATTTAGTTTCTTTTTTTAACTGTGACTGCATCATGGCTGTAATCATGATGATGAGGTCCCCGCGTTATCCCGTGCACCCCAGTTTGGCCTGATGCAGCACTGCGTGACTGCAGCTTTTAGAAGAGGAGGCCCACCATCCAAGAATTTAGTTGACTTGAGCACTCAGCAAAACAACAGATTTCTTGCTGTCATGCACAGTGCAGCTGTAGTGCTCCTGATTTACCAGAGGACCTGAAATGTTTTGGAGGTGGGGGGAGGAGGAGGCCAGATGTCTGCACCCAGCCAAATCGCAGTGGCTGGATCCCAGCTTCCTCTCAGATCCTCCCTGCTTTCCACAGCTCTCCAAATCTGCTCACATGAACTCATTTACCTATGCCTTTTTACCTTTCTACATCATGGATAAGTTGCAATTTTTCTGCTTTAGTCAAACTGCATCCAAAATTACCACCTTTAAGGGTAAAACATGTCCAAATTCCAGCTGTTAAAGGCCAAAAAGTGACACCAACATTATGCAACTCAAGACAAAATAGGCGTGAAGGCTTAAAATTCCTTCCTCCACCCCTGCAGAGAATATATTAAGTACTTGAATGAGGACATGCCTTGCTGGTATGGTGCACTTTTAATTTTTGCCCCGCCTTGCATAGCTTCCCAGCGCTCCACCACTGCATATACAGCATGTTGTGGTTCCTTTTAAGTATCCAGCGAGATTGCTTATTTCCTCCTCGGACATAAAACTTTGTGACATGAAATCATGGCGAGCAGTAATGATGACTAATGGGCCTTTTAGGGCTGATTTTCTGGGATCATTAATATGACCATATTTCAGACCAGAACAGCTGAGTTGTTCAATATTTTTCTCTGCAGCAGTTTGTTTGTGGTTGAATGCAGAAGGGGTCTAAAAGTATAACTCCCGCTGCCTGTAAATGAAAGACAAATGCCATGTCAGATCATTAAAATCAGAGTTTTCACCATCATTTCTGTTTATGCCTTCTTCGTTTTGGTGAAAAGTACTAGAAAATGCAGTTTCGAGGAAAATGGACAGTTCTTTCTGGTATGAAAGAGTGAACATTTGTCTGTTTAGATGAAGTTTGTGTTGGACATGTAGAGGGAAGATGCACTGAAGAATTAAAGAGCAAGTTTTGACCTGATTTTTTTGCACAGAATTCAATGTACATGTTGTTTTCATAGATGGAGGTAACTAAGATCTAACTAAGAGCTGGGACCTCAGCTCCAAAATGAAGCTCAGGTATCTTAAAGTTGTAATACCACTGATTACCACAGGGGTTGGCTTCAAGAGTCCTGGCTCCTGTTCACTTACATTGGACTTAAATACTTTTTTTAAAATAAAGTCACTGAGAACTTAGCATGAGCTCACCTGTGACCCTCTGGCTCCTGTAGTTCTGCCCCTTTCGCCCAAATATGGTCCTATCTGTCTCATAAAGGCCAACATGGTAACAGCCAAATCACAAAACTACTGGCTTTCAAACACCAGTTCAGAAACCAGTGGGTGGCATCACTGATCACGGTTCCTAGAGCTAATCTATGACAAAGACATGGAGTCAGCTAACATTAACAAACAACTGTCTCTGACCACAACACGTACTTAACACAACCTTACAAATTGAACCTTTAAGGTACATGTGAAACTATAACATTTATCAGAGATCGTAGCACATGCCATTCATTTTAAACCATAGCTAAATGATAATCAAGTGTGTGATCATAGTATAAAGAAAAACATGTTCACATCCATGTTTCAATGTATTTTATGTCTTTTGGGATGTGTTTACACTTGAGCAAGGGACTACAGTTAAAAATTAGCCACTGGCTAAACTGGCAGGCTTTCAAAAGTGCCTACAACATGGAATGTTGCTGCAAATTTCCCTTTACAAATTAATATTTCCTTTCTGTCTTTATTTGGCCTTGAAGATCATGAGGGTTGACCCTCAGCTGCAAAAACATTGAGTGACAATGAAACAAAACACACGTAAAATATATAAAGTTTAAAAAAAAAGTTAAGTTATATCAGTTAATCATAAGTGAAAAGTTCTAAACCTGTATAAATGTCAATCAATTAACTAGTTGTTGTTAGTTTACATATTAGCTCTATTAGTTTTTTTAGTAACGCCTTCTATTGCATGGTCATTATGTACAAGTACTCGACCATGAATGTCAAACTCCAACACTTAATAAACCTCCATATGACCACTACAAAATGTAGAATGGGAGTCCAAAGCTTCTGAAAGTCTTCAGTCTTCCCTTTTGCCATGAGTCAGTTTTTCTAAATGTTACAAGTTACAAGTCATCGCTTTAATCCGTTGACTTGAAGTAGACGCTTGGATGCTCTGCCATTTAACAAGCAAACATTCATCAATTTTCTTTTCCATTCATTTACCGGAAAGTCTTCAGGGATAACATTTAAAATACACAAGCCTCTGCAGAAACAACACTTTCTGTTAGTTTGGAAATTAATGGAAGAATTTCTTTCCAAAACATCTCAGGTTTCTCAGAGTCCTACATAGAATGAAAGGGGGTGTCACATTTAATATGTGCCTATATGGAGTGTTATGCAGTATTGGAGGAGTAGCCTAATGTAGCTTTTGAGTCACTATACTGGAACTGACTCAACCTGGTGTTTAGGGTTTAAAATGTTAATTGCCAGAATAAAACATTAACTGCTTTATAATGTGTGTTAAAATAAAATAGCCAGAATATGAAGAACCTGAGTCTGACTGACCAGGACAATAGAAGACGACTGAAAAGAGAACTCACTAACTGTGCTCCTCATTATTGTGTCTATTAGATTCATGTAAAACCAGGGTGCTTACGGATGCGGGTGAGTGGTGACCAGTCATTTGTGTGTAAAGCTGCTGTTGCTCACTGGTTCTGGATCAGTGCTTTGCCAACCACGTGGGTGCAACAGAAAGTAATGCAGGTCTACGACCACCATATGCACAGCACATGTACAGACTGGTGGCTAAAGAAATATTTACACTGTGAAATTGGTTAACATACCTTTCACACAACTCAAGGCCTGCACTCGAAGCTGAGCGGAGTCACTGGCAACATGTCTGCAAGGCCAAAAAGAATGTTCTTCAACCAAATTGCAAGAAGTTTGATCCAATTTGAGCAATCAAACATTCTTGAATTCTTCTGCAACAATTTAGCATTCCTGTACTGTTGCTGCTTTTAACTGCAGCCAGAAATACTGTAGTGATTAAACTAAGGCAATAAAGCACAAATAGCTGATAGTCTACAGCCATTATTAGCACCAGTAAAGGAATTAAACAAGTCAGTAAAATAAATATACTTATGAATTAGCATTCAACAATGAAATTATATAATAGTTAAGCTATTTAGTGGAGCAGATTAGCTCGTATATGGAACACACTGTATTTTATGACTAAACAGGAAACTTTCTCCAGTTTATTTTCGAACAAGAAGCATTTCAGATTCGTCCTCTGGCAGAGAGGGATCTTAGGCTTTCAAATGCCAAATTTGTGAAATTTTTTCGCAGCTTACAGATGTTATGTAAGAGTTATCTTTTATTTTTGCACTCTGATAACACACACGACTGCAGTGAATTCTGTTCCAATAAAGTCAAACAGGAAAAATGGGCAATACAGCAACCATCACTATCACTAGTCGCTTTTCCATTGACCCTCAAATTGCGCGAATATAACTTGTGGAAATAAAATTTACCTAATGGATAAATGACAATTTCGACAAAACTCTCATTTTTCAATTAAAAGTTTTTGCGCTGGCAAGAGGTGGTTTTTTGAGCGTAGTGCAATTGCTATATCACACAAAACTGTAATGGGAAGACCTTTTTCCACAACTAGAGTCACGTGAATAAAACAAAACAAACAAACAAAAAAAAAAACGATGTTGAAAGACATTACAACAAGCGAAGAAGAAGAGTTTCAAAAGACACATGGTGCGGTATGTGTGGACACACCAGAAAACCAAATCATTTTTTGATTTAGTACGGGATAGAGGGTAAACATATAATAATAATTGATATATCTGTAAAACAAGATATTTATGTTCATTGCCATGTTTATGGAATGACTTCTCATGTCATCTCGTGATAATGAACAAATCATCACATTTGTGATCTAATGGAAAAACCGACATACGCACTTCTGTTTTTTTTTTTCGAAATTTTGTAAATATCGGTAAAGTTTTGCACAGATGTCCAATGGAAAAGCCACTTCTTACTCTTTGCAACTAGAAGTAAAATGCTAACCTTATTGTCAGAGGGCCTTTTAGTCTGGATTTAGTTGATAAATCTAACCCTAACCCTCTTCTGACAAACGGACCTTCTGACAATATGGCGCCTGCCCGAAGTAAAATCTTGTAAATAGCCCTGTCAAATCATTGGATTGACAACCGCAATAAAAAACAACAAGAAAACAAACAATTGAACCCTGTTAATAAGCTTAATTCACATGGCGGCCATTTTCTTTTGACATCAATGCTGCGTTTAAAAGGATAATGTTGTGCTTTTGGGCTCCAGTTTCAAGTCAAACACTGGGAATCAAACAAATCATTATCACTGACTGAAAGGCAAAGAACAGAAGGGCATTGAACTGTATTTTAAAGTGAAATAAAACCTATTTGATAGTGTAGCTGGTAATGCTAGCGTGGATAACGTTAAATGACACAGTAGTAAACATGTGTCTTTTCACCTGAAGAAGAGCTCGGACCACACCTTTATGCTAGACATAATCTGAATAAAACATGTATTCCAAAGAGCATCATTTTAGGGACAAAAACAGAACATTTTTTTTATGGCTGACAAGACAGCTACTGTTAACGTACCACTCCTAGCTAATGTGTTTATCACTGCAGGAATGTGCAAATGTGAAAAGTTAATCGCACTAATTACCTGTCAGAAGTTTTTCTACAGAGTTAATGTACACATGACCTTCTTCTTCAGGTCATATTTACACAATCTGAGACATTATCACATGCACATATCAAGCACTGACATGAAAGTAATTAGATTGACAAACTGATAGAGCCAGGGTCAGAGGGTGCATGTAAAAATGCCAGACTTCTGCTTCCCCGAGGGGAAATAGGTGTAAATTTTATGTATTCAAATAGTGTTTTGTGGCAGCATGACGAAAGCATGAAAACATTCAGCCTTCACTTTGTCTGGATCATGTCATACAATTTTTGTCAACATGTTTTTGTTTTTTTTTAATATGACCTGTAGTACTGTCATGGTAATAAGTTATAGTTATTAAACAGCTTTAAAAAGAACTACTTTATTACTCTGTGGTGGCAAGAAATAAAGAGCTTATAACACAAAATATTAAAAAAGGAAAAAAAAAATCCCAATAACAGCTCGATGCTTTTTGTATTTATATAAAAATAAAATACACTTTTTAATCAAAAATGCTAACAAACAAATAAATTAAGTTACATGTACATCTACCTCTAAATTACCAGTACTGTATTTGGATCTTTCCTACATCTGAACATGATGAAAATATGCAGATTCACATCTCTGCTCCACTGCCCGTTTTACAACTTGACACACATTATTAGTAGCAGTAGAGGCTACTTACCGAATGACAGCTGTGACAGTAAATTATGAAAATAAACAAAAATAAATATAAAGAACATAAAGAAATAAGCTCTGTTCCCATGTTTGTGTTTCTTTCTGCAGGTTTGCACTTGTGGTATTTTTATGCACATTACCCACGATGCTGAGACACATCACATGACCCCCAGTTGGGATTAAAAGGTGTGGGGGAACATGTGAGAGGAACCTCAAACCATGAGGATGTCACAAAAATTTATTCAAACACACAGATAACACACACATCAGGGGCTCGGGTCCTTGAATCACTCACAAGTAGCATGTCTGGGTATCCAGGAAAAAAAATAACCTGATAGTTTGAAATGAAATACTTTTTTCTCAAAATATTGCAAGTTTAAGATTAAAATATTAAGATGACTTAAGAAGAATATTGTCAAAATATTACTTTTTATTGTTGTAATATCAGGCTATTTATTAGCTTACAAATATTATGTCTTTTTTTTCCAACTGATTCTGTTGATCAGTTTCCTCTTTAACGATGGCCATTTGATGTGTATATCTGTTATGCTTATTCATAAATTATATTGTTGTGTGTGTGTCTGTGTGTTACCGTCGCTTCACAACCGATTGCACCTCTGGCGACAAATGTAGTTCTACTGGACAAAAGCTTAGTGGTGCATTAAGGTGCATTCCAAATAGAACTCTCACAAAGAAAGAAAACAGGAAACAAGGCACACTCCATTTCAGATGTAGAAAAGTTCAAGGGATTGTATCTAGAGAAGAAATTATTATGCAACCAGTGCTTTCACAGTCTTGTAGACCACATGAATGAGTGCAATCACTTCTACATTCCTGGCCTAAAAGACAATGAAAGCGATGAACATAACAGGACTGGACTGAGTGCAGAGAAAATACACACATTCCCTCATGGCCCTCACAGCAATTCTAAGTATCAACACACTGATCTTTTTCTGGCTGCCCTCCCATCATGTCGCTTCGTCTTGCAGGTTTGTGTCTAGTTTGACTCCGAACATGGCCTCCCACTGTGCTCGGACCCAGGCCTGCAGGTCCTGGAGGAGATCGGAGCTCTCTGAACGAACACACCACGTCTTCTCCTGCTTCACAGTCTGCAATAAAAGGATGACACATTACAGACAGTGAAGAAATAACTGACCAGTCAGTAGTGTGTGACCTCATACACTCACCTCATCATAAAGCTTAATATCCATCCTGCAGGAGTCTGAGGGCCACAGGAGAATGGAGCTCACACAGCTGATGGGCAGCGTTTCTAAAATGGTGACACTCCCGCTGCAGGGTTCTGCATTTTCATTGGCCGAGAGGTCATTTGAGGTCTTCCTCCATTGGTGGTCCTCTCTGAGCAGATACAGAGTTTCTCGTGTTGCTAAGACAGTCAGTGGAGTCCAAAAGCCCTCTGAAAGAAAATATAAGTAGTTGAAGACACACAGGCTTTTTCCAGGTTTGGAGACTTTTAAAGACATTGTGAGACCTTTTTAGGACTGTTAGGAATGAAAAGTAAGACCTGTTTCCCACCAATATTGGCAAAAAAACATTAAGTGTCCAAATTCATCATTTACCAATCATTAAATGGGGGGTTCTCGAGCCGGATCTCAGTGAACTCACACTTAATTGTTATTAGATCCAAGCAAAGTCACACAAACAGTTTTATCTTCTAGAACAGGTTTGTCAAACTGATTTCAGTTCAAAGGACACATATAGTGTCCTAAGTTAAGTGTGTTTTGGAGGGAGGTGTTCAATGCCGTGAAGGAGGTTTTTAAAATGAACATCCCACAAAGCTTCACAGTGGCAGCTTTGGGAGTAATACCTGAAGGTCTGGATAGAAAAGCAGATAAATACCTTTTGAATATATTATTCACCGCTGCCTTAAAGTCTATAACCATCAGCTGGGTGCAACCAGAAACTCCCTCATATAATACATGGATTCAAAAAGTTTGGGATATTTACCAGATGGAGCAGATCACACACTTGCTCAGGCTTCAGAAAACCATATTTACTAAAAGATGGGAACCTATGTTACCTTTACTACTGCAATAATATTTACTGGTGATGCAAGAACACTCCATGTTATCAAAGTGCTGTCAATCTACCTCTGACGAAGATTTATATCTACAGCCTTTTTTATTTTTATTTTTTTATTTTTTGAAGTGAACATTGTTTGCTATAATTGTTACTGCTTTCTTAAATTTCATTATATGTGTCTGTGGAGGTGTATGAGAATATATTTGCAGCTGTGTAGGGGGAAAAGAAATTAACTGAACTGTATAATTGAATGTATAATTGTACTGTACTGAAAAAAAAGAGAAAATTTAATAAAAATTAAGTTAAAAAAAAAAAAAAAAGGACACATATAGCCCAGTTTGATCTCAAACTGGCCGGACCAGTAAAATAATAACATAATAGCTTATAAATACTGAGACCGCTTCATTTTTCATCTTTGTTTTAGTGCAAAACAGTAAAATTAAATTATGAAATGTGAATGACCTGAAACACCTGAGATTTCTTAAGAAAAATAAGCGCAATTTTTAACAATATTTTTCTGCAGCTTATCATTTTTACATGTGCATTACAACTTACAGTTCACAGTAGATCTACAAAGACACAGAACATTTAGTAACAGGCAGCATTTTTGAGTTTGGAACTTAACTGAATCTGACACCCTTGACTGTTAATATCTTCAGTGTAATTTTTCACTTGGCAAATTCATCTTGTAGGCCAGACTGGGACCTTTGGTGGGCCGGTTTTGTCCAGTGGGCCTTATGTTTGACACCCCTGCTCTAGAAGTAGACATTTTTAGGGTGGGATGACATGCCACATTGCAACTACGGATGTAGTATTAAAAAATGGGGACTGGTCTCTAAAATGGCACCTGATGTTTCCAAAAGATGA
Organism: Sphaeramia orbicularis; assembly: GCF_902148855.1. Classification (NCBI taxonomy): domain Eukaryota; kingdom Metazoa; phylum Chordata; class Actinopteri; order Kurtiformes; family Apogonidae; genus Sphaeramia; species Sphaeramia orbicularis. Next base: position 14,395,171 of record NC_043958.1, read on the forward strand.
GTAAATACTGGTGTATATGGAAAATTATGGAAAAGTATTATACAACCTACTGTACATGTGGACAAGCACACTGTAGTAACATGCATGTAATATCTGCTTTTGGTCATAAACAGATTTAATACACAATATACATAAAACAGACACTAAGGCTATGTTCAGACCAATGTGGCCCAAATCCGATTTTTTTGTCCATATGTGACCTGTATGCATCTGTTCAAGACAGTTTGAACTGTACAAATCCGATTTTTTCAAATCTGGCCCAGGCCACTTTCATATGTGGTCCTAAATGTGATATGTATCCAATAGTTTGCAATGCGTCTTCGGTCTGAACAGACAGGTCACATTTGTCTGACTTTTACGTCATTGAAATGTGACAAACGTAACAATTCTGTGTCCCAGGAGAAGCAGCGGGAAAGACATACTTACTTCTGTAAACACAGTGCGTGCCTGCGTGGTCACATATTACATCAGGACCTCTTTTACACATGTGGGTCACTTCAGGGTCACATTCAGTTCATACTCAAAACTGATAGAAGTTGCATTTAATGTGTAATATGAACGAGCACACAAAAAAATCAGACTTCACCAAAAAAAACAAAAACAAATTGTGCATTAAGACCTGCTGTCTGAGCGTAGTCTAAATGATACAAATGAATGACCTGAATGAACCCCCTTCAGAAGGCACCTCTGCTCTACACATTTAGCAGGGTATATTCTAATACACTTCACTGTAGTGGGTAATGGCTCCATATTGGCTTCAGTTTGTCACATTATGAACAATTTTCCCCCAAAAAACACATTTAAAAGTAACACTGAGGTTAATTTCTACAAGCAATGTCAATTTTTACTACTTGTGTCCAAACTGGACTGAAGACCTTTTGTGGGGTAAAATGTAGGTTACTGGACCTCAGAATTGTGAAGACTTGTTGAGGACCTGTGGAAACCCGAGAATATCCATTTAGTCCAGCATGCCTTTGATTCCTATTGGCTCCTGATATTACAACTTTCATTCATAGGATTGTTGTCAGTTGAGCGTGTAGCCAACAGTCATAGGTCACTGACATTATGAGTCTTTACAAAGTGCCTTTTTGCTACAGAGCTGTTTAGGTTTTATGTTTCATGTCAGAACCTCCAGCTTCAGAGCAGTGAGTGCAGAGAAAGACAGATCTAGGCAGATCTAGGCACGCCTAAATTATGGCACTTGAAATTCCAGGGATGTGCACAGCTGTGTAGCCCGCAGCTACAGTGGCTTTAAATATTTCTGCTCAAACACCATGCACAGAGGCTTCCTGATGCACTTTTACCTACAGTATATACACATCATCTAGTGATCCACCCATCATCTGATTCTGTCAGCTTTATGGCACATGATTCAAACTACACATAACATTAACACACAGCTCATGTCTGTTAGTCCTGACAAACCCACATCCTCACTGCTACTTTTGTCTTGCTGTAATCATGTTGTACCTGCTGGGAAATAAAATACTGCCTTTTTGTTTGAGCAATCTGTCCAAATTTCCTTTAACCCCATGGTTATGCACTCTCACTGTAAACTCCATCGGCCTATAATCGATATTTATGATCTTGGTTATTACCAGTGTTGAGTAAAACACATTAAAATAATGGTCATCAATGGTCATTTAAAGAAACAAAAGCAGCAGGATTTAGTCTGTCAATAGAATATAAAGTTTTTCCACAGATTCTGCCTTTTCAAAATAACTTCCTAGAAAAACCTAACATTAATTCCTCCATCCAGTTTTTTTGACGCTTAGTTGTCAAATAAGAGACAAAATGACAAGTGACATTCATTTAGCGTATGCTGCGTAAGTCATCCATTCATTTGTAGACTGTTGTTTTCAAGTCTCAAGTTTGGCTTTTTAGCCTTTGTCATTTTGGTCTAATTTTAGAAATGTTAAATGTCTTCACTTGGATGGAGTGGGTGGAAGAGTGAGGGGTGAAATTTGCCAAGTTAATGCTATCTCACTGAAAACACCCATCACATTGACTAACACCATCATGTTAAACAACACCAAATAAGTTAGGATTCATGGTAAAGGTTCACATCGATTAGTTTTTGAAATGTTGTGATCCTGGTCTAATAAGCAGAGAACCTACAGAACCTATAATCTAGTATGAATTAAAACTCATACAGTTAAATTACACTTAAGGGAAGGGTATTGGAATTAAGTAGTCTCACATATCCAGACCTATCTGCACACTTTATTACTGTGTTCGTAGTTGGCAATGACTGCAGGATGCTACAACAGAGCATTTGCCAAACAGTGTTGGGAGATGGAATATATGTGTATGAGACAGTGTGTTGCAGTGTTAAAATGGCTGAATCATTATCAAAGCAAATGTGAGTCTTTGTCAAAACTTGCCATATTCACTGTAGATGCAGCTCGGGAGGTTGTTGCTCTTTAACATATTGAGAGAAACATAAAACACATAATTGAGGGAAGGAGAATGACAATCCTGGCACTGTGCAACAGAAATATCACCCAGTAAGAGAGACTAGTAACTGAATACTGGTAAACGTCATGACAGAATCCTTTGATTAAGAATAATTTTAATGCCAGTAATTCTGTGCCCAGGCTGTAAATGTTGATTTCTGCTGTAAAGTTGGCCATTTTAACATGGGGGTCTATGGTTATAGACATACTTTTGGAGCCAGTCTCAGGTGGACATTTGAGGACCTACAGGTTTTAGTGCTCTGTTGGCTTCACCTTTCACCCTGGTGGTTGCAGCTTACAAATTTGTTGACCAGATATTAACATGTTCAATTCAGCTAATAATTAACAACCAGCAACTACTAATTTCTCCAATTTCCTGACAATTATCTGAACTATTCTAGAGAATACTGTAGGAAATAACACCTACAAGCTCATTCTCAGGACAGAAGCTCCAAGCTGCTGTGGTGGAATATTAATGATTCATAATTTACCAGAATAATAAGGATTTTGTACAAAAGGGAACCTTTGTTAAACACTGCTCTGGCAAATCATATTTGGTATCATGCATTCACTCAACCTACCTTCATCAGCTTCTATAAATAAAGGTTTTCTTCATAATAACTGAAGAACTAAAACTAAATGAAACCTGAACTAAAATTACTTTGACACTTGAAAAACTGAAGTGAAATTAAAACCCAAAGCAAAAGATTAAACAAAATGAAATGAGTGAAAATTCCAAAAAGTAAAATAACTCTAGAGGTTAGGTTAAAGCTGATGTCATTTTTCAGATCAAGTGTCACCTTGCAGGACGAAAGCCAGAATGTAGAAGAACTGCAGCTGGCCGTCCTCCATGTCTGCCTGGATGTCTTCACATACCAGAGGCCTGCCAGATCAAAAGAGTTGTGTGAGTGGATATAAATCAACAGAAGAACATGTCCTATCACAACCCAAACCCAAGTGGCTGCTGTTCAGTTTACAGCGTGGACAGTGTTTTGGTACAGATAACAGAGTGTTGTGGTGGCTTGTGGCTGGCAGGTGCTGCTGCCGCTCTGCTCTGCTCGGCTCCAGGCCTGTCTTTTCAACTCAGATGGAAACACTTGGGCATCACGCAGTGAATTTCACAGTTAAGTGTGAAGCAAAGGGGATAATTGACATAATAACAGCTGACAGGATTTGGACAGTGCACAACACTCTTTGCATGTTCAGAGAGCACGATTTGCTTTGTCACAACCTAATTTCATTTCATATACAGTGACAATAAATGCTATTTGATTCTATTCTATGCTATTGTTGGAACACAAGGTATCTGTACTTTACTTTTATTAAGTATTCAGAAAACACTTTACTTTTAGTCCTAACATTTTTACAAATATCTGTACTTTCTACTCCTTACATTTTCATAACAGATGCATTAACTTTATTTTTTATTTTACGCATTATTGTGTGCTGATCTCAACTTAAATATATGGAACAGCAGCACATAAAACAAAATTCCTCTATGTAAATCATTGCTGTAAATCACACGTGACAAACGTAGCAAGAAAAATAGCTTAAGGAATGAAAACAGCTTAAAGAACTGGTGTGACAAGTTTTAGATTTCATGATTTAGTACTCATTATACCATCAACCAATTCTTATTGAAGACTGTGGCAATGGCATAAAAGATAAAAATGATGGAACAAGACAAAAAGTATGTAAATAAAACAACCAAGTGAAATGTTGCAAAAGATGTAGAATGATTTTTTTTTTTTTTTTTAAATCTCTGTTGTATCCAATGAAATGATTTAGGGTTTCTTCATTTTATTTATTTTAAGTTAATGCTATGAGAACTTGCAAATTGAGCTCTTAGTCAATGAAATTAATCTACAAGATGGAAAGGACATAAATAACACAAGACCAAAAGGATGAAAAAGACATAAGACAAAAATGACATAAAAAAAATGCAACAAAACAAAAACAGTGTAAAAGACATAAGATGGAAATGACATAAACGACACAAAAGACTAAAAATAATCTAAAAAAAACATGCAACATGACAGAAAGAATATAGAAGACAGAAGAAAAGGATGTAAGATACAAGGAGACCAAAACAATGAGACCAAGATGGAAAGAATATAAAAGATAAGTCAAGACCTTTGTGAAATGTGCAAAAAAAAGCAACCCCCCCCCCAAAATAAACATAACACACAAGACGAAAACTATGAAAAACAAACAACACATCAGATGAGCATAAAAGATGCAAGAAGAAAACCGTAAAAAAATAGATGTAATCAGCTGAAAATGACATAATCAGATGAAACAGACAATCTGATTTGCACATTACAGTGAAATCAGTGTTCATTATTTTCAGTTTAGTCTTTGTTTGATTTGAAGTTAGAAGAGGTTAATAGTCTCTACTATATTAATAAGACTTTACATTCAGTTTGCTTTGTACACAAATATCTGCTACAACTATCCTTCAAAGGCCTAATATTGACTTGAGGACATTTCAGAGCTTTAGAAGAGGTTTAATCACTTTTACTGAAGAATATTTGGACGTCTGAAAATGAGACATGTGAGGTATTAGTGAGTTTGGTTCTGCCCATTCATGTTCTTTGCAAACTTTCTGCACATTTTGCATTACGGCCTGGTCTGATTCATGAGAGATTTCTGCAGATAAAACCGCGTTGTTTATTTTTTTCCGTGGGAACCTATTACTATCTACTAATGTTGAAAAGCTACTTGAGGTGACAACAAACTGCACCACAGGATATGCCTGCTTCAGGACTTGTAGCACCACATATGTTAGAAATTAAGATGTGGTTTACCAGCTAATTTAGCAGCGCCGCTTTACAAAATGAAGTCTAAAAAAAGCTGATTGTAATCACCCAAAGATGTGTCAGAAATGTGCCGAGTAGGAGCTTTTACGGCCATAACATTGTTCCACTCACACCTCCCGACCACATACAAATGAGCCCAACACTGTTCAGCCCACATCTTTCAGCATCTAAACAAATGAAGTTGTTGGTTTTTGTCTCAGTGTGTGTCCCATGGTTCCTAGCTCTGTTGGGTGGGATGTCCTACGTACCAGAGGTGGTGCTGTGGGTTGAGTCTCGTGGTGGAGATAGACTTGAGCAAACTGTCAGACTTGTGGGCCATTTCACGTACGATTCCTGGAGGAGTAAGAGGAAAGAAAGGCATATTTTTTAAGTATATTCAGTTTCTATTGTAAATTGTAAATTCTATAGATTTTGGGTTTTTATTGTAACTGTTACAACTTCTGCCACTAGCGGTCTCTCAATCAAGACAATAGCAAAAGATGTAGCTTCGCTTTGTGTAAAAGATCTTAGACTCAGTCTTCAATTAGATTTCATGGTGCTAAATTATGGAACACTCATCTAGATGTCTTAGGTACCTCTACATTCGTATCTATATATAGGAATAGACTAAAACATAAAGCGATCGCAGAATATTTGCTTTGACTCACTCATTCCAAAGTGAAATGGTAAATGATGTCAGATATAGTAAATGAACCTGTTATGTTTTGTTGACTGTAAAATTATTTTAGTTCATACTTAGTTCATTTTTGGTTTATATGGGCGTAGTATTTTACAACCCTTTTTGTCTTCTAACTCTCCCATGCACATATTGTTTGATGCTGTTATTAGCGTTTTGTCTTTACATGTATTTTGGTTGTCTTTTTTGTTTCTTTTATATTTTAAATCAACAGTGTATTAAACTCTTGTGGGTTAAAAAAAAATGTAGCTAGAAGATGCAAAGTAGTGCGGAATCACTGAAATCTTTGTGATGTGATTCTTGTAGAAGTTATGTTTACAGATGTGGTCACATTACATTATTTTCAGTAACATGTATTCAATTGAGGTGACTTCATCCTGAAACTGCCAAAAATATATCCTTATGTTAAAGACTTTCACAGACTGTTTTGTTCTGGGAACTGATCATTTACTGTTAGAGGCATACTATCTTTGTCTTGTTTGTCTACATTGAAGATAAAAACAAGTACAGATTTCTATATTGCAGTTTTAGTTCTTCTATGCATCTGATGCTCCTCTACAGATGCAACACTAACTACTGTTAGCGTAGTTGGTTAATGTAAAGACATGTCAGGCTCCCAAAATGTCACAGACTCAAATAACAACTTCACTTAAACACACGAGCATGTGTTAATCTTTCATACTGAAGGTCTCCTTTGCTGTTCTATTATCTATTATTTTTTAAGATCTTTTTGGAAGAGTGAAATATATAGTTGTGAATAATTGAAAAAACATCCACAACATGAAAAAATGCAATCGCTGGATCTGGTTGATTAGCTTGGTGGTGTCCAAAATGGGTTAGGTGCACTTTGAAAGTCTTCCTGGCCACAAGAAAGAACACCATTCAACTACACACTGAAAATGTCAAGTTTTCACAAAGTTGTTTTTTTTTTTTTTTTTTTAAATTTTGTAGTGATTTAGTAATTTAATACCACAACGCCCTTTTTCATGTGCATTTGTTCCACCTAATCAACTTCTCTTCCGATTTGATTCTGCGAATATGCTGTCACAGCATCCTGAAGGACAAGCCAAACAATCCAGAGAACTTGAACCCATATTCCACCCACATACCACCTATGCAAGACCACCTAACCCTATCAACAGTGCAAAACCCCTGTAATACCACATTAACTATAAATATTATGTTACTGTAGACTTGCCACACATGATAATAAGCTAGATGGATACAGAAATACATCAAAATCTGAGCACTCTGGATTACTGTGTTTCTAAATGACATAAAAATAACATCAATTTCAAAAATACACAATGTGTGCTTAAATATTTTTGTATAATTGTAGCATAGCACTATAGTATGACTGATGCTATACATCAGTCAGACAAAAAATTTAATGGGCAATTGTATTAAGAAAATTGTGTATTCCTCTGGACTTGAACACTGGCAATGTTCAATATAATGAAAGTCAGGGTGTTCTCTGTTGTTAGGCTCAGGTCCAGAACCCAAGCCACTTTGGGCACAACACGATGTCAAATCAACTCAAATGACTTTTCCAAAATCAAATGGTTAGAGTTGTTTCCCAATGTACTTATTTAGCATCTTGCATGTTGTTTATTTTTTAGTCTGCTTCCAGATTTTGTTCAGATGGAAAAATAATGGTTCAAAACAAATGTGACCGAAGAACCAAGAAAAGCACCTAAACCCTCTGGACCATAGCACAAACCCTGCAAGTACAACATGTCTTGTCATATTCAGATGTGTTCTTGCTTTAATGTTACAGATTATGGCTTTAAATTGTTTTGAATATATTACCCTTTTCTGGAAATCTGTGAATACCATTGGCTACTGTCTGACATTTATATGCCTGAAATAATTCAGCCATTTTATATATTGGTTCACCAAAAAAAAACACACACACACAAATATATATATATATATATATATATATATATATATATATATATATATATATAGATATAGATATAGATATAGATATATATATATAAAACCTACAGTCTTAAATCATAACTACAGCCTGATCCTTTTGCTCCAAATCACTGTGGAAAACCTACACCAACCTCAAAACAACTGAACACAAATAAGGGTGAATAATATTCCCTTAAGCATATCTGACATTCAAAAATGCATTCAATGACAGTTTATCTGGGAACTGGTGCAAATTTCCAAGATTTAGTCTGAAAATGATGCATTACATTTGTGTAGCACTTAAAGTTTACAGCTCTGGGCTTGTTTAAACAGCTGGAGAGGTGAACAGCTGTGTTTGACTGTTCAAACATGTCAATATGAAGTCAATCTCAAACCACATGGAAGCATCTCTGCGCCCGCTTTCATGAGACATTTGGGCGGAAACAGAAAACAGAGCACTGACACTGTCACGCTTAAGGATTTTAGCATAAACATTTATCAGGGAGGCAAATATGTGCTTGGACGGAAGATGAAATTCTGAGTCTGATGTGGAAAAAGATACCCGTAAGTTGTAAAAGACGCAGTAAAGTTAGCCTAAAATTGTCACACCCAAACATTCATGGAAAGAGGTCTGCACACAAAGCCAATCTGAGATCCGCTATTGTAACTATGATTATAAGAAAGCCAAAAGGTCTCTGGTTGCAGGTGTAAAATTTCAGTCCCATAGAACCAGTGGGTGAGAAAATGTCACTGACACAAAGCGCTGGGTCACGCTCACATTCACGAAGAGCAGCGTGTCATTGACTGTGACAACAATACAGGAAAGAGACGATATGTGCTGTGTGGCTTCAGAGTCAAGTCTGAAAGGACGAAACTTCAAAAGGATTTAAAGGGACAGTAAGGAGGACTACGAAGGAAGGAGGACAGTACTGAAAAATGTGATTATACAAACACTGGAACACATTGAATAAAGCTCATCAATAGCCTTCTTATGTAGGGGGGGCAAAGGATGTAAACAAATGGTCCCATCTGTATCATTTTACACGACTTGCATCTTTCCCACGGGTGTTTAAACTTCACTAATATACAAAACCCAACAGTTGTTCATAAACATATGAGTCAAAGAGGCTCATGAAATGATTATTAGAGCTGATAAAAGGGCTCAACAACATGCAACAAAACATCATATTTCAATTATTCTGACATATTGTGATATGAGTCCAGGTTTCAGTGGGAATCTGTACTTTTGCATTTTGTTTTCACTGAAGGAAATAATAAAAATGATGTTTCTCTGGTGCTGAAAAATGAAGCCAATACATAAGTGCAAAAACCTGCAGTTCCTTCAGCTTGAGGCTGGTGCCAAAAAGAGTCAATTCCCATAAGTCTCTGGGTTAAAATGGCAACTTTACAGTAGAAATAAACCTATTCAGAGTTGGATATAAAAAATAACATATGATTTAACTCTATTTACATTATATAAAGGCTTACAGCTTTGTATAATTATGATAAATCAGTTAGGTGAGGACTGTGACAGTTAGCTCGTTGTGTTACATAGTCATAGCTTCTGTTTATTGGATAAAACATATATTTCTTTTGACAAAGAGCTCTGCTCAACCTGTGGTTACATGGTTGCACTAAAAAGACTGTCAGAGGACTTTGTCATTAGCTTAATGGGTATTTATTTACCTGGTGACTTATATTAATTAACTAAGATTAGCATTAAATCTGTCTGTCAGTTATTTTAGCAATTAGACTGGCTAACACTATTTGTGTGCTCGCACATTACAGAAAGTTATAATAACTGCTTGTCTTAGCACTTATTAGTTATGTGGAATGACACCGTTGCATTTAACATGAAAGTGTTAGTTGGTTAGCATTAACTGGTTGAATTTCACCAAAGATCCTCTATTTACAAAGATAATGTAGTGTATGTTTCACCAATGTTATGAAACAGTGCACTTCCTGTCTTTTAAGTGGGCGTGGTCTGAAAGGTTCAGAGTGAATGATGAAACTAATTAATAAGGTTTGAAAACAATAATAATACACCAACATCACATATGTTACTGGTAACTAACATTACTTAATGATAATTATGCTTGTTTTATTTTCGTATTTGTTGTCACCCTCTTCAAATGACATTTGTGATGCAAAGACAGAAGCAGGCCTCAATCAAAATCCATTTTTCCCACAATCTGTATATTTCAAAAATGTCACTGTGGTCTCAGAACGTTCACAAGATCTACAGCTTGTGGTGGTATTTGGCTGACTGTGTGGTGAAAAATCGCATTCAATTGTCTTTGGAATGAATGGCACAAAATCTACACAGGGAATCATCTCCAGTGAACTGCATTCTTTTCCAACAGCCAAGATGCCAAACTTGAAGTTGCAGAATGCAGAACTGCTTCCATAACTAATGTTCCCATCAACTCTTATTGGATTATATGGTCTTTATACAGTCAGGATAGCTAGTACTACGATTGTGTTTACACACTACACACAGTTCACATGATTGTTATCAACACAAATTTATGAGTTAATTTTAACCAGGCACCTGAAATTACTTGTTTGCATTTACCATGACAGAGTTAACATTGTGAGATTCACTCCTTGCTCTTCTGCAGCTCCACCCTCCTATCCAAATATGGACACTTCTGTTACCAAAAAAAAAAAAAAAAAAAAAGATGCCAAGATGTCAACAGCCAAACAAACACAGTATCGAAAAACCTACAGCCCCTTCGGTTTGCATGCTGCATTTGGTCATATTGTGATTGGGATAAGTTTAGATATTTTTTCACCAATTCTGCCAATATGTAAGTTTTAGAATCAAAAGTTCACTTCATACTTTAATTTCAAGAATACATTTCATTTCCCTTCAAAAATCTACAAGAAATGTCTGAACAAAAACAAAACAATTAAAAAAAATCTGGATCAATGCTTTTAAAGATCTCCATAAAACAACAAAAATGAGTCAGATTTTCAATAACTTGTTGAATTCCCAAATCACTGAATTAACTTGACCTAATTTGTGTTTTCTGTCCTTAAGACAGGAGTGAGCTGCTCCACCTGCCCTGTCCAAACAGGTCTGCATAGCTGAAATTCTAGGATCTGCAAAAAAGTGCTGCCTTTAAATGAAAACCCTATGATTCTTTCCCTATTCTTTGTCATACTTGTGCAAACAAAAAAACTCAGTCTTCAGTCTCGTATGCTTTTCTTCTTGAATTACTTAACATACTTGGGAAAAGGTGCGTGATGAGTTTCAGTTTGCCTTAAAACACTTTGATGGCTTGATCACTTTCAGGAAGATATGGTTCAGTCTAATCTGCATTGGACTGGAGTCAGACTCTCCCACACAGCTGGCAGAACATTCTCACATGTCAGTGAGCGTCAGACTAAATACAAGATTAAATAACGTGTCAACATGGACAGTTTCAGTGTGGTGCCAGCCAAGATCGCAATCAAAAGTAAGCTAAGGTGACGGGCTGAGCGTGTCAAGCACCAAATTTGCAGCAGACAGAGCCTGGTGGTTGCTCTGCTCTCTATCAATATTTCTGCTTTGTTCTGTTCCAGTCCCAGACTGTTTGGCCGCCTGCGCCACCGACACCAATGCCCTTGATTATTTTCACATGAAATCAAACACCGGACCCCTGTGAGATATGCTCCACAGCTGAAAGACGACCCCACTCACGATTAGATTTTCACAACAACAGGAAACCTGCTTCAACAGAACAACAAAAAACAGGGGTTCAGTGACAAATTACTGACAAAAAGTCTTGTGTTATCGTTCTTGTTTCAATAAAGCTGTGTCAGACTGGGTAAAAGAATCTCTGAGCTCCAGAAAACTGTCCCACTTCCACAGAACCACATCCTTCCTCTCTCTTCGAGCCAGCGAGCCCCTCACGCTCCGTGACACTCCGCTATTCTAGTTGTGGTTTTGAACCTGGTCCACATGACGGGAGCCAGCTTTGACGGTAGAGGGGTTTTGTTATGGTTTAGCTTTCCTGCACTTTGTCTGAGAAAACATTACAGCAGCTGTTTTGGAGGTAATTTTAACAGATGATCCACTTCAGTTGACTTTGTTTTCAGGGTTAAAGGGGATTTGACAATCATATGTGGCATTGGTCTATTTTCGGGGATTCTCAGGGACAGAAACAAGTATGTGTTGATGCTTTTAACGTTTAACCCATTAAGACTGGGCGCAAATGTGTATGTTTTTAATTCAAAGTTACTGATGTTTGATTCAGATGTAAATGTACTCATATTCTAAATGACATCAGCTTTTTCACCACTATTATAATGCCAAAAAAAAAATTAATCTGAATTCAACATGGAGAACATCAAGACTGACTAAACTGATATTCCAAAGCCTAATGATGTCTTTGTAAGTTTCCTTTTTATGCTTTCATTTATTTATTTATTTATTTATAGATTTTGCCATAATCTGTATGAAATTACATTTTGTTGCTTCATTTCCTTTGGCAAATTCAAGGAAAATCTCCTAATTCTTTGGAAAACCTGGAGGAAACCCTGGATTAACATGTGACTGTTTACTTACTTTGTGTTTCCCTTAAACACACATGAAAAGCCAGTAGACCTTCCAACCTAATAACACTTTTTCATTGGTGGCATCAGCTCAGCTTGCCTCCACTGTGCACTAGTATCACCTTCGGTAATGTTCCAAGTGAGTCAAAGTGATATTAAATGTGATGTGAAACCATGCAGATCACAGATTGGTCAAACCAGAATTGAGGCCGCATCAATACACACTGTATGTGAGTCATCATGTCACAACATGACATGATCGCAGCAAATTCAAGAGGGTGCTACCTTAATAAAATCAACCACAAGTGTAAAACTTAACGTGCCCACATTTGAAACCCTTGGCCTTCAGTCCACACCAAGGTTTTTGCACATATGGATGGACAACGAACTGACAATAAGCTGCAGTGAGGGCTGAGGGCCAAGGCGTGATAGGTCAAGGCAAGCTGAGTTGATACTGGCAGTGGAAAGCAACAAGTGTATGATGTATACATTAGACTGAACTGAGGTACACTACCAGCCAAAAGTTTGGACATACCTGGTTTTTCTTTATTTTCATGACTATCTACGTTGTAAATTCTCACTGAAGGCATCAAAACTATGAGTGGAATTATGTAGTTAAAAAGTGTGACATAACTCAAAGCATGTTGTATATTTTTGATTCTCCAAATTAGCCACCCTTTGCTTTGATTACTGCTTTGCACATTCTTGGCATTCTCTCGATGAGCTTCATGAGGTAGTCATCTGAAATGGAGTTCCCAGTAATGCTGAGCACTTGTTGGCCATCTGCGGTCCATCTCATGTCATTTAAATGAGAAGGTGAGTCCAAACCTTTGACTACTAGTGCAAACCACGCTTGATCAGACCAATTACAAGTAAGCTGGTAACTTTACCATTCAGCATTCGTAAACAAACTATGTGATCTGAAACTAGACAGTTTATAAATACTAACACCATGATAGACCCCTAAAAGTGAAGCCAAAATATCTGGATCTCCCCCTGAGGCATGGCTGCAGGATAGGTTATGAATCCCATCTCCTTCATGTTATTCAGTCAAACTAACAACTCACGTACACATCCAACAAATTTGCCCAAAAGGTGATTTCAGTCTTTTAAGGTAGATTTCATGGGAGTGATTTGTGCTCAAATAATAATCTCTGCTCAGTTTGACAGATATGATCAGTTAAAAACAGGTGACTGACAGCTGTAAGTGACTATTATGGTCCAGAATTCCTTAAACATGGAGTGTAAACTAATCACGTCCCAGAGTATCTGGTTCTGGTTCGATGTCTGAGACCATACAGTATGTCTTAGATACATTTTATTCTCTACTCTGAGGATAAAGAGTTTATAGAAGTCATATTCTAAAGAAATTAAAAATCAGTCCAGTCAAAAAGAAAACATCTACACAAAGTAGAAACAGATCCCATCCCTGTGTCTGATAATGTTTCCACTGAGATTTTATTCTTCAGTTCTCAGACTTTAGAAGGTCTGAGATCATAATGGGTTAATAAAGCCTGTTTTTTTTAGAATGCTCTGTTGTGTAAAAAATAGGAAAAGCAGCTGAAGGCAGAGTTGTGGAAAAAGGGGGGACTGTTCATCTAATCAGTATGTCTGTTGACTATTTTTCTGCCTGTATTCAGTATCTAAAAGCGGTAATATGAAACTGTAATTATGTCTCACATTCCTTGTTACAAATGTCCCACGTGTAATTTTGAAGGACCTTTTAAGCTTTTTTCCCCTCACATGCCAACATGTTTTTTTCCTGTCTTGGAGTTAATTTCACCAGAAGATTGGTTGTCTTTGTTTTAAAGGGTTAAAGGGAATAAGAATCATATGTGGTACATGTCAATCTGTTTTGGATGTTCTCAGGGGGAGACACAAAGATGTGAAACAAAGAGTGTGTGTTGATGCTTTTTAAAATAGCACATTTAATTTAATACAAGCAGTTTAAAGGGTTGTGAAAAAAGGAAAAGAAGCTGAGGGCAGAGTTGTGGAAAAAGGGGGGGCTGTTCATCTAATCAGCATGTCTGCTGACTTTTTTTCAGTATCTTGTACTCTCGAAGTGGAAATATGAAACTGTAATTATAGGTCACACGAAATTCCCAAAATGTGGAATTACTCGAATTAAGAAGCAGCACTTTTCCATGAGATGTTTTCATTCTGTTTTCTCCACACCTTTTAGGGGCTGCAAATTGTCAAATTCATTTTCCATATTTTCGCAGACATTCCAGACCTGAGCCGGAGCCCCTGTCTAATAAAAGGTTTTCCTCTCGGCCTCTGGTCCTCCTTCGCAGACGATTCGGTCTGGGCAGGATGTGCTAAGTCTGTGTGAACCCATAGCGAGGGGGACGGGGTAGAGATTTGCGTCACATAGCACACATATGGTATAGTATGAGTGTGCGAGTGAGTGTGGGAGTAGTAGGTTGGGTTTCTTCAGTCTGTGGCACGGTGCCTGGAAGAGGAACATGCTGTTCCAGCTCTGGCCTCAGGGGTTCAATATTACTCTAGAGCCTGTGTAAAACTCTAAATTAGTGCAGAGATTAGAGCAGCATCTTACCCTGGGGGGATATGTTGAAACCAGTACAACCGCTAACAGAAAGCAGGGGCAGAGCAGGACACACTAGCTTCTCTCTGAGTCTAATCAGCAAATAAACCTGGACTTTTATATGTTTTTCCATACATTACACAGGAGCCATTTTCCACTTTGGATTTGCCAGTGTTTCCTTTTACCTGTCAACTGGCCAAAGAATTTCTTGCAGCGTAAACTGTCCCTGATGAGGAGTGTGTAGGCCGTGCCACTGTTCCCAAACTCCATGTGGATGCTCTGAGAGCCCAGCCCCACCTCCAGGTAGCTGAGCTCCATTATTGGGTGGCTGTCCCTCTTTTGGAGCCAATCAGAGAGCTGGCCTCTGCTGGGAGGAAAAAAAACAAAAAAAAACACGTTAAGCATCAGAAAGTGCAGAACCTGGAGCAGTCACACTCAGATAAATAGTTTACTTGATCTCTAACACTTGTTCTCATGGTGTGCCTGCCAGAACAACACTTTAACATGGGTTTGTTAAAGCCAAAGTTTATTCACCATGATGATGGAAAAAAATCTCACGTCATTTTCCGGGATTATGAAATTAAAAACAGACATGAGGTTAAATCCCAAATAAAAGTTTGTTTTATTACACAATCCAAGTTCTAAGGAAGTCATTTGTTTTACTCTAAAATCACAGAAACATTAGATTAATTTTGTAAGAGCTAAAACAGCATGGGCTTTGGACCCTGTGGCCAAAAGAGCTTGTTTTGAAGAGAGAAGAAAAGCTTTTCATTGAAGTTATGGAGGAGAGAACAATGAGTGCGCCGTCTACAGACGCTTTGAGGTCAATGTGTTCTCAAGATGTGACCCAGAAACCTGGACAGGTTATGCAATATTATCTACATCCGAAATGGTGTGTGTGAAGCTGCACACGTCTAAAAAGCTGTAATTGTTTACTGCTGTGTGGCTCCCTCTTTTGGATCAGTGTCCCAGCAATAGGATTTATCTACCTATAACCTGGACAGTATTAACCCGTTTATACGCGCTGTCTTGTAGAATCATCTGCGCCTGCTTGTTGTTTTGTTTATATTTTAGCACAGTTAAGCAAAAAACTACAGCACCACTTTTCATGAAACCCAGTGGAAGGTGACCCAGGGTGGACCAATTTGGAGCAGGAGTCTGGATTTTTTTGGTTTATTTAACATCACTAGATCAGGTGCTGATTGAGAAGAGAGCTCCAAAATGACATCAGCTATGTTGTGCGTTCATCTTTGGCCCACGTCCTACCCCTCCACCAAGTGTCATGAAAAGCATTGCACTAGTTTTTGCATAATTCTGATGACAAACAAAATAAAACAAAAAAGATGGTTCCACTATCCTTGCATCATTATCCCTTCATGCAGCTCTATCAATTATTTGCAGTTATGACCAAAAGTATGGACCTTCAGCATCAAAATTTGATGTTTGTCCTTGAGTCGAAGTGAACATTTGTGCCAAATTTGAAGCAAATCCCCGGGGTGTTCCTGAGATGTAGCATACATAACAAAAGACAGACACAAGGTCACAACAACAATCACCTTTGACCTTCAGAGTCTCTTCAGTTCACCCCAGGGTCCTTCTCAATATCTTTGTCATGCCTGACAAACCCTCTTAAAGAAATGCACGGAAGCATTACATTAGACAAGGTTTCTGCTGGTTTTCACAACACGAATTTCATTTTAACACTATTATGCACTGGAACTGGTGTTGTTGGATCTTGAACAATACTGGGTGACTGCAGGCGTTTGCTGGTGATTTTATTTGGTCTTCTGACTTCTCATGTGACTCCAATACCTTTACATCCAGAGCTCCTGATTTAAGCAATATTCTTCATCACTGGGTCAATATTTGGTGTTCTTTCACTGTTTTGCTTCATGCTTATTAGAACTGCAATCCTTTCTATTTTCATTTTCATTCATCTGATCATTATTGTCTTGATTCATTAGTTGTTCTGCTCTATAAAGTCAGAAATGCTGGAAATTAATTAATAATTGATTAGTGTTTCCCAAAGCCAAAAAGGACTTCACAAAAAATATTGTTTGGATCAAAACTAAAAGATATTCAGTTTACAGCTTTAGACAAGTAAAGAAGCCAAGAGTTCAAAGAAATAAAACTTTATTGTACAAAATTCCAAAATGATAAATCAATAACAAAAAAGATGGGGATTCATTTAATAGCTAACAACTAATGCAGCTATCAGAAAATTGTTGATACTTGGTAGAATTTATACAGTATATTTTATTGATAGAGCTAAAATGTGAGAGTTCCATGTGCACATTTGATATTTTATGTTATAATATCTATCCTAAATCTGTGGTCTTTTTTTGTTTTATGGCTGCAGTTCAACTATTCATTGAACATACAGTACAGATGTGTTGTACTGTGAATGTGTATGTTATTGTGTGTGTATACTGTTTTCAGGATACAAAATGACTGATGATAGGGTATGAGATTCTGGTTGTGTTATGTATTATTGCAGTAACTCTTATCACGTGAAATCGTTCAACTCACTGTGTCTCTGATGTCATTTCCAAGAAATAGATCCTCTGGTTTGACACCACCAACAGAGACGGAACCTCTCCTGGCTCTCCAAATTTGACCGCTGAAATCTACAGACACAAAGAAGAAAGAGCAAATGACAAACAGTTCTAGAAATCACAACGTCAATGTTGTGTCTTAGCTGACACCGATTTGGACTTCCACAGGCTCTATAGAGGTTTATAATTGAACCCAGTAGACTGAGGCCTTGCCCAGTTTCCTCTAAAACAGCATAAGAGGTGGAATCGCAGAGAAAGCAGCAAGCGGCCCCTGTCACTGGATAAACAAATAGGACCAAGATGAATGGAGCGGGACCTCCTGTTTCCAGCTGTGGTTTGCTCGGCCCCGTTCCGCTCTTTGCTCTTCATCCAGGTGTCTGACAGAGAAAAGCGATGGCCTGCTGATTTGAGGAGCTCCCAGGATGCATTGCATATTAAAGGAGTCTCAGAGCAGACTGAAGTGACAGCAGGGGGAGATGAGGGTGGGTGGTGGGGTTGCAGACTCCAGAAAAGAGAAGAGCAGGGCTGAATGGGCTCCTGGGAGACTTACTACGGCGTTCATGGCTGCTGACTGAAATGAAACCGCAAGTCTTAAAGCTGTCACCACCCATTACACTGGAATCCTCAGGCCATAAGGGAGATATGCAAAAAGAATCTTTAAAAACCGCAATAACAATAGGAACAAAAACAGGAACATAAAAACAATGTAGTGCTGCATTTAACGATACGTCATTACCACGATCATTCTGTTTTAACAGTCTATTAATAGGGTTTCCTGTCTTCACACAACCACCAGTCAGTGGTGGAAAAAAGACAAAGATAGAAATAATACCACAATGTGAAAACAGTCGACTACAAGTTAAGGTTCTAAATTTAAAACCTTAAACGCACATATGTTTGTATTTCACTCTTCTTGGATTCATTTTTCTCCCATACATGTTGAAGGCTATAAACTGCTGGTGGTTTATTTACAGTAATGCATCATATTCTATAGGATATGTTTGTAGCATAGACCATCATATGTCCTGGGAAAACCATTTGAGCACAAATTAAGTCTGACAGACCTGTTTTCAGACAGGACTTACCGATATATTAGTCCAATATTGGCAGATAACAGGCAATATCAGTATCAGTACATCCTCTTGAGACCCAGCAATGCATTTTTATGCTCTGTAGGGGCCAAGAGTTTCACAGCTTTACTAAAAAAACAAACAAACAAAAAAAACCTGTCCACTGCAAAAGATATTCCATAAAAAAATTATCTAAAAAACTGTTGCATTCTGCTTTTTCTGATTAGACAATTATTTAATGCAAAAAAGCCCAAACTCTTACTTTCCTGGGTCTCAGGAGGATATCAGATGTATTTTATTTATCTGTTTGTTCATTAATATGAATGTTGGAAAGCATGTTCATTTAAAGATAATGTGATGAAGGACCGAAAGACTTTAAAATACTATTTTTATATTTGTAATGGAGATTCCACTGTTAATGGGAAGGAAAAATCAACAAAAACTAAATAAATAAACAGAAAGTACCATAGATTATCATATTGCATAACTGCAAAATATCATTCTGAATACCAGTATGGGATTAGAATTTTGTATGGTAAATTTTCAGCTTTGTGATGATGCATTATGTGATGACTCCAAGTGGA
The DNA here is from genome assembly GCF_902148855.1 of Sphaeramia orbicularis. Classification (NCBI taxonomy): domain Eukaryota; kingdom Metazoa; phylum Chordata; class Actinopteri; order Kurtiformes; family Apogonidae; genus Sphaeramia; species Sphaeramia orbicularis. The sequence goes on from NC_043958.1 coordinate 14,414,338, forward strand.
ATACTAAAGGTTTAGTATATGATATTACTGACATCTAGCACTGAAGTTGCTGACTGAACTGAATAACCCTCGCCTCACCCACCCCTACAATTGATCCATCTTGAGCTTTTCAGTTCAGGGAATCGTTACTCCACAAATATACACCAAAAATAGGAAAGAGAAAGTCTGCTTTGAGCTATAAAAACATGACAATCAATAAGGTGGACTCCAAAGAGATGACCTGCTCCTGCTCCAACAGCCCATTTAGAGTCAACAAAACACAATGACCCTTATTTTTACATCATTATACACCAATACTTTAAGGTAATTACTTCCGCCAAGGAGGTTATGTTTTTGCCAGGGTTTGTTTGTTTGTTTGTTTGTCTGTTTGTTTGTTTGTTTGTTTGTCTGTCCGTTAGTGTGCAACATAACTCAAAAAGTTATGGACAGATTTGGATGAAATTTTCAGGGTTTGTTGGAAATGGGATAAGGAAGAAATGATTAAATTTTGGTGGTGATCGGGAGTGGGGGGGCCCACGGGGGGGGCCACTGATCAGCCTTGGCGGAGGTCTGCGCTCTCCGAGTGCTTCTAGTTCTCTATATTATACTCTATTCCCACAAGAAGATCCTCCTAAACGTCCATAAATCTTACATAGGATTTAGGGGCATCCTTCACTTTATGTTGAATAGTCAAAATCAACACATTAGGAGATACGTGGTTTTCACTCAACAGGAAGGGCATGAAAAACTGTATTCTGAAAGTCACTAAATAATTAGAAAAATACAGTTGAGTAATAACAATAACATTTGCTTCTGAGATGTTGTGAAGCTGAAATATAAAGCTACATATTACAATACTTGAAATACTTGTGACTAAGTTCAAGTTTCTCAAATTTCCACTTAAGTTCTCTACTTGGGTAAGAGTGTTTAAAAGCCACCACTGCCAGAAGCAGAATTAAAGGCTCTCCAAAACTATTTTCTCACTCACTGGCTGGAAAAAGGTGGTGTCACATATTTTCATGCACCACTCATATTCAAGCAACATCTGAATCAAAATTTAATGACATGTTTGGCTTCTCTGCTTACGTCTGACCAGGACTTCCCACACAGTCTTTGGTTTTTGACCATAGACGGTTACTAAACCTTCTTCTTTTTTTTTTTTTGGAAATGTTGACTCTGATTGTCAGTTATTTACTTGCAATTCTTTAATGGTATAATGTAAAGAGGATTACCTTAAGGAAAAAATGAAGCTCCTCTTCATCCTCAAAGACCTCTACATCCAGGAAAAGTTTGAGCCGATGGTCCACGAACTCATAGTCCTCTGTCAGCAGGTCCAACTCATCTATAAGCACATGTTGGACAGCCTTCTGATTACTGGTTGCTTGCATTATTCAATGCTACATTACAGAAATAAGTCTTAAATACAGTTTGTTGATATAAAACTACAACAAAAACACTCATTGACCTAAATCATCCCCTTAAATGATAACTTGCATTAACAGCTGAGCCATAGTTTCCTGGCACCAACAACAACTTGCTTTTTTTTTTTTTTTGGCCTTTGAGAAGCCTTACTAAGGTTTTACTGCAGCAGACCGCAGCATTAGCCAACAGGCCCTCACATAGAAAGCCATTTAAGAGCAATAAATCCAGCGAAGGAGGTTATTTTAACATTGATGAATGGTTGCAGCTGATCAAAAATGACAGGCCACGAACCTACAGAGGCCAAAACAAACTCCAGGCCTTTTATTCCCAGAGTGCAAACAGATACAAGATTACAAGATACTTTGAACCTTCAGACAACATTCTTTTGAAAGGTGAAAGGTGGACGTATGCACACACACACACACACACACACACACACACACACTCACACACACAAACACAGGAGCTGAAACAGACAAAGCATTTCTTCAGGAAGAACTAAAAAGTAAATTAGGGCTGGGCTCCAAAACAATGGTGCACTGTCACCAAAAAGCAGACTATATTCAGTGTCAGTCAGTTCAGGATGAGTCGAGTTGTCTCCAGTGTGAGAATGTGGTTGGAGAAGGGCAGATTAGACGCTGTTGGCAGTGCCACTACGGCGTTACAAAAAAGAAAAGACACAGAGGGCTATTATTACGACTCCCTCTTAGGCTTTCATTCCTCTCCCATCACTTCCAGTAATGATTCCAATCTGTCTTGTTGCAGTTACCATGCGGTTCATCTAAAAATGGCAGACAGATGTGGGGAAGTCGGATGCTGTCAAAGAGATACTGAACTCCTCCCAGGGTTCTCCGCGCCACACAACCTCTGCGAGATCCAAATAGTTCCCGTCTCTGCTCACTTTCAATTAACACTTTAATCTGTCATCAGGAAAGGCACTGAAGCTGACGTAAACAGTTTATACCACATGCCACATTGGATGTGTTTTACAATGGGCGTATGAAGTACAGAATCTGAATCAGCCATAAACGGTAATAAAATACCATTTATATTTTACTGCCGTTTGGGCTCTTCTCCAACTAACTCTGTCCTGCCAAAATCACTATTTTATTTTGGATGTAAAGGGTGTAATGCTTAAATGAATATTAAATATTCTGGCCATTCAAAAGGGTTAAGCTTTTCAACAGTGTTGGCGTACTATCATCTTATTTGATAAACTGAAACTATGGTTCAGATCCTTCCATTGGATAATTACTGCTTTCAGCTGCAACAAGTGACTTAACCCTAACTGATGCAGTGAGTAGCTATCGTTGAGCAGGAAATAAATCTTAACCCATAAAGACCCAAACAACCACTGGCGACCAAAACCATCTACCAATATAACTGTTTAATACCTGTTGATCCATTAATCCCATCAATCCATGTAAATACTTGGTGTAAAATGCAGTTTGTCATCTTTTCATGGTCATCAGATATGACCCATTTGGACATTCAGAGGCTTCGGAGTAAACGTGGAAACACAGTCATCTTCTACAGCATTGATTCACCAGTAAAACCCATGGAGTTGGATCAATGACAGTGGATGGAGATGCTGGGTTTCTGTTCAGTTAATGACAGATTTTACAAAAAAAGTCACATTTTCATAATTTTTCTCTGTTTCTGATATTATGACAATTAATTTTAATCTGAGCTTTTATGAACAAGTACATGATCAGTAAATTAAATAGGGGAAAATACCAGATTTTTATTGAAGAAAAACAAAATACAGAGGATAATATTATAATAAATGGTGATAAATCACTTAAGAAAGGTTAAATAGACAGAAAAATTCATTTCGGAACTATCACGAAAGAAACACAGGGTCTTTATGGGTTAAATGATCCTTTAACCGTTTGGTGAAATTAAATTTAAAACAAATAAACATGGTAAATCACAGCTATGTTTAATACTGAAAGTAAGAGTATTGCACAATACACAGATAACTTAACGTACTGGGAATAACCAGCCATGTATCCTTAAAAAAACTACTCATAGAAAAAAAGGCTTTGATTTACTAGAGGGTGTTAAGGTTGGACTGTGTTTCAATGGAAAAAGGTCATGTGGTCTGATGAGTTCAGGGTGATCTATGGGATATGCTGGAGAAGACGTATTGGTACACCTCTACCATCATCAATACAAGATTTTGAAAAAAGTTAATGCAACAATGGATGGAAAATATATTATCACACTGCACAAACTTATAGAAACAATGTCACAGTGAATACATGCTGTAATAAAAGCTAAAGGTGGTTCAGTGAAATATTAAGTTGTGTACATTCCCTCTGTTAGTTCAATTACTTTATTCCAATGACATGAAATTTCAGAATACTAGGCAGGTGAATAGAGGGAAACTTTTTTACTGTTAAGTTCACATTGTCTTTAGATGCACAGTTTAATTAAATAAATGCACCAATTCCTGATGGAAATATCTATGAAAAGGGCTAGCCTTATGTGAGCAAAAAAACAAAACAAACATCGTATCAAATGTTTCTAAAGATGTTCAAATTCAGAGAAATCTGTAAGTTATTCACTGCAGCAGTACATTTTATCGTCTGTAAATGCTGTTCAAATAACTTTCACATTCAACATTACTTGTGGTTATTTGATTAGAATGAAATGATATAACCTGCATGCAGTGGATGTTAAAAGTAATAAAAGAGCTGGATCTTCAATGTGCCATTTGCATAATCTGCTACTGTTTTGACTGAAGACGCGTAGCTGCAGAAAACACATACTATGTATTAAAATAGAATGGAAACTTCCAAAAATCGGAGCGACGACTTTTGAGACACCAGACTGGGAGTTACTTGGGGGTGCACCTGTGTCTTTATTTTATGGCCTTCCTTCAGACCAAACTGCTTTTAGCTTGGCATTGTGGGAGAATTCACAGAATTAAATATAGACTTTCACTTCCAAGTTGGGTTTTGCCTAAGAAAGAACCACGTTCATCTGTCCAAACAATAGTGGACAAATATAAACACCACAAGACCACACAGTAGAGCTGAGTGGTATGAAGGAGTTGTCTGACGGTATTGTTTAAGACTGTTTTCACTGAATGACTCTGCCTTTATATTGGTTTGTGGCTTATACAACCGTCACGAGTACATATAACATTAACATTTTAATCTAATCATATACACAACGAATGGCTTTGATTAATATAGATACAAATGATAAAATACATACAACATAAATCAGGATGCATGAATGTAAACTTTTTTTACATGGCTTAAGGCAGACAAAGTAAACATTTTGGAGTAGCCATCACAAAGCCCTGACTTTAATCCAACAGAACTTTTAGAGGCTAAACTGAAAAGGCAGGTTTGTGCCAAGACGCAGACTCAGTTTGACGAGTTCTGCAGAAGGCACGGACCAAAACTGTGTGACCCTGATGGACAGATGTTATATAAACTGCCACCAAATATCAACAAATGACATCTGAGCTGAAATGAAAAGGTCATGCTACTATTGAATTTCAGGGGAAATGATCGAAGTAGCTGAGCTAAGTGAAATAACAGAGGGAATATGTACTGAAATGAACTTGATGTCCTTATGAGCCCACAGGACAAACCCACCGCTTGGATTTGGTGTGGATCTCCCTGAAGGACAGGCGGCGGCCTCTGCTGATGTCATGTTAGGATCTGTGTAGCGGTAGCTCCCAGCCAGCTCTTCTTTACCCTCCGTGTTAGAAGAAAGGCTGCAGGTGTCGGTCTGGGCCTCCCCGATGAAGAAGGAGCTTCTGGCAGTAACGAAGGCCGAGGTGGGGTCTTCGGTGACGTTAGTGGATTCCAGGATGGGACTACTGCTAAGGCTGCCATCTGTGTTATCCTCCTGTTGTAAAGTAGAAAACAAAAGGATGATTAGAGCCTGGTTCAAGACTATGAAAATGATGACCAGAAGAGTGGAACAGAAAAAGACCTGATTGGCGCTTTGAGTGCTCTGGGTTACGTCCAGATGATCGTCCTCGCCGTTCGGCCTTGGTGGATGGCTGACGGGTGTACTGCTGTAAGGAGTGGACTGGCCATCAAGCTGGACCACATGGTCACTACCACATTCTGGACATAACATACTTTTCTCTAAGGAAAACAAAACAAAATTAACTTACTGTATGGTGATTTCCTCAAAGTTTCTGCAATAAGTTACATTTATATGAACATTTGATATTTGGAGAGATTCCACAGAATACACACCTTTCCAAGATTTTAAGAAAATCATTGCCTTTCCAACTTTAATAGCTTGTCGGCTCATTCTACTTAAATGGAAAGATAGAAATCCTGCAATATTTAACCTCTGGATTAAAGACCTTATGAACTATCTGACATTAGAAGAAATAAAATATGCGACAAGAGGCAATGCGGCCATATTTTACACAATTTAACAGCTTGTCTTATCTTACATCTTAAACAATCGACACAAACATCTTCTCATTGTTACTCAGGATATGTTGTTTCGTTCTTTTTTAAGTATTACCCATCTATTTATTAATGCATTTATTTTGGATGTGTGACTTTATATATTTTGGTTGGAGTATGTGCATTAGGGTTGGGGTTACATAACTATGCTGTAATACATTATGTTCAATAAATTGTACAATTATATGAAAATGTAATAAAAAACCTTTGGAGAAAAAAAAATGTACGTCAACATTTAAGAGTGTTATAAATGCAATTTAAGACTGATGTGAACACAGAATATTGAGAATTGGTGGCTTTTGTATTCCTGATGTGACAAATGTGAAAACTCTGAGGACTTCTTAAGGATCTATTGAAACTTTGTACAGATTGAAAAGATTCAGAAAAACACATAACAATATCAGGCAAAAAGTAGGAGATGCTCCACCCTGTGGCTTCATTCAGTAAATGTGGATTCACAAATACAAAACTCCAAACTATCAATACTGATGTTTAAATTGACAATTTAGTCTATAGTAATATTGATGCTAATGTTATTTTCTGTTTACTGAGTTTTTCTTGCCATTCGACGTGCCTTTAGTGCCACAGAACTGAGTGTTTTCAAGTCCTCATCGCATAATCTTTGAATAAGCACAAATTCAATTACATAAATGTATGAAAAATCTTCAATATACAACAAAAATGATATGACATGTATTAACACTAATGCTGGATATATCTATATAGTATATACGTTTTAGCTACGTAGATATCTTAAATCTGAAATTTAATTCCCTTTTGTTCTGTTTCAAAAGGTACATATTGGCTGTTTTTCAACACTAGTGATTTTGACAAGCAAATGACCTACTGTATCATGCAGGCAGATGAAAACAAATCATCCCTGCCTTCATTCCTAACAATTCTCAGATGAGGAGGAAACATTTTTCCAGACCACAGGCCATGTATTTGTGTGACCCACAAGCAAACATATGTCTAAGTCAAGACACGTGCGAATAAACAAAAGTATTTGTTGCCTGACATTTTAGAAGATCAGCGCACTTACAAAGGAGCAGAGCTCCAAGAAATCCCAAAAACATCTGTCAAACAAAGGCTGCGCGCTGCCTGTGCGTGCTGAGACAGGTCCTAATGTCAGGTTTGGTTGGATCACAGGGAGGTAGCTGCTGGAGCAAAGACTATTATCTGTCTGCTGCTGATTATAGAGGTGGGAACTCAGCAGAGCAGCCCGCTGCGCAATAAAAGAGAAGAGATAACTCCTGGGATGCTTCACCAGAGCACATGCGAGCCCAAGATGTTGCTTTGAGAAATTACGCAGGTTTGTACAGCTGACAACCAAACAGGACGGTCACTGAGAGTTGAGTCCAATACGAGAACGCAAACCTTCCACATGAAATGAAGTGACTGTTTTGTATACGTTGTGGCCTATCTTTAGTTTTCATAGAAAAACAAAAACATTTTCCGCATGGTTTAGGCTCTAAACCATAAACCTCTTGTAAAAGAAACCTCACATAGTCTCCGATGTAGAGGATATGACTTTTAGGATTACTCATCTAAGAATGTGCATGAGTCAGTATGAGGTAAATCAGAAAACGGATGTTCAGCATCAGGACTGTGGTGTGTGTGTGTGTGGGTGTGGGTGTGGGTGTGTGTGTGTGTGTGTGTGTGGGTGTGGGTGTTTGTGATTCCAGGTAAGGATGACAAACTTAAAGTAATAAAAACTTAAGCCAAAGATCTTATTGTTTATTTCTCTTTACACATCCTGTTTAAAGACAATATTAAAATTTGACTTTTTAATAAGACAACTGCTTTTGGAAATTTCAGGACAGACCATCAGGATATTCATTTAACCACAAATGTATGTAACCTTCAGATATTATTGGTTGTAATTCCTGGTTTATAATCTAACTTAACTAATTTAGAACTGTCAAACTCAAGAGTTGTCAGAACCTCTGATCTGAGTATGTTCAGTCTGTCTGAAGTGCTTTGGTGAGTAGGAAAAAAAAACCTCCATCGGTGGAGCTGAGAGGTGAGGATCATGTTGGGGTGCCCACCTTATTGTTAGAAGGCCTGTTAGTCAGAAGATTAGTTTGGATTTAGTTGATAAATTGAACCCTTTTCTGACTAATGGGCCTTCTGACAATAGGACGCTCCCCATGTTGGTTGCATTTTGCGATGGTGGCAGGTCATCAAAACGCCTCCACGTTACTTGAATAGAAGTAAATCCTAGACTGTTTATACAGGGTTCCAACAGGTTTGTACAAGTTAAATTTAAGACCTTTTTAAGACTACTTAGAACAGAATTTAATGCCCATTTCACAGGCTTAGACTCCTAGAATTTAGGAAAATGTATTGATTTACTCCAACGTCTTGATTCCCACCGTTCTGAGTCATTTCTCACTGGGGGCTGCAAAGTTAGTGATAATTGGTTCCTAATTTCAATATAAATTGTCGGGTTGGAACTGAGTGGACTAACGTTACTTTCTCTGCAGACTGGATGTTTCCCAGACACATTTAAACACAATACATCAAACAAGTTTATGGCAACATAACTTAAGACCTACTATATCAAAATTTAATTCCTTTTAAAGACTTTTTAAAGGTATTAAATGCAGATTTGTAATTTCAAGACTTTTTAAGACCCGGCGGGAACCCTGTTATAACTGATGGATGCTATAACATTGATTCCTGTAAACATTCTACCATCACAGGTGCTGCCATGACACATGTGATACAATCTGGCCAATGACTGGTCATTACAGCAGTCAATATAATCACATAATTATTGAAAACAAAATGGATGGCATTGGATTGGATAGAGGTGTGAGCACAAATTACCCTCATGAAATCTACCTGAAAAAACCAAGGTCAACCAAGTTCAGCCTTGGGAAATATGTACTAGATGTGTACGTAAGAGTCTCTAGTTTAGGGTAACGGAGCACTGTACTGAGTGTAGTGAGTGTGTATATTTACTAAATGCACGTACCCTTGGCTAAGTGTCACAAAAAAACTAATAATTACTTAATGCTATCAAATTTTTTTTTTTTTTTTTTTTGGTGTTGTGCTGCTATTGGAACCTCAATTTCCTGGGGGCTGTGCCCAAAGGATCAATAAAGTTCTATCTAATCTAAAATATTATCCATTGAAAACAAAGCAATGAGTTCAATTCAAGATCTAAAAAATAACCCACAAGCCTATATGAGGGCCCAGTCACACATACCACCATCATAAAAAATATATATATATATTTAGTTTACCTGCCAAGCCCTAATGTATGTATATGGACTATATGTCCAGTTGTCATGGAAAGTAATTAGCTGCAGAAAAGCAGCCTGAGCATAGGGGAATAGTGTTTACTTAATGGATTAATTCACAGAGATTTACAGTGCATTCAGCAGCAAATCAAGTGCAAGAGAACTGTCATGACAACATGTCAGCTGTCATAGTTATTACAGAAATTAATTCATCTAATGGAGTTTTGTGGGGTGGCGAAGAAAAGCTTGTTTAGGGGTAGCAGGAAGTAAAAGTGAACATGATCTCTCTCCTTAACGCCACTGTGTTTGGCTGCACTGTGTACTGTTTATTTAAATGAGGAACAGAAGTGGTGTGTTCAAAGCTGCTCTGGCAAAACAGGAAGGAGGAGATGCACAGAAGCTCAGGTTGCCATAGTAACTGACTCAGTTAATGTAAACTCTTAACAAACACAGCATGGTGGTTATTGTACTGATTCCATATTACATAAGCTGTACATTAGCTCTGAGTCGTACCTTTGATGCCGTCATCACACTCCGTCAGCTCCTCCTCCACCTCCCTTTCTCCTCCTGGTAGCATAGCGGCCCCTCGCCTCCTGGCTCTGGACCCCGGCTCCTCGTCACTGCCGTCTGCCTGGAGCGTGAACTCTGACCTGCAGCGAAGGCACTGCAGACGAACGCTGCTGGGGCCAAAGATGGAGTCCTGACGCTGGTTCTCCTCCACCACACGAGAAAGTACATCAATCAGGGCCTGGTCAGCAAACAGGGACATTTAAACAGTTTAACAATGAGGACACTTCAGTTTAGTTCTAGTTATTTTTGTGAATGGAGAAGCACATTAACTGCAATTCTACTTATTTTTAAGTTATATTGCATAGTTCATAGTACTTTTTATTTCTATTCCAGTTAGTTAATTACCATAACTCTATTTTATACCCTTCACTTTCTGCATTGTTCATCTTTCTGAACATATTTTTCACATCCCAAGTGAAAAAAAAGACTTGCATTAAGGAATTGGCATCAGCTCGGTGTGTTGTGTTCAAATTATATCTGGCACAGATTTGATGTTGCACAATGTGAGAAGACCACAGCCATAAAAAAGGTAGTAAACATGGTACATGGTGTGCAGCTGGATGTTGACATCGATGTTGAAAACAAACGTGAGTAAGGGCAGAGGGCAGCCTGGGACTATGACCAGACTGGAAAAGTATGTCCAATAAGCATGTGGGAGGCTTTGGTTTTGTGTGTATGTATTGTGGATATGTGTTCGGCATGCAGTCAAGAAACACACTCACCAACCAGAATGAGAGGGATTAACTTAAGTACAATGTAAACCGCTTGCAGTGATCACATTTTAATTTGTCAGCTGACATTTTAATAGTGACAATGAGGCTTATTTGCCTTCAACTGTCTGGATAGTTTGCAAAAGTCCTAATGCAACATTAGGTTTGTTGGATTAGTAACATGCATTTCTCAGTCTCTGTATTTAGATCCAATCTGATATATGTGAAGCATGCACAACAGGAGAAAGAATAATTTCAGGGAAAAACAGCTTCTATAAAGCAAAGTGGTCATATTTACTGTGACCTCCCTTTGCACTTAACATGCCTTTCACCCATTTGTTGAGACAATATGAGCTTTATTCCATTAAAGCTATACCGTATGATGTGGCATTTTTACACTTTTCTTTTGTCATCTTAAAATGCTCCTAATAAGTGTGTGTCAAACTAAAATGTAAAAGAAATCCACCAGGTATTGAAACTCAAAAATGTTTAGTTCTCATATATTTCTAATAAAATTCTGACCAATCATTTTAGTCGGTCCGAATAAAATAATTGGCCGAACCTGACTGAGCCTCCTGTCAATCATCCATTACGGCCGTCCAGCATCCGATCCACTATCGCCGTCTCACATCCGATATGTGTCCCTCTGAATCTGACGCTTTACTGGCGCTGCTTCTCCTGTCACTGACCACAGTCTACTGTCTAAGATGTGTTTGGATAGAACTGACATGCACATGTGGACGGGATTAAACGGATTTATGAACAGAAACGACAACTGAGGGGAACAAACGGGAGTCTGATGAATGAAGGATGGAGATAAAAGTCCGGAAGTCAGCTGTACTGGACTGAACAGGTCTGCATAAAGCTCAGCTTTTATTACGGTGGGACTCATACAGGTACATGTACATGGTGTCACACATGTAAGATGATGTAGGATGATAATTGTATGGACTATGAAACCTCAAATGTCTACGGAAAATTCGCGGAGGCCGCGCGTTCACAGTGCGCGCGCCCATCCCGTGGGCACTGCAGTGAAGACACTGACCCAGTACTGCACAGACCAGGTCTACTGATGGAACAGGAGCCGCGGGCCCGCGGCAGGTGGATGATGCATCTGATTACTGAGGGAGGGGTCCGCGGACACGCCAAAACGGACCGGACCTCTGCCTCTGCTTCCTCCTCTGTTTCCATCGCGCATCAGATGAGAGGAGGAGGAGCCTCAGAGCTCAGACAGAGGGAAGGGGGCGGGGCTTTGGAGGGAGGCGGGTTGTTCATGTTCAAACTTTTACTAAGTGCTGTGAGAAATGCCACATCGGTAGGTATAGCTTTAATTTTCCGAAGTTTTATAGCATGTCAGATGTTTCTAACCATTTGTGCTGCCTCTTGCCATGGGGTCAGGGGTCACAATAAATAGTGACATTAATCTTTCAAACCCAATTTTTGTGTCGTTTAAGGCTGTTCACATATTTCCTGTGTTTCTTGTTGTGCCTGAAGAAGAGAGAATGAGAAATAAATATGTATGATCATTTCAACCCTGCAAAAACAACAAAGCTAAAGGTACTGTATGTTTATAACTGTTACATAAAACATACATGTTTCCCACTATTTTCGACTCAGAAATACAATTGGGATGCTTTTCCCCCTGAGTGTATTAGGCTTCAAACAATATAACATGAACGTGACATCAGCTTCCCTGTGTTCTTTTTCTTTTTAAGCCCATCAAACGTTACACTAGTCTTCTTTATAATCCTGTTTTTTTACAAATTCTTGAGGCTTTTCTTACTCAATGATGCATTTCATGACCAGGATCATCAATGACTCTTAATTTGAAGAACGTGGTTTCATCTGCAGGTGGTTTTCTCCCTCCATCACCAGCAGACATGACCATTTTTGACTGGTTCTCATTGTTCAAACAGATGACACGAGGTAGTCTGAGGTTTCAGTGCTGCATCTAGTTGGCTCATTATTAACATAAGCACCATCAGACATGACATGTTGACAATTATAGGTAATTTGATAGAATTGAGTCCGATGTTAACATGTGTTTGGTATGTCAAAAATCTAAAACCTGTGTTGAAGCCTACAGTTGGAAACTTGAAACTATAATTAATGTGATTTATGGAAGGGTTACATAAGAAATTATTTACCTGCTCTGTGTTCTCAATTAAAACCAGTCCAGTTCTTGTTAGTGGTTCAGATATCTTTATAGAAGAATGCACTCTTTCGGGAAAGATTGCTTTTTGGAGCAACACCAGTGACTTTTACTGTGTTAAGCCTGGTTTGTACTTGCACGTCAAGGGCTATAAAGCGCTAAGTCTCACCCCTTCTGCTATGCCCCACGGGACTCTGGGGAAAAAATGAATGAAATACGAATCAATACCAGGAGACAACATGTAGCATGACTCAAATGAGTTCAAAAGATTACTTGTCAAAAGAAAAAATAATTTCCCAAGTCAAGAAAGTCGCAGTTCTAAGTTATGTGTTAACAGTTTAATATGTTTGGAGTTTAATGGACTGCATCTCTCACCTCACGATACATGTCTCCAACACCAAAATGGCTGCTGCATTGACATATTTTACCTCAATCTTCCAGAGTGAGGTAAAAAATTATATCAAAAGAGGTGAGAATCACTACAAAACTGAAAACACTTTTTAACAGACAACAATAATGGGGATTTCTTATTTTCTTATTGTCTTATTCTCAATTATATCCCAGACGTCTTTCAGAAGGTTGTTCATTCCATCCCTGGCCGTTTGAGGAAACTGGTTGACGCCACTGGTGCGTACATTGAAATATGAAGATTTACTTTCATTTTCCCATGTAATAAAGAACATGTACATTTGTTTCAATAAATTAGTAATAGGAATACAGATTTTATTACCATTTTTTAATGCCTAGTTACTTTAACACCATCTCTGCAACTTTTAGGTATGCTATCATTTCTATTTATGTATTTTAACAACCTGATACTTCCAAAGTTTTACTACAAACTACAAATTTGTTGACTTGTAAACTGACAAACATCATGTGTAAGTGATGTAAATAGGATTCAAAAGTAACCTGTCTCTTGTCATTGACTAATGCAATTCTTTCTGAAATAAGGCCCCTTGAGTGGAACTTTGGCTATCGGTGGTGTAGCCTGCAGTGGCTGCATATAGATTTAGTGGAATGGTGTAGTTTATAGTGGAGGTGACTCACTCCGGCTCCTAAATGTGACTACACATCAAGGCTACGGCATCAATGGAGATACCAAACTGTGACTGCCTGACTGAGTTGTATCTTTCAAGTTTGTGAAGGCAGTGATTTTGAATGAGGCAAACCCTGAACCCTAACCCTTTTACATCACATCTAAAAATCAGCACACTACAGATCTTATCTCTACTGTGATTGAAAGAAGGAACACAGACAAAGTGACTGTAAAGTGACACTGAAATAAGGTTAGCAGATGTAATTCCAGTTATATGAGTATGTTGAGTTTATCTGCTCAAACAACAAACAACAGCTGTGGTAAAGATTACAAGTAAAATAGGTCCTGATGGTGCTACAGTAGCAGGAGGAGGGGAAATGTAACACGCGACTATAAATCAAAATCGACGATGTGGGTGTCTGGGGGAGCTTCACTGCTGGAGCTTATGTACAACTGTAAATCAGCCTTTACTCAGTACAGGAGCTGAAGACATGAATCAGTCTAAAAGTCATAAATTTTAACTCAGAGGCTAATTTGTTATGTTAACTCACTTGGCTTGATTGATGTTCAAGTGCTCACAAAAACGTACATATGTGTCAACTAGTACATATATACGAGCTTGTGTGTCTGTGTGATGGACCTGTAACGCCTGTTGTGGCTCATCATCCAGGAGGACGTAACATCTCCTCCTCTTCTCTCTGCTGATGTAGTCGAACTGCAGCTCCACAGCTGGAAGCTTCTTGTCTGTTTCCTGATACAAAGCCAGAGAGAAAACACATTTGTCAACTTTATTCACCATTTTCAATAACATACAGTGTTTCCTGTTATTTGCCGTCCATGTCGTCCTTCATCTCACCCACCCCTCGGGTCCAGCTGGCCTCTGTGGTCTCCACGGCATTCAGGCTGTCCAGCTCCAGGCGGCATCGCTCCCGGCCACGCTGCGTGTCCACCTCTAGCAGCAGACCCTGTTTGACCCGCAGGAACACCTCTGTCCTCCTGATGGCGCCATCTACCTGCTCCATGTTGTCCTCTTCTTTGTTGGACAGGACACCAACAAGCAGAGGAAGACACAGGTCCACTATTGGCAAAAAATGGACAAGGAGATGAAAGTCTTGACAGAATTATTATTGTTTTAAAGATTTATTGTTTTTTATTTCAATGTGGTTTGATATTTCAGTTTAGTTTGTGAATAAGATCTTTTATTTTTAACTCTGATGAACTGATAAGTTAAAGTTTTCAATAATCCTAACAATGCACAGTATTACATGCAACGATACATACATGCACAAGACAAATAAGCAATTATGAAAAACAGTTAGATACATAAAATGTATCAATCAGACTGAATCACCTGAAAAACAACACACTGTAAGGTAATTATGGATTTTTTTTTCCAGTGATGCCAAAAAAGTATAATAAACTGAAGCTTTATGTGCCCAACAGCCTCAGGGAGAAAAGATTTCTTGTTTAGTGTTATTTAGTTTGAGTTTCTTCCAGGTATTATGAGAAAAGACTTCATTTATAGAGGCTGAAAAATCTACCAGAACCACAAATCCGAGGAGAAAACAAAAAATAATGCAGATATTACCAGAAATTCCATTTAATTTCATTGTTTTCTTATTTTTCCGTGGCTAGATGTAAGTTTTAACCTTTTATGATTCCTGTTAATGTGTTAAACCCTGGGTCATTTGTTTCTAGTGGGAATCAATGTAACACAAAACAATGGATTAGTCAATAGCAGAAGCTTCATTCATATAAAACTAAGTATAATCAAAAAACAGCAAAGGTGAGACAACAACACAAACATAATCCTCGCTTCATAATGTGAGCTTTACTTTTGCTCTCCTGCTCATTCAGTGAGTTTTATTGGCAGAAAAATAATACTTGTACTGTTGGATTTGCTTATTGTTAGCTTGTGCTGCAAAGTTTCTCTTATTAGTCTGTTGTTTAATTACATTTTTCATGGCATATGCTTGTCTCAGACTGTTAGCTTGTTTTAGATATTTGCCCTTTCAAGTGGATTATGTTCTGTTGTTCGAAAATTGGTTTTGTTGAGCTTTTAGCTGATGTTCTTCTGGTTCCATGAATGTATAGCATGTGTAAATTTTTCTACAAGTGTTGTGTAGCGTTACCATGGCAACACAGATGGAATTGTGGCTTCTGGGGGCAACTGAGTTGGAGAGGCTGCCATGTGTTAAAAAAATAAATAAAAATCATGACTTTGCTTAGTATTATTCCAACGTTACCTCCTAAGCCGTCGTCGTCCTCATCGTCCTTGGCGTCTCCACTCCCTGCTCTCACCGACCTCTGGGACTCTGGAGTCAGTCTGGGCGAGTTCCCCTGTCCACATCCTGCCTCCTGAACGTCCACCTGGCAGTCCTCTAACGTCGATTCAGTTAGTGGACAGCTGTGACCGGGCCACTGCAGTGTGGACTCTGTGTCCCCCTCCACATCCACGTCAAATGTCTCCGCCTTCAACTCGGAGGACAACAATGGTGGAGGGAGAACCTCAGGGGTTTCTGTGGACGGTGGAGGAGGACACGGTTGTGGTGCAGGAGTGGAGGACGGAAGTGGGTTGGCATTGAGGCCATTGGGAAGGGTTCGATGCTGAGGCTGGTCAGTGCTAACGGTGGTGTTAGCGTTAGAGGGAGACTCTGTGTCCAGATGATGCTGGTAGCGCAGCCAGTCCTCGCCAAGCTGATCTCTAAAACTGGACATGCGCTCAATCTCTTGCTGATGTGGAAGGACGATGGCTGGAGGACAAAAAACAGTGAAATAACAGGCAATTTTATAGATTTTGGCACAAAATGACAACAACATGACAGTATATTTGCACACACTCATTTATGTATATTTCTTTAATCATCATATTGATAATATATCGTCTAGTACATATTGTACAAATTACTGTTCTAATTGTGTCTTAAAGGCATGTTATAATGTGTTCTGTTTGTATATATTTAGTTAGTTTGCTTGTTTTTTAGTTGACAATTATTTCCTGCTACTTTTTAAAATACTTGAATGGAGCGACTGTAACACATAATAATTTTCCTCTGGGATTAATAAAGTATTCTGAAAATATAAAATGATACATTTTTCAGGTTTCAGAAAGCAAAACCTTGATTAAATGAATTAATTGAACCTTTTGCCCAGCCCTGATCTACATGGTGCAACAACAGATCATTGTTAGGCTTGTCACAATTGTTACTTAACACTTTTATTGTGGTTATGTTCACTAACTCCATTTATTTTTAAAGGTGCGGGAGACTTTCGTGATCAATTTTTCATCAAATCTGTAAAACCTAAGTCATAGCCTAAGTATCACGAATCTGTAAGTCTGTCTGCGGTTACTCACCTGAATCTCTTGCATTACAGTGAACAATTTCAAAGTGCCATCCACCATAAACAAACCATATGTTTGTTAATGGTTGTGGGAAGTGAAGGCTCGTGGTGCCGCTGTCAGGCGGCAGCGCGACCATATGATATTATATGGATGAAAAAAACATGCACAGAAACGGCTGAAACACGGAAACGGCTGGAGGAATATGCATAGAGGGAAGGGAGCTCCTGCTGTTTCCGCCTCGTGTCTGTAGCAGCTGCCGCTGCCAGACAGCAGAGCAAACTGCCGTTTCCCACAATGCACATCGCAACAAAATTCCGAAGATGAGTTACCTCCCGGCTCTGTTTGTAAACATATGGTCTGTTTATGGTGGATGGCACATTGAAATTGTTCACCGTAATGCAAGAGATTCAGGTGAGTAATCACAGAAAACTTACAGATTCGTGATACTTAAGCTACGACTGAGATTTTACAGATTTCATGAAAAATTGGTCACAAAAGTCTCCCGCACCTTTAATAAAATCATGATAATGGTCTCCATTCAACCTAACAGAATAGATCATTTTCCACCATAATTGTTTATTTCACTAATAGATTTGCTGTATAATCAATTATTTAACTCAAATCTACCCTCTGAAATTGTTGTTTACAAAGCCTAAAAAGCAAACAGACATGTCCTATTGATCATGTCCCAGTTTTCAATGCCATTAAATGGCTTTTCCTCTACATTAGTTGTACTAGGCTATTTTATGGCTTATACTCTCCTAAAATGAACAGAAAAAGACAATTAAATGAGCTGCTATTTGTATGGGTATCTAAAATGACAGAATTATGAGAGCCATAATGGTTGCAACTTGTATAAAAGATTCACCCAAGTCCATTGAACCAAACAAGAAAAATCCATCTACTCCAGCAGCCAATTTTACAGTCCACAGCACAGAAAACAGAGCTGGTTAAATCTCCATCGCACACTTCAGTTTAAATGGGAAACATCATCATGTGTCATTATCTCCTTGTTTTTCTTGTTAGTCTTTGTACATCCTTTATGTCTGTCTACTGAATCCTGTTTGTATTTTTAAATTACTCTTTTTACTTCCTATTGTCCATCATGACTTTTACTCCTTAGCAGAAATCCGCAGCATATTTTAACTGGAGCTTTCTTGCTAGCTAGCTAGCTAACTAACTAACTAACTAACTAACTAACTAACTAAGATAGATAGATAGATAGATAGATAGATAGATAGATAGATAGATAGATAGATAGATAGATAGATAGATAGATAGATAGATAGATAGATAGATAGATAATGTCCAACCCTGTGTGCAAGGCAGTGGTTTTGTCTCGTAGTCTGTATCGCTGGGCTCAGAGATGCTCGCCCTTCGCACTTTAATTTTATTCTGAAAAACAAAACAAAGCAACATCAAGAAGATGAAAAACTTTTTAAAAAAAAACAAAACAAAACTCATAAAGACCATTTTAATTTCCTCTTACCTTGGATTTCTTTTTGCGGATGTGTGAGACTCCCACCTCCCCTACTGACTGGCTGTCACTCAGCTCCCCAGCACCGCTGGACACGTCCTGGTTATTCCGCTCTGGTGCCATGGTGACTGAAGGAGGAGGAGGAGGAGGAGGCTGTGATTGGACAATCAGCTGCCCTGGCTTTGGCAGGACCTGCACAAAAGAGTGGTTTACTCAGACCAGAATAATAACATTTTATCTTTCTGTAAAAGATACCCAAGTCATTTAATTGAAGATTAATGATTCTTCAGTATCAAACCACTTTAACTGATAGAGGTGGTTGGGATGTGTAGAATACTTACTGATAACTCAGATGA
The DNA here is from genome assembly GCF_902148855.1 of Sphaeramia orbicularis. Taxonomy (NCBI): domain Eukaryota; kingdom Metazoa; phylum Chordata; class Actinopteri; order Kurtiformes; family Apogonidae; genus Sphaeramia; species Sphaeramia orbicularis. Next base: position 14,433,082 of record NC_043958.1, read on the forward strand.
GGACAGCTGGGTACCATCAAGTTTAAACTGAAAAATAGAGAGTTATGTGAAAATGTTATGTTCAGTATCATTCCTCCTCCTCTCCATTCCCCTTTGATGTGGAAAACACAAACTCAGGTCACCATGGTGACTCACCCTAAGGTTGGCAGCCTTTGGAGACAGATGTCGGACGGTGCAAGTGCGATGGGTTTTCTGGAAGTACAGCGGGTTGCCCTCGAGGTTCAGCTACAAGAGGATATTATATTTTTATTGGCGAACATTGCAATAAAGCAATACCTGCTGTGTCAACGTAACTGCATACTGTTAGTCCTTACTGTGCAGAGGCAGTGCAGCAGGGAGAGAGGGGCCAGCTGGGAATGCTCCAACAGGAGGTTGTAGGCCAGGTCTAGATGCTGAAGTGCAGACAACTGCTCCACGCCTGTTTTATCAGAGTAGTTAGAGTTGGACAATGCCTATCAGATCGGCATATGTTGAGGTTTTGGGTGGAACACTAAGGTGGATGACGCACAAAAGGGTATTCTATGGACTACTCACATAAAAGATACTGTAATTTTTACATTCTTCAAAATTATTTCTTAATTAAATGTAACGTCAATAATTCCTGATGTTAGTTGCCTGTTACTGCCCGATCTAATGTATCCCATGCATGAATGTAGAATATTAAACATACAAGGGATTTTGACAAGTTTTTAAAAACAGTCTAAATCAGTATCAAATAATTACTTCCATGTTTCTGTACATTTGACCATCTATCCTCAAACTGCTTACCTTTCCTTCCTTTTCCTCCTCATAACCTACGCTTAATCTACCTCATATAACAGGTCATTTGAAAATCATACTGATTTACTCATTTCAATTAATTTGCTTCATTCATTTAAGATATTGTAGATTATAATTTGTCATTCTGACCCTGTAATTGAAGATAAATGCATTTTTTGTTTTACATTCGTGCTTTAGCTCTGTTTCTTTGCAAATAAACATCTTTCCATGTATAGTAACATTTGTTATGTTTCATCATTTGAAGTGGCATGCAAGTCTAGCCAGGTATTTAGTCAAAATTAAAGCTTCTTCAAATGGAATGTGGAAAATTAGGAGTAAATAAAAGACATGATGTATCACTATTAGCAAGAGTTTCCTTTAGAAGACAAAATTGTAGTAACATTTTGCATGTGCACAAAAAAATAACCCTGTGGCTCTGCTAATTTTCTAATTTTAATTTGAGGACACTGCTCCTTCTCCTCCAGACAGACATAATAGCCAGTTATGTCTAATGTCACGCACTGTGCTGCAAAACAAACACAAAAACAAACAAAAAAGGCATGCATCTCTGTCAGTGTATATTACCGTTGATGGTCTCCAGTTCATTATTCCTGAGGATGAGTGTGACTAGTTTGGCTCTGGTGCTCAGGCCTAGCGTTGGCGCCCTCTGCAGGCAGTTGTAGCCAAGATTCAAGTGTTCCAGCTCACTCAGTGGCTAAAAGAAATGAGGAAACAACAGTAGAGGTTGTCAAAACAAGAAAAGTAAACAGATGTTAAAAAAAAATCTTAATTTCATTTCATCCTACCTTTAGGAATTCGGCACACTCTTGAATCTTGTTGTGGCTTAAATCCAAAGATTTTAGGACATTAAGTAAACTCTGTCAGGAAGCAATTAAAGAAAGTGAAAACAAGACCAGGTATGAAGTCAGTAATTGTGCATCTGTGTTCCTGTTTCTCTCACTAGTGACTGGTCAAGGCAGACGATGTAGTTGTAGCTAAAGTTGAGGGTATGCAGTTCAAGCCAAGGCAGTGCAGAGCTCAGGTCGCCTCCACATAAAGAAAGAAGCTCCTGCAAAAAGGAAAAAAAAACAACAAAAAACACCAGCACTTTATCTCCTCTGTTCCAGCCAGACACACTGTACATACATGTGGTGACATTTTGAATGAGTATACCTCCATTGAGCTGAGGCTTTTTGAGCAGGTAAACACCTCCAACTGAGAGTAAACTCCTCTAAGACCTTCTAGACAATGCGGGGGCACCCGTTTTAACTAGTGAGAGGGAGGAAAATAACCATGTGTCAGTGGCAGTTGATATAATAACTGGTCAAATGGTTTAATAAAAGATTAGACTGTACCTCTAAACACTTCAGAGACTTGAAGGGAAAGATTTTCACCACAGACTGAAGTTTCGCTTCCGGAGGGTTGATGAGCTGTGGTGAAACATTGACAGTAGGTCAGAAATTCACTTAATAATTATGATTTGACATTCATGAAGCACAGATAAATCATTTTCAGGGTCTAAGGAGAACACCTTAAGGGAGATAGTCTTCTGAAGGACGTCAAATAGGAACTGCAGTTGCAACAAAGAAGCCGTGTCAGCAGGATGGGAGGGCAGTGCCAGGAAACCATGCTGCTGGCTCCTGGACAACAAGTACTGCTCAAACAGTCTAGTGAGCTGCTGCAAGCTGGCGGCTGGAAGGGTCAGTGTGCTGCTGCCATCCAGCACCAAATCACCTGAGGCATACACAGGACCATGTATTAAGTTACTTAGTCATTTATTTACTTATTGTGTTAAAGAAAAACAAATCACACAAATATTGTAATTAAAGGAAAGGCTACCAAAAAGTATCTTTATAAAATGCTGGGTGTCTACGTGCCTCAAGAACAGCTTCAGTGGTCACTAGTTCAGAGACTCAACAAGATTATAGCTTGAATAAGGAGACCATAGCATAAGCTTCACATTATTTTTATCACACCATTCTCAAGGATTCCTGATAGAGATAAGAGGGTTTTCCTTTCATTTGTCACCTCTCTATATACAACATGTTTTAAAGATGCAAGAGTATAAAAAAATGCATCTAATACAGTACACTTCCATTATCAGTTTGGTTCTTTTTATGCATATTAGGCCGCACTGTCATATTTTAAGGTGAAATACTTGTACTCCACTGAATAAAGTAGAGTTATGGCAGCTAGTAAACCAGTTACCAGTTCATGTTCCTATCAGCTATAGTATCAGCCATTCTGAATTTTCTAGACGTTTGAATTATATTGATAATTTTCATTTCAGTTGCAGTGTTCTGACAAAGTTGCTGTAAAAGTCCAAGTGCTCATTTTGTATTTACTTTTAATTTGTTACAGTTAATATCCGCTTTACAGGCATCCCATGCCAGGCAGAGGATTTTCCTTCAGGATATGTGGTATGCAGTATATTTTCACTTAAGCCATAGTGGTCTGCACAAATGGAGTGTTCATTTCAGCCACATATGCAAAACCAGTATACTATTTGATCATCAAGTAAAGCAACTGGGGCTGTCCTATCAGGTGGTTTCAGATACTACACAGTAATGTTTGAAAGCATATAATCTGACCACTTAGTAGTGTCATTGTGACGGGAGCAAACACTACGAATTCATTTCATACCAATCAGATAAACATAAATCCAGGAGTGTTCTGCTTCTGCTGTGTGTGTGTGTGTTGCTTGAAAATTACCATCATTTCGGAGGAGTGTGGCCAAGCTTTGTACAAGGGAGGACTGGCCAGTTTGAGATCCAGCCATCCTGCAACGTGCACCACAATTAATAACTGAGGCATAGCAAACTAGCAGCAATAAATACAATGCAAACATTAGGACTAGCTTATTGCAATATGGTAGCTACCACTATGTACAACCATATCTCTTTGTTATTCTAATAACTACTGTGTCTACCTCGTTTTTTAAATCATCCCTGTAACTTTTAACGCATTTGTAAAAAGGTTAGTTAATATCAGTCCTCAGAACTTACTGCAGCTAACGTTAGCTAACATTAACTCATGCTAATTCTGGCTATCAATTTCCTCATTGTGAAGCTAACACGACAACGTACCTGCGCAATGACAGCCAAAGTGGAAACAACTAACATTAATTTCTTAGCTTCAGAAGCTAACAGTACATCATGCTCACAGACATACATGAATATAAAACGACGTTTCAGCGGTAATTTGCTGTCGTTAACATCGAAGTGCAGACTAATGTTGACATGTTTGTCGTCACATGACATAAACTAATGTAGCACTACGGTGGCCGCAATATGTCAAAAAGAGTGGACTGTCAAACAAACTCGAATGGAGGAAAGTGAAATATGGACTTGGAATTAATTATACTATATCTTGTCTACTGGGAAAAATCCACCTTCTCTTTTTTTAAGTTTATAACCAGACTAGAATTATCAGAAGGATTTTTTTTTCGGGATTTGGTGATGATTCACAGTCGTCAAGGAAATGTAGCTCCTCTTCTTATTCCTCTTCTTCCTTTTCTACTACCACTACCACAAATACCACAACTATTACTACCACTTCTTCTTTTTCTTCAATGTTTTTAATTCCTCTTTTTATTTATTTATTTTTTTTTAAGAGAGTCGCACCTCTGATTAAACAACAGTGTGTATATCTGAGCTGTTTGTCGTTACAGGAGGTGACCACTGGGTGGCGCCCAACAGCTAATAGCATAGGTCGTTTATGAGGCAGATGAGAATATTTAGACTTTCATGAACAGGAAGCATAAATTCATTCACCATATTTTGCTGCAAAATAGCTAAATGACACTCTATAAATTAGACTACATATATGCTACTGTCATTTAAGGCTGAAATAATATTAGACCTGGGTTTTTTTGTTCAGAAAAGGCCGAGTCACATTGTGTCACTTTAAATATAAATGAATATGTGAGATTTGTTGATCACCAGTCAAATTTGCAGATAAACTAAAAAAAGAGAGAGCAGAAACATAGTTGTATGAGACAATATATTTATTCCTGAAGATGATCTCAGCAGAGTTAGAGGAAAAACTGGGCCTAAAGATGATAATATCAGCATAGAGTGTATGTGACATCAGCCGAATGTCATTTTAAGAGCTTGTAACTGTTACCCAAACTGTAAACCAAAGCAATAACTCAACACATTACAGAGAGCAACTTCCAGCAGGTCTTAATTTCTTGTTTCATTGGAGAATACGTAACACTGTGGCTCCATAATAGACATTTCACAATGATCTGTATGAAGCAAATAAAGCTAGAAGTTTCCTAATTTGCACATGCATCACTTGTTGCTAGGCAGCGAACAAACACACTCACGCTCAGGCACACACACACACACCAACACACTCATAAGCATTTTTCCATTTGGGACTTGTGATGCGAACATTTCCATGTAAGGATTTATGTACTGTAATTTGGTAAACATTTCCATTCAGTGACATGTTGCACATTTCACCAGCTCAAAGGAGTCTCATGCACAGTTGGTTAACTGTACATGCATGAAAGCAGGTTTTGACAGTTTTCTTTTTTCTAATGAGCTCATTCTGAAGGAGTATTACATAAAGAAGGAAAAAAGTGGAAAAGATTTTGACAGTAGCATCTAACAGACCAAGTCCCTCTGGTCAGGGTCTTGCCTTTTGTTCTTTGGAAATTGTATTTTATTTTGGCAAATAAATGTCTAATCCAGCTGTTTCACTGATGTCACTATAAATGTATGACATGGTTTTATATGGGCCCACAAATCGGATGATAAATGACTTTTCCAAACCCCCACTCACTGCCCCTACTTATAAAATCAGAAGTCCAAGCAAAGAAGCCTTAATTAGGTCTAATTAAAACCAAACACTAGGCAGCACACTCACTCATTCACTTTTTTTGTTTCAGATCATCTGTGAAGTATTTTTTTCTATTTATATTTATGACACAAAGTAAGGCTACTTTTGAGGATAATAGACAGTTTTGTACCCCTCTGACTTTTATTCAGGCTCCTGTGGGCTACAATTAGACTGAAAAATGTGCAGAGTCTCAGTTGCTTTTCAATGGTTTACATAATGAAATTCAACAGCTTTGGTCTTTACTGAAATTTGCACTACAGCGTAATATTAATAGGTAAAATGACATTTATCTAAGTAACATATTTCAAAAATATCAAAAATTCCTGATATACAGATATAACTAAATGTTTGCAACACATCTAATGGCTACTGAATGTAACAACATTAAATATAATTACACTTTTATTATACTGTACTAACTTACCTGGTTAAATAAAGATTAAATAAATAAATACTGTCCTGCAATGCTGTTTCCCCAAACTTATTTTCTGGGTTTACAAATGTTCTAAAATACAAAACCACTTTGACTCAATTCACCATATTTCTGCACATTGCAATAAGAAGTGAGTTTGTGTATAAATGAACATTTCTGGTCATTTCTTACACTCATCTCTGTCTCACCATGTAACATAGCAAAGAGGTAAAGCAGCCACTTTGAAGATACACTTTTGATAAATCACAGTTTTATGTGAGTCATTTGTCCAAATGTATGAAATTATTACTTTGAAGTGAATTAAAAACAGAAATACCTGCTTGGTTTCTTTTGCTTTTATCATATGGCTGAAACATATCCCAAAAAATATATATCAATCAACATGACTCAAATGTGACCGTAAAATGGGTCAACAATGGATTTTAATATGATATTGACTCATACTAACATTCACACACTCCTACTAGATTAAAAATTTCAAAGTACAATTTACAGAACTCACTCATTTCAATGAAAGTTTGACAACCCTCTGACCTAAATGTGAATTAAAACCCAGCCTTTGACGATGGAGGGTTAATGTATTCATAGTGTGTCTAAACAGAAGTTATGAGCACTTTCTTTGAGCAGTTATTAAAATATAAACAGAACTTTTGTTACATGCATCAGTATCATGATTAGTTTCTCATAATTCTTGTCTTAGAAGTAGGGATCAGGATTGTTGAAATGTACATTTTGTATTTCAGTTATGAAATGGCATCTGCATCATTTTAAAAAACCAAACAAAACTAGACGGAATTTACCTGAAAATGTGAAATGGTGTCACAAAAGAAGAATGATTAATGTTACACCACCATGAAGAGTACATGACTTAGTTTTATTGACTGCTAAATAGTTGAAATGTAAGATGATGCAGAATCAGTTGTTTTACTGAGAATTAGACCTTTTTAAAGCAGATTCATGGATACAAGACACTGATATTTTGCTATAGATATTGCCAGATATTGTCTCAAAATGACACAAACCACATACTTCCTAAATAAAGTAAGTTTATTTTCAACCTTTAACTGTCTTAAATTTAACTAAACCACACGGACACAAACAATTAGCATCACATCACTGAGCCACGTGTAAATGAAAAGCCTTTAGTGCTGTTTTGGGGACTTGCTTTGCTATAATTTAAGGAGGTGACCTCTCACATACAAAACTCTCTCTGTATTCTTGCAGAGACACATATACTGTATGTGTCTTCAGCCCATCAGTGATCCCATACCTTACTTCTATCAATGTGGAGTTTATCCAGAGTTTGTATTTACTTAACAATTCCATGGGGAGGAATTTAAGTAACTGACCTTGGTGAGGATTACTTTGCACACATGGGCAGATACTGCGGCCTTTTAGGCCTATTAGCCAGTGGCCATCCCAGACACAAATCCTAGCCCCCAGGCTCATATTTATAAAATGCCAGGCCTTCTCTCCTGCTGCTTTTCCATCCATGGTTTCATAAAATGACATATGAGGTTCTATGTGCAAACAGCCCTCTGGGCATCCTCCTGACTCACACCCCTGAGATACAAGACAGCTTCAAATGTGTCCTTTCTCCCTCCCTCCATCCCCAAGGTGAGCTAGGATGCCGATCGTGAATAGAGCCAAATAGTATTAAATCAGGGGGCACCCACAAAACAAAATAATCTGCATTTATATCTGCTGTTCCGTCTTTGCTGCAGAGTTAGGTTACACATGCCACTTCTATTTCTGGGCCCTTGGATAAACAGAGATTAGTCTACCCCACTGGACGGGGTTAATAGGAGCTTGTTCGGTGGGCAAGCACGACACCTCAAGGTTTGGCCTCACCAATCGATAGGAAACATTGCTGTATATGTGCACAGTAGCATTACTGTACACGGGCATATAAGTTGGTAGCAGCTGGCGACTTTTAATTGAGTGTCAATGGACATGTAGGCCACGGTGGGGAGGTCTTTCCATGTAAGGAATGCTCTGCACATAGTCCTTTTGTTTGCTTGTTTATTTATTTATGCATTCTGGGAGTTGGGGCAGGCTCTGCTGATTGAAACAAACAAGGACACAGTATGTATAGTAATGCAACCTCCTCTAGCAACCCAGCTATAATTCACTGCCCTGTTTTGGATCCTGGAGTCCACATCCTTTCTTCTAATTATATCTTAAGTGAGCCATTTTTCCTGGGTGTGACCACAAAGAGGTCAAAGGTCAGGGTTAAAGCACCAGAGAAGCTCTAAATACTATATTTACATGGCCAGATTTTAAGTTGTCTTCTGTTTGTGCACGGTCAAAATCCAAAAGTAAGGTTTGGAAAGATTTGACCTCTTATTTGTATGAAAATGAGTTTATAGTGTAAAGGGGCTGATAATGTCAACCAATCAGGAAGCAGTATTTCTGTTTCCATGACCTGTGTGTCATCTCTTTTAATAATAGAACACTTTATTCATGATCACCTTAAACTCTTTTACTCTGATGCACGACTGGAGTAGCGAAACAACATACATTTAAAATGAGCCTACTTGTAGAAATAAATTGCAAATTATCATGTATATTATACAATTTTAAGGTATATTTTACTAATGTATGATCAAACTTCAACAGTGAGGATCACAAATATTTGTATTCTGTAGTCTATTGTGGTTCATTTCTCAAACATATTTGCTTGTATAGAGGATGGTGGAGGCACCCAGTCACGATGCAGTGTTCTCAGATCTGCACATGCATCCAGTTTAACTACATAAAATAAACTTTCTTGTCATTTGTGCAGCTCTTCCACCCCCAGTGCAAAAACAGCCATTGTAATAATATTTATGTATGTCCAGAACAAGTAATATAAATAGACTATTCTCTTTTATATTTCCTGTTCACTCTTTTCACTTTTTTGGTATTTTTGTTGCTGTGGGATCAATGAAGCCATATGTTATTTTATTTATTCAAAGGAAAATCACTGCTTACATAATAAAAAAAGGAACTTCATATTTCATTTTACTTCATATTCTTCCCAAATGTTATAAAAACAAAACCATGACATGTTGAACGTTGATATTTTTTCTCCATTTGAGTCCCATCTGTGGCCCCGAGAAGAAACCTGGGAATTTGTAGGACCCAGCAGCCCTCCAGCCCCGGCTTCACCTGTTCGCATGCACATTTCTTCCCCTTTTTTTCACTTGGGATTGCCTTCCATCGCCTCATGATAATGACCAAAAACCTCATACCTATAACTATGCTTTCGTACGCGGGCTGCAGCTTGCTGATCCTGTCCGCGTCCCTCGCCGGTGCCTCCCTGGCCGAGATGGTGTTCCGCTGCCCGGGCTGCACCGCGGAGCGCCAGGCTCTGTGCCCGCGGCTCACCGAGACCTGCGCGGAGATAGTGCGCGAACCGGGCTGCGGGTGCTGCCCCGTGTGCGCCCGGCAGGAGGGTGAAATGTGCGGAGTGTACACCCCGAGGTGCGCCACCGGACTGCGATGCTACCCGACCCCCGACTCGGAGCTTCCTCTGGAGCAACTGGTGCAGGGCCAGGGCCAGTGCCGGCGCAAAGTGGACCCCGAGACCACCACTTACAGCCAGGACCAGCGGGAGCAAACCAGCGGTCAGTCAGTTTATTGAAACCAGCTTTTCTTCTATCAATTTTTAATGACACTGTCTAGACTGCAGCCAGAGGAATAGAGTAGAAATAGTGCTTTGTCATGAAGGCTGTGCACAAAACCATATAAAACAGACACTGGTCCAGGACAGTCAACCTGAAGTGTCCTCTCTGCACTTTAAAGCAGGACATGCCCATTATAGTCTGATCTATTCATACATATTTGCATGGATGTCTGCTGTGCATCATGGAAGCAATTGTTCTGTCCTGTCCTGTGGAGGGCTAGCAATGCATGTGTCCTCTGTTGGGGACAAGAGTTTCACAACTTTACTTCCAAAAATGCTGTCCACTGTTTAGGACATTCCATACATATAAAGTAAAAAAAAAAAAAAAAACATCTGAAAAAACTATTGCATCATACTGTTTCCAATCAAGATAATTATATAATGCAAAAAAAAAAAAACAAGCAAAACTTTTACTTTCCAGGTCTCAGGAGATATAGAAAATAAAGAAAATGAGTATAAATATGCCCACTTTTTAAACTTTGCTCATAGAACGTAGAAGTCTGCACTCCTAGTGTTTTGCAGCTTCACTAGGACATATGTGTGTTTTACTTAGAATATAGTTTTGCAGTGTGGATTGGCCGTCGGGTATCAAAATGCTGACATTAAACTGGTTTGCATTGACCTGTTTGCAGTGCTGTGAATGATCCTGGTGTGCATGTGGAGAAAGAAACAAAAGAAACAGTCACTAACGCCCCAAACAGCTGGCCGGCCCTCTTGGTGTTTTGCAGTATTCCCTACAAAAAAACCCTGCCTTCTGAACACAGAGATAGTGGCCTGCGAAATTCACAGAACTCAGTGGGACGGACACAGAAAACATCCTCGTATTGATGTTGACGTTTGCACAGAGGAGTGGAGGGAAAGACCCAGTAGACAGACAGCAGGAGGAATGCTGCATTGATTGGAAAAGTGGACTTTAGGCTTTGATCAGTGGTAACTGTAAACTAGTGTTGACAGTGACTGCGTGAATCGGATTGTCCACCTGGAGAGTGAAGCGGACACATGTGCAGGAAGGAAGACCCTGAGTTGTAATCTGGATCCAGCTGAAGCAAAAAGACAAAGAAGAAGAAAAGTAAACGGCCACTTTAATGGGCTCATTTTGAGGTGACAAATGCTCAGTCAATGAGTGTGTTGTGAGTGTGGAGCTGGGCCGGGGTGTGATTTTTTACTCATTTCCAAATCTTTGTCAGGGTGTACCTCAAGACTGGCGTGTTTATTTTGGCACTACACATCTGGAAAGTAGAGCAATACGTTCTCTGTAAAGGCCCTGCAGGACGTAGCACACTGACAAAAGGTCAGAAATATTCCACGACACAGTAAATCAGTTTAATAACCATCATAATTAATTAATTCCACATTTATTGCATGCAACTGCATTGGTAACATTTCATTTAGAGGAGACTTTCAATGTGCTTGCAGAAAACAGATCATGAAGTTACATTGTTTTGTCTCTAATTTCTTCCTCCACTTTGGGGGTCGGGCTATACTTTGGTTTACAGGTCTGACGTGTAGCTAGATGTGTCAAAAAAGGAAAAAATAAAAACAATAAAGCTTAGGAATTGGTTGCAAAGGCTCAGTGAATAAAAGTCTGCAGATGAAGAGGGCTTTCATATGTTCAAATATTTTTTAAAAGAACTCAGTCAGATAAGGCTGCCAGCCTCTTCATACCCATCCTTTTCTCTGATGTACTCCCAGAGTGGAATCAGATAAGGTCGAGTACACCTTTACCGAGCCTCGAAATCCTGCTGCGTGTCGACTATGAACTAAATGGGTACTATCAGGTATTTACAATAAGCCTGGAAGTGTTCAATACTAAATTTTGATGCCTTAGGAGTAAATGTCCTCAGTGTCAATGCATTACTTTTCATTTTTACATTATGTTTCCAAGTGACTTCAATTTGAGGTAGATAGATTTACTTTTTATACTGCAAAACAAAAGCTGAAAAATAAAAATAAAGACATGCATCATAATATTGGGAGTTAAAGCCAAGGTGTCAGGATCAATATTAGAGGCTTTTGAAAAGTTTTAAATGCTTATTAGCCCTAATGTTCACTTAGGTCAACACTTAATGAAACAAACAAAAAATGTTTTAATAAAGAAATAAGGCAGATAAGGACACCAATCCCTCTTCTTCCCAACCTTTTTGTCTGGTATAGCCTCTCCAACTAAAGACTAAATTCTGCTGTTATGGTCTATATGTAAAAGTCTTATTAAGAACTAATAATTATCCAAAAAGGCCTATTGTTACAACATTTTAACAATTTATGACATTGATCAACAATTTGAACAGTTAAATGCATGATAGCATTTATGTTACTTCTATTCTGTGAAACATTCAGCTTGCACATAGCTTTCTAACTAGCTTTGACATAGCCGAACAGGACATCAGCTCGTAATCCTGTTCAGACGCTAACACATGCTGACACTCACGTGTTACCACACTTAGTTTTGCTAGTAGCTAAATCATTTTCATATACTTTAAACTACATCATGTCTCAAAAAAATTTCAAATGACTAATTTTATGCACTTTTAGTAAAATATCAGCATGACATGAGCATATAATCTTAATTTGATGTTTTCCTTCTTGGCAAATGCAAACACAGGCTACATGACCTTTAACAGTTGCTAACTTGCTAGTTTCATATTTTAAATCCAGTGACTTGAGTCAACTAGTTCATGCATTTTGCTAAATATTATCAGACTTTTATCTTTAATCTTAAATTGTTTTTAAGTAATGGAAACACATACATAAGGCTAATAATATAAATAATAATAATGATGATAATAATAATAATAATAATAATAATAATAATAATAATAATAATAATAATAACAACAACAACAACAACAACAAGATGATATGTGTCACATAGTAAGATAGACAATACAAAGAACATAATAGCAAAATGGTGTGACATAAAACACTAAAATATTAAAATGAGATAAAATATGCAAAAACATTTAAATTAGATTAAAGATACAAAATGACAGTCACTGAAAGGTGACAAAATTTTATAACCACTGATCTCACTATTTATAGTTGTTTTTCCTTTTCAATATATGTGGCACATCTCCTTCATACATGAGCTGCCACTTAGAATCTGCAGAAGTAGCCTTAGGTACATATAAACCTGGTAGGGAATCACTGTCTTGTTTCCTGTGCTGTGGTACTGTTTGCGCATTCATTGAAGGTTGTGTCTTTATTTTCACTAAATTGCATAGTTAACTATCTGTTGCTGTTTCAGATGGTTACCATCAGTCTTGCTTTCATTTGGCCCATGTTTAAGACTACATAGGCTTGATTTCCTGTAATAAACTCTTCTCGGATAAACAGCAAAAAGAGGAAGTAATGAAATCTCAGCTAGAAATCAGTACACAACGGCTGTTGGAAGACCTTTTTTGTTTGGATCTCCTCAAATATTTCCAGGAATGATCTACAAATCACAGAGGGAAAAGCAGATTATAACTCCATAATTAAGTGTCTGAGAGTGAACTGGTGATTCTTGCGCTGCTCTGACACCTTGGGCAAAGAATCAAATAATGAAATTTTGCAGACCCTTCAGTTCTGTGGTGAAACTCAACATCTTTACTTTAGATTAGTGAAAGGCCCAGACAAAGATAAGGCAGTGTAAACCTTCTCATATTGTTGTCATAGGTTGTGTGGTCCCATATGAAACAATACATTAGCAAACAATACATTCATTATGAGCTCAGATAAAATAAATGATAGAAACAAGCACTTCCCACATCTGGGGAACTGACCTGCTTGCCTTATCCTCAGTGACTTACACTGACAGTGCTCATATAAAGTTCTGCATCAGCTCCTCAGGCAAGCGGCAATAAAAAGGTCAAAGGTCAGATTACTTTGACCCTGGAGTAAAGAAGAAATACTGTAGCAACATGCAATAGAGGATTTAGGAAAAGAGGCAGAGGAGATGTTTTTATTGCAAAAATAAGCCCACGACCCCCACAAAAGATAATTAATCTATATTGATTTTTTTTATAGGGCAATGAACTGATTTTGTTTTTTTGCCTGTTTTTAATGAAACACTAATTAGGTGAAATGTACTGGCAGTGCACTGGCTTATTTTCCTCTCCGGTCCAGACCACAGGCGATTTAGTGCACTGTTTTGAATTACCGAAACAACTAATTACAGCATATTAGTAATGTAGTGAGTAAGAAAAAATGATGTGGCTCATAAATCTTTGAAATTACCACTGCTGAGTGCACACAACAGTGTTACATTATAATGCAAGAATTTCTTGTTTAACTCAGCAGGTTGTCTATCAAGATTGGCCCAGAATAAAAAAGTCACTTATGAAACTGTAAGAGCAGCTGTTGAATATTAGATATAAGAAATGGAGACGTGACATTGGCATGTATCTGAGAATTTGAGAGAACATGGAAAACATAAAGATAAGAAGTCATTCACAATATAACCTGAAGAAATGATGGATCCATTAGTGCTGTGCATCATTTTAAGCCAAGGTGACTGTCACATAGAATTACATAATGTGAGACTGGTCTTGACTCATATTGCTGACATTTAACTTCGCCACTAAGTCTATCTAGATCTGTTTTAATATCTAAATTAATAGGTGTCCATTTCTGTGGTGGAAAAAAGCATGATGCAATTTAGTGATCAGTAATTTTGTAACCATGCAGTCAGTTTTCATTAACATGTGCCAAACATGTTGAGAAATCTATGATATTTTCATACGAACCAGGAAAAATTACTCTAATCAGGTTTTCAGAAGGTTTAGGTATTGTTTGGGGTCAAAAGTTTAGGTTTTGCAATACAAATATGTGATTTCACATCACCTTGGACCTTTGTTATTACCATATCTGTGCACAGAAGTGTGGAAAAGGAAGAAAGGATAATAAACACGACCCAAAAGCGTAAAGACAAAACTTGCTAAAGAAGTCTACCTATTAGATCTGGTCTTTTAGTTAGTTTTGATGCATTGATTTTGCATTAATTTGCATTTGGTGGTGGCCAAAATGACTTTGGTGCTGCTCCAAAACCTTGTAATGGTAGTGAAAAGTGTCTACAACATTTAAAATGTAGAAGAAATATGCAAGATTCTGCTCTATTTTAGGTCAGCAAACACATTTAAGCACTGTCACATTAAATTAAATACAAAAGGTTAGATTTCATTGAGTTTTATCTCTGTTCAAATGACACTCAGATGTGTTTGATTTAGTGAGATCAAGTGGGGCGGTTACAGATTGCCTTCAACTGAACCCTGAAATAAAATGGCTGCTGAAAACACAAACCTTCGCTAGAGTTATTGTTGTTATCCACTCCAGGCCTTTAACATGAGGGGATAGTAAATCTGGTCTGCACCTGGGACAGTTTCACACCTGCCTTGTTTAGTTAGGACTTTTAGACTTTCCAGTTTGATCTGAACTAAATTTTCATTTGCAGTGTTGAACAAAAAGCTGATCTTTGGACCATCCAAAACAGGTGGTCTTCACCAGGATCAAACTGAGCCGTAGTTTGGTTGGCGTACGCTCTGAAAACATTTTTTGGATGGTTCAAACTTTTGGACCAGGTACCAGAGAGCACCAAAAAATAAAAGAAAAAGAACAGAAAATGGTATCGAGTGATGATGTTAGATAAATGATTTAAAGGAAGATGCAGATCATATTTGTCTGCTCCCAAAACTGCAGTGTGAAAGCAAAATAACTGGACGCAATATACACTCTAAAACAAAAACACAGACCTTTGTTTGGACTTCGGTTCAGGTTTCAGGTGTGAGACTCTTCTTTTCAGGGGATTATACACTAATGATTTTGATTTGATTCTGATTTTTGAATATTATTTTCAATTTCTCCCATTAGAGTCCCCTATTTTTCTGAAAATCATACAAACTGGACTGCAAATAGGCCTGTTCAAGCATGTTCCCAGTTGTTCCTATGTCATAAAGATGACTGTGGCTTAAGTTTCAGGCACATGTTTAGTTTATGGTAGGGGGAAACATGGCAGCAGAGCTAAGACTCAGCGTCAAATCATGGCTAACATATGACACTGTAAAATACTTTGTGGAAACTGGATCAGGTGTACCCACATGGTCAAAAGATCTGTACATAAGCCTTTGTTTAGAACAGATAAAGAAGTACAACACTACAAATGCAGAAGTTCTAAATCAAAGCAAGACTCTAAACAAGAGAAACAGATGGGTCATATTGGTCATAATATGGCACCATGTCCCAGTGGACCAGTGTTGGGAATATTAACGTTTATGTACCAACTCTACTGGGACTCAGGACAAGTATCACACACGTCCTGTACCCTCTGGTTTTCATCTTTGTGGATTCATGCCGCGGCAGGATAATGACCACGCACACCTCAAAGCTTGAAGACCAAAGGAGGCCAAGGAGCGCTGACTGTCGTGAACTTTCCTCCACAGTCACCCGACCTCGACCCCATTCGACATTTATTGGGCCAGTTGGAGACAGAGAAAGCCAAGATTTGTGTAACATCACAAGAAGCTCATGCTGGGACAACAGGTTTGGCACCAACTTGTGGAATCCATGTTAAAGCAAAAGTGGGCCAATACTTGACCTTTGTAATGAAACGCATTTTAGCATTTATTTTATGATACCAGACATAAAGAACTGGAAAGGAGGAGACAACAGATAAAATTCAGATGTAACAGAAGAAAGGCAGTTCATATACTTGTTTGTTTTGCTTCTGGTTGATTAATTTAACAGTTCAGTTATCTAGAACTGTGGACATTTTACGTGAAATAGCACAATATAGCACTGTGTAAATATAAATGCACAATATAAGTGCAGTGGACACACAACCATAGTCTCATTTCTCCTGCCCTACTTAGATAACTAACTGAAAATACTGTAATTTGATTTTCATCTTACAAACTCCTGAAGGTTAAAGCGGAGTAACAGTATACTTTCAGTGGTGACGAACAATATCAAACGAATCAGAAAAAAATCAGCCTTACTGCATGTAAATGTTCAGAGGCCACATCAAGGAGTTATCACTGATTTAAGGCAAGATTCAGGATCTATTTTATGGTCAGTAACTACCTAGGGAAATTTGTGCCTGTCCTGTACCTACACAAGCCCAATTAAAAGAACATTCAGCATACGTGAAGGAGGACGTAGCAGGACAAAAGACAAAAACAGTAATTTCATCATTTATTATTTGTATTTCTCAGCCATCCTTACTATCCTTTGTGGTTGAGGGTAATTACAATGTTGTGGTGACACTGACAGCGATTTTTGGGTTTTGTTGTAAATTGCAGTCATTATCAGTGGTAGACTGGAACGACAACAGGCCAAAGGATGTTTGTTGTGTTTGGTTATTATAACGGAGGTGAGTTTCCTAGAAGTGTTTTATCAAGTATGCAATCTGCAAGGAGTGCCATTGACAAGAGAATACAGCAGGGAGTGTTGTGTTTTCAAGTGGTTTGTTTCAAGTTGTTTGAAATAAGTCACAGAGCAGAATGATAGATTGTGTTGGGCTTATGATGTTTGGTTGCATAAATTCTATAAATAATGTCCTTATTGTCACAAAAAGAAGAAGCATTTCCATTACCATGTTTTAGTCAGACTTTAAATTGGTAATGTCATGTTATAACGACTAAAAGTACTTTGACTGGTGAGCTCAGACTTCTGGACACTACTGCATATGTAAATCAAAGATTTTAAATGATAATAAAGTCAGAATATCGATAACTATATCATTATTACTAATAACAGGGGGAGTCCATAGTTTATTAAACTTGAGTTGAAATGTCCCCCACCCACGAGTTTCCCACTACCCTCTCTGTTTATGTGCAGTATCATTTGATATTCTGTTCCTGCGGAAACCTGGATCCAAATAAAGGTTCCTTTAATCAGATTGGAAGGGTGGTTTGTTGCTTTGACTGGGATCACACCATATATGACCTTGGAAAGTGAACACTTTGATTAAATCCAAACAGAACCCATTCACTTGCTTGAATGTAACATGAATTAGAAATAAGACGTTATTGTGCCTGTTTGGTATGGAGACATAGTTATTCTGTGGCTGTTAATCCCCCAGAGTCAGTTTTATATGTGGTCAGTGAGCATGTCAGATCGTGGGCAGCCCTCTTGTATTCACATTGTTATAAAAGTTGTTGAGGAAAAAATGGGGTGGAAAGAAAAGTGGAAAAAACCTGCAGTGCCATCTGGTCACTGAAATAACATTGTTAGCTAACAAGGGGCATTCCTGTGTACCTGCGGGGGTGTCCAGACGGAGTCCGCAGGACTGAAATAGCTCCGAGATAATCCCCCTCCACCCCAAGCTTCTCCAAAACAGGGGCATTTGTGCCATCTCCCCTCCAGGCGTCAACTTCACTTGTACCCATGCCAAGAATCTCCTCGTGCCTGTACTGGAACCAGAATAACTTCCCACCCCCCTTTTTGGTCAAGAGTGATTTAAGACAATACAAACACTGTCTGAAATGCTACTGACACTGGAGGGGAAGGGAAGAGGGACGGTCCCTGAACACACTTTTGACAGATTTACGTATGAGCTGTAAAACGGTACAGGGTTCTGCAAAGGCATCATCACTGCAGTTTTGTGTTTCTTCAGCATATTGTAGCCTGACATTCTCCAAGGTTATATCAGACATGGACAGGATTTTTTCCTTTTGTTCTTTATTTCTTTGGCTGTGAGGGGGTGGAAGCTAAGAGTCTTCCATAGGTTTTATGGAGACTCTGCGTTAGCTCTCAAACCAACTTTTATGAACAAACTGAATCCCGAAACCTCAATTATATGTAGTCCAGAAAGAAAAAAAAAAAACAGAAAAAAAAAAAAAACAATTGTACCACATTGAATGGTGTTTTTTGACTGTCCCAAGTCTTGATTAATTTGGAGCCACATTTTAATGTTCCTATGTGCATATAACCTGTGGATTACATTGGGAGATACACTGCGTTCGAAAATTATTCATAATGCAACACTTTCTTTTTTTTTTACACTTTCATGTAACAATGTTATTCCAAAATAGATTAAATTAAGTTTATATCTTAAAATTCTGTTTGAAACTTTTGCAAATTTATTTCAAACAGGAATATAACATGTACATAAGTATTCTCAGTGTTTGCTCAGTACTTTGTTGACGCCCCTTTAGCAGCAATTACAGCCTCCAGTCTGTTTCAGTCTGATGCTACAAGCTTCACATACCTATTTTTGGACGGTTCTTCCCATTCTTTTTTGCAGAACCTCTCCAGTTCCATCAGGTTGGATGGGAAATGTCGCTGCAGACATTTTCAGACTCTCCACAGATGTTCAGTGGGGTTCAGGTCTGGGCTGTGGCTGGGACACTCAAAGCCACTTCTTTGTTATCTGGGCTGTGTGTTTAGGGTCGACGTCCTGTTGAAAAATGAATCTTCAGCCCAGTCTGAGGTCAGAGCACTCTGGTGCAGATTATCATCAAGGATGTCTCTGTACATTCCTGCATTCATGTTTCCCTGGACCCTGACTGATGCTAACACCACCATGCTCCACCGTAGGGATGGTGTTGGACAGGTGATGGACCTCCAGACATGACACATGACAAACAGTTCAATGTTTGTTTCATCAGATCACAGTTTAGTTTCTCCTGTTCTGGTTCTGTACCTTCCACAGACCTGTCCCTCAATAGAATCCTGTCTCAGAGGTCTACACACACTTGATGACTTGCTTTGTGCTCTGGCGTACACTGTCAGCTATCAACCCTTATATAGACAGGTGTGTGTCTTTCCCTATCATGTCCAGTCAGCTGAATTTACCACAGGTGGACTCCAGTCACCTGAAGTATGAGGAGTGGGAACAGGATGCACCTGAGCTCACCAAACAGTCAATACTGAAGTACATGTTAGATTTTAATATTTTATTTTTAATGAATTTGCAAAAATTTTAAACAAACTTTTTTTTCCTTTTGTCATTATGAAATATGGTGTGTAGAAGTTTGAGGTAAAAATAAATAAATAAATGTAATCTACTTTGGAATAAAGCTGTAACACAAGAAAAAAAAGAAAAAGAAAAAAGTGTAGCACTGAATATTTTTCCAGATGCACTGTATGCTAATGTGAGCTATGTTATCAAGTTTCCTTTTAGCAAAATACTCTGAGTGAAGATGAAGTCATTCCTTAGACTTGAACTCAAGAAAATACTGAAAAAGGAGCCAACCTATACAACCTGTGCTGATATTGAAATCATCTTTTAGAGCTAAGGCTGTACGATTTGGCCTCATCGATAATTATCACAAAAAAAGTCAAATCATTATTGATTTAAAGTTAAAGGTTTTTGGTTTGGTCCCGAATGAAAACTGAATAAACCATGTGATTGTTTGGGATTCTAAATTATTTTGTAAGAAACGTAACAAGAGGAAAATTATGCGTAAGGTGCAACAAGATGAAAACATTACAAAAAGATTAAAAAAAAAGACATTTGTGATTTCAAAATATTCCTCATGGTCAGAATGTGATAAACAATTGCCAACCAACGGAACATTGCATAAGTTTGGAAGTATAAGATCAAAACAGTTATGATCAAGTCTTTTTTTCATTTCATTGCAATAAAATATGCAGAGTAAAATGAAATGAAATGGCAAAATATTGTTTTAGATGAGAAAGTAAACTGTAAAATGTAAAATGTAAATGACAATAATGGCTGCGATATATATATAGTGATATAATGAACAATAATACACCCAGTTTGTACATGTATCTGTCAACAGCATTTATGTGAACACTTTTGGGCTGTCGTCTATAGAGCTGCTACTGCAAAACATCAGAAAAAAAAAATCACAAAGTCATAACATTTGGTGATAATTTCAATATGTCATACCTTATGGAAATTCTTCCTGGACCATTATCCTGCTTCCTGTTTGTTTGACGTACACAACATAACATGTCAGTGTATTTAAATATTCATGTTTTGCCCATTAGCTGTTTGTGGAGAGTATTAGATGACACATAAGGCAAGTTAAATTTTGTCCATAAATATTGTTATACACATACATTTTCCATGTCCTTTTCCGTTCAGTGCATATGGCAATTAACATATTAAGTATTGCAGAACATATTGACTCTAAATTAGCCTCAGTGTTTTTATGTTGTATATGGGCAACATGAATTGTTTCTTGTGTGGAAATAAGGGAGGAAAACTACCAGCTACTTTAACACAACTGTCAGCCAATATTAATTGATCTGAATGGTTGAAACTCCATTTTACTCATGACCTTTGAGTCTGTTGTTGTCACTATTATTGTTAAAGATAATTGGATTTGTTATGCACCTTAGTTCATAATGTGTTCAGCACTAAAACATGCAATCTCAGGTTAGACTAAGGAGCATCTGTGTTATTATTTGGGAACTCCATAACCTGTCTGTATGTTCATTAATACTTGAAGCTGACGAGAAAGATCTGTCTGTTGTTTAGGACTGTATATTTGGACTTAATGGTTAATTATCACTCATAAATGATGTTGGTTTTAACACATGGATGATGTTTCCCACCAGCCGCAGAAGGGGTCAGCTGATTAAATAACAGCCCAACTTTGCTTGTTGAAAAGCTAAAGGTCCACTCACATCCTTCGTATCTCTCCCAGACGTTCAAGTTTGTCGGAGCTGCATGCGATGCCTCCCATTTTCAATGTGTTCCAGCTTGCCCCAGTTCATGTCCTAGTTTTGGTCCTGTACAGTACAGTCGCCCAAGAGTTCACCCAGCAGAGCCGGTAGCAAGAGAGATGCCTGGCCTTGGATGCCGAGCTGTGTACGTACGTGCCAGAGCCTGTCCAAAGCCTGCTTTTAGACGACTGTTGCGGGCCAGAAAGCCTGGAAGGTAAACATATCTGCACTCTGCTGAGTTTGTGTTTCTAGGAGAACAGTCCCACTAGGCCTTGTAATGGACGATGAACTGCAGCTACTCAATGCCAGTGCCTTTCATCAACTTATGACTTATTCTCACCTCGGAATTGCTTATTGAAAGGGCTTATTGAAGTTTTTTCATAAAGTCAGGAAAACTAATAAATGTTGTACATATGCCTCAGTGTTCAGATGGAGGGTACTTTATATTTTTGGGTGATGTGAGCATTTCTTAGCTCAATTACTGGATAGCTATGCATTTAAAGACATTTAACGGTCAAACTTTTGAATCCCTGCAGTCTTCCTGGCCAAGAGCCGGTTCTTTTTGCTGTTGAAACAACTGGCCGAGATGGAAAAAGGTATCAACTAACTAACTAAGCTAAGCTAAGAGAACCAACATCACCAGATGGAAGAAAAACATCACACCCATCAATTTGTCTGACATTCGCTAACCCTTGAGACATCATATTCCCTTAAGTGACGTAAGGACCCATTTCAACAGAAATACTCACATCTTTTCTTTTTTTTTTTGCTTTTGTTTTTAATTCTGTTTTTATTGAAAGAAGTTAGGTTTTTACAAACTTAGACAGATACACAAACTTTATACTTCCAGAGAGTGAGTATAAAGAACAAAAACATTTATAGCAGCTCATTATTGTCTTGGCACATGGTATAAATAAAAATAAATAAAAACACAAAAAGATATTTCCTTCGGTTAGAGGATTTTGAGTTCATATTCATGTGATCGTTTCAGCAAAATCAGATCTCAAAGACCTCACATATCTTACCCATCCTTCTCAGTGTTGGACAAAACAATCCATCTTCAAATTTACAGTTAAGCTTATTTTTTTCATCCTATAAATTCCCACAGTTATGTCTGTACAGTTATTTGGTGTCGGTTCTTCTTGTGTCATCTATCGTTTGGTTATTGCTTTTTTTCCTTCAGCTAGTAATATGCTGAATAAGTATCTATTTATGTTTTTGACCTCTGGAGAAATGCATCCCAAACATATAGTTTGAAATGAAAGGGTAGATGGGTATTAAGAATGATTTCTATGGCTTTATGTGTTTCTTTCCAATAACTGGTTTCTTTTTTAGTCTTTCCATAGACAACTCTCCATTTGCTCAGTTGACCAGAATCTGGACAATCAGACATGACACTTCTGGTCTACGTGCCATCTGCGAAATGAGACATGGATCAGTTATAGAGAGGAAGCCTCTCAGTCCATTGTCTGAGGCTTAATTCAAGCAGTAGACTGGACAGTACGCCTGCTGCTCTGTTGATACTGCTGATCTTTAGCCCACCGCTGTGGAACGGCTTGTACTGCAGAGGCCTAGTGCCCCCTAAAAGTGGGGTCCTGACCCTCTGTGTTTGTGTGTGTGCCAGTGCATTTGAGAGGGCTTTGAGCTTTGTCCACTGCGTATAAAACTGTGTGATCATCTGTGGCGTTTGAAACTGTGTCTTTGAACATCTCAGGTTTCCACCAGAAAGAGGGAGTGATGGTATTGCACTTGGATGCTGTCGGGATTACGTAAGACGGCAAAACAAAAGACACCCCAGCCGCCAGTATTCCTCTGTGTGTTGTGTGTTTATCTGTGCAACTTTTGTGCACACACACATTAAAGCACACACCTGATTTCAGTTGACTTTTGCCCTTTTTTTGCAAAGAAACTCAAGTCTTCAAAGAAAAGCTAGAGCGAGCTCAGTGGAGCGTCATAGGGGGAACTGAAGTCCAACAACACTAGGTCTATCTGATGGCAAAAGGCGCCAGCACCTTGTTTTTGCTTCTTTTGGAATTTCCTTTCTCCCGTTCTCTCTTAGGCCTTTTGTAATCATATTCTGTAACCGGACGTCAAATTTACCTCTTGCAGAGTGTAGAGAATACCTCTCCAGCCCACCACCACCATCACACACATTTGCTTTCATTCTCTGCCCTAAAAACGCCTTTCCAGAAGTCTGTGTGTTGGCCCATGCATAACTGAACTATCCACTTTCTGGCTGCTTCATTGACCTTCTTTACTGTGCTTATTTCCATTCTTTCCATTTTGGTGTCAAGTGAAGGCCTGCATAGGTGAAATTCATTCTTTCCTGCAAAATTAAAGTCATTGAATAGAAAACACTCCTCTGGCACATGGAAAAGCTAAATGATCAAGTGTATATTCCCTTTGCTTTGGTTAAACTAGGCAGTTAGTGTATAGTGCAAATGGAACGCAAAACTTTTTAAAACACTTTTCTTCCACTCCCTCCCCATCAACATTCAACCCCAAGTATGCTCTGTTGTCAGAAACAACATGTTGGGTTGGACCTGATGGCCTCTCACATTGTTTGCTCCATCTGTTTGAAGAGAGGCGTTTTTTTTTTTTTTTTTTTTTTTTTTTAGGTTGATGTTTAACAAGACTCCAAGGAGAGAGTAGACAGTCAAAGTCAATGAAAATCACCAGGAGGAATCGTTGGATGGCCACAGACACTTGGCTGTGCAGCGTGGTCTTAGTGACATACTGACATGCAGTGCATTTATGCTGGTTTGTTGCATGACTAAATCTGAATTCCACAGGATGAATCAGGATGATTTAGTGGCATTTAGGAAAATACTCTGTTGGTTTTCAAGTTGAACTGTGACAACCCTTAATAGTCTAATTTGGGTGAAGTTCATCATCTTGTCCTCCAAATTAAAGTCCTGCAGAAGTGGAAAATTTTCAAATTAGTGACAATATCAACTTTTGTGTTCATTTATCACTGCGTTTTAACATCTGCTCATGAAATAGAATCGCATTAGAGGGGAAAAAACAAACCATGGAAACCTGTCTGACTAAAGTTCACCAGTGGCCAACTTTTTCTCAGCCCACAAGCTTGTTAACGGGACTGCATGTGGTTGCCTCGTATGAGAAAAGGAAAAGCTTTTAATGACTCACTGATCTGCTGAGCACTCTTTCAGTGGTTTGGACACGTTATCCCTTTTTGTTAGCATTATCTCAAGTGAAAATGTCAACTGTAACAATGTGGAAACACTGTCACAAACTGAAAACTCTCTGGGAGTGAAGCAAAAGCAAAGCATGAATGAAGCTAAAACAAGAAGAAGAAGAAGAAGCAGGGTTGATGCCAGCTAAAAATAGAGTTTTGGCACATTTATGGGGGTAGCTTTTACATCCTATGGGCCCCAGGTGAGCTACATTAGCTGACAGGACTCCTCATTTAGCCATTTGACTTCTGAGCTTTGTTAAGTTTGATCACTTGAAAGTTGGAGAGGCATGTAATCTCACTCAGTTCTACAGGCAGACATGGCCCACAAGGATCACAAATAAATATAAAAAAAGCACTTTGTGGTTACCCAGAGTAAAATTATGACATGTCAAAGCATCAAAAGTTTCTGTTTCTTGGCTCTGCAGGCTCGCCGTCACCTTTGCAGCTGGTCTAGCTCCATCTGTCCACTTCCAAAAACCATTTTAGCAGAGAAGGCTGCTAAGTTTGTCACTCTGAAAAATGATCCGTTCAAAGCTGAGCCTAATTTTCTCCATTTTCAGCCTCTCCAAAAAGGCCCAATCCATTACCAGAATGACAGCAGGAGGGTAACAGAGCGGCTTAGTGCGCAGAAAGATCATCCCCAAATGTCACAGGTTAAATGCTTTTAGCAGCCAATATGTCCATCATATTGTCCTTGAGAGAAGTCCATTCCTGCTTAAATTAATTTCTACACTGCAGAGTATTCTAGCAGACAACTAATTATAACCTTTAAACTGCTTTACTGTTGATGTGAGAGGGTATCCGAGCCCTTTCCCGGTATTTTCAGTCAACATGTTAAAAACATAAAACTAAGGGAAAAGAAAACAACTTGTTTCTACAGTAACATCACAAATAGTCCAGCTGATTACAGATTTTGGTGGAACCCTTAGGTGAGGCTGTGGAGCTGGTGCCTGAGTTGGGGGTGAGTGAGGTCCCAGCCGTACAGAAGCCCAGCAAACAGGCCACGTGGCTGGGCCCGAAGGAGAGCGCCGTCCGCCAGCACCGGCAGGAGATGAAGACTAAGATGAAGACCAACAAGGTGGAAGAGGTGAAATCTACACGGTCTAAACAGGTGGGTCAGTTATTAAAGACAGATCAAGAAAAAAAGAAAAGCAGCATGTGTGTATTTGTTCTATTTTAACCTTTTAACATCCACCATTTTTACTGAATCTTTTCATTGACGTTGCATTTACTGTTATGGTTAGGATTTCTATAGAAGAAACATCAGAGGCCAAAATCTGTGTTTTAAAATGTATTTGAAGGATTGCTTTTGATTTAGTTTCTGTGTTTAACAAGTGGCCAAAGCACAACCAGCTCCATGCAGACCTGGTGGATGTTAACAGGGGTATTTCTTTGTAAATACTACTCCTTCACTCATCAGTAGTTTGTTTGTGGTATAAAATTCAGGTCTTCTAATTGAAATAAACCATGAATAGCCATTTCAATTGGCCTTACATAGAATTGTTCACTAAAAACAAACACATCCAGGTGGACTGCAACAATGTTTGACTTCTATGTCAGATTTGGGAACACCTTACTTTTAGCTTTGACAACATGATTGATTTTTATCTAAAACTAGTGAATATTATACCTTTTAATGTAAAAATGGTTTGAATATTGTGCTCATATTAATCTACTGTATTATAGAAGCACATATTTGGATTAATCTTTTGAAAAATATGCAAATTTAATTTCACTGTTCAGTTTCATTGTATTGGACATTAGATTTGGTATGAAAGGCGACTGCTTTTAATTCACCCAAAATGCACGTCCTATAACACTGGGTTACAAAAAAATGTTTTTTGCAAGTTGTCTAGGTTTTTTCAACTGAATTAGGACCATTTTGCACCGCTAAATCCAAAAATGACATCTGTTTTTCTCAATCAGGCCAGGTTTTTTTGATAATTTGATTTTGAAAAATTTGATCTTCTCACAAAATTGATGACATTTTTGTGACTTTATCAGTTGATTTTTTATATAGTTCTCACCCAAAATAGGTTTTAAGAGAAAAAAAAAAATCATTTTCTAACAGGATTTTCTGTTGCGTACAACGGTGTATTCACCACAGATGTAGCAGAATACGTCAGGCTTATTTTTGCAAGATCTTCTAGTCGAAGCCATTTCATTCACCTGTAATATTAAAAAAATGTTAATCATAAATTGGCAAAATTAAAATCTTCAGAACTCGTTTATTGCAAGAAATATGAAAGAATTTTGAATCATATGATGTGAAAATGCCCATCAATGTAAGCAAAAATGTTAAGAAGCCAATATGTAGCATAGTTCAGAAAGTTGACCTGATTGAGCAAAATTAATGTGATTTTTGGATTCAGCACACCAAAATTATCCTGAATCAGCTCAAAAAACTTAAACAATAAATTTGTTGTTGACCAGTGTAATATATAAGCAACAACCACCACACTGGAAGTAAACTTTAGTCAACAGTGTGTCTCTGGTGAAGGAAAAAGGAGCACAGTGTCGCCTCCTAGTGGTGCAGTAGTTGATGCTTGAACCTCATCATACCTTTGAATTTGAGCTACGAATAATTATTCTAAAAGGGTTAACAGTGTAGAAGTATGTTTTCTCCCTCCCTCTGTGTTCAGTACTTTAATTCTACCAACTGCTACTCTTTAATCCAGAGATATTTCATGACCTTGAACACACCTGCTGGGTTCTGTAGTACTCATTGGGTAGTCTCAGCCAGTGGTACTTTCCATCCACCATAAAATTCTCAAAAGGTTACGCAAGTTCCACCGAACACTTTACAACTGCCTTGAAAAGACTTTTGGCTCTGGGATAGTGAGGTAAAGCTGAGGTCACTGGCAGAGTTTTATTCATTACTGGCAAAAAACACAAGTTATTTGCACATTACAGAACCTCCTTTAAATTTATTTTCTGTATGCTCTGAATGTGTGTAATGTGAAAGTCCATGTAGTGAGTCAGAAACTTCCTGATCGCCTCACAAACACATCATTGGTAACGACTGCAATTCAAGGAGTTTTTCCCCTGAATATTAATCGGTCAGTTATTTCCTCCATTAGTTTTATGGAGCAGTTTTTCCCAAAAGCCAAGATGAGGTCTTGTTTGGTCCAGAATGCAAAAATATCAAGTTGACTGCCAAAGAAGCCTGCAAAAATCCAGAAAATATTCAACTGTTGACTTCTCGTTCTTAAAAGAATTCCCAGTCCGATCCACCAATTACAAATAGTTGGTGGTTAAGTTAATAGCTGACAACTGGGGACTAATTATTGCAGCTCTAACTGAATATTACAATTTATTGGTTGCAAGCATGCGCATGGATCCTTCCAGACTTGCAAATACTATATAAGCATTTCCATCAAATAACTCCATCAAAATAACTTCATGTAAGAGCATATACATGTAGACAGAGAACCAATAAAACAGTTAGATTCAAACCAGCATAAAAGAGTTAAAATGTAGGAAGTTTCACATGTAAAAAATGTCCACAAAAGTAACAGCCGTGAGTGAAACAAAAGTGTAGTCATGAAAATGGAAAATCCAGATTTGAATTAACAAAAGGAACAATAACGTTACCAAAGGTCACCGAAACCTCCACTTAACTTGTGTTGTTGTTTTGTTGAAGACTCAGTGTCAGCAGGAGCTCGACCAGGTCCTGGAGCGGATATCCAAGATGCCCTTCAGAGATAACCGGGGTCCCCTGGAAGACCTGTACGCCCTGCACATCCCCAACTGTGACAAGAGGGGGCAGTATAACCTCAAACAGGTGACTCCGGGCATTTTGGGAAACAGAGTTTTAGGAGGAAAGGGTGCACCCATCTGATAATATGCAAGTATATAGAGGAGAAAAGGTGGGTAAATCACCGCAAAATGAAGAATTTTAAATTTTTTTTTAGCCCAAGAAGAAGTTGTGTTTTTATATTTTTACATATTTGAGTTTAAAATTCAGCAGTTGCTTCAATTTTAAAGAAAAGTAAGAGTAACATCCTAAGGACATTACCTTCACACCTCATCCACTGTACTATATAGACATGCATGTTTAGGGTTGACGGAACTGACAAGAATGGCCATAAATTGCAAAACATCATGTTTTCTTTCAGTGCAAGATGTCTCTCCACGGTCAGAGGGGTGAGTGCTGGTGCGTTAACCCTCACACCGGCCGCCCTATCCCTTCAGCCCCCACTGTAAGGGGGGACCCCAACTGCAGCCAGTACCTCAGTGAGCTGGAGCTGGAGCTCCCAGACATGGACCAGATATAGTGGAGTGAAAAAAAAAAAAAAGACAAAAAAACTGTAAAGTAT
Source organism: Sphaeramia orbicularis (assembly GCF_902148855.1). Taxonomy (NCBI): domain Eukaryota; kingdom Metazoa; phylum Chordata; class Actinopteri; order Kurtiformes; family Apogonidae; genus Sphaeramia; species Sphaeramia orbicularis. The sequence continues at coordinate 14,461,917 of NC_043958.1, forward strand.
GTGGGAACAATGAACATCTGAGTAAGCTATATACAGTATTCTCTTTCTTTGTGTATGTGTCTCTAATTCCTTTGACGACAGTGACGTCTGAAATCCTAACCACCGAAAAGGAATAGCTTTGAACGTAGGATGTAACTGCAGATTAATTTTAGGGGTAAAAATAAAACTTAGGACTCCTTTTTTTTGTCATAAATATTCAGTAGATGTCAGCAGGAGAGTCGGTGACATTGCTATACTAGTGACTTTGCTCAATTTTCAGTGTTTGGTACTGTTTGTGTTGGAAAAAAAAAAGACAAGCCTTCAACATATTTGGTGTTTTAAGTGTGTTTTCATGTCTCAGCTTGCAGACTACTACTTGTATGCCCTGTGCGATACTATAGGTTTGAGTACACCTGGCTTTTAACACACCGTATTAATGAACTGTAGTACGTGCATTCGGTCCTGGAGGAGGACGGGACTTTAGGTCACCTGGTGAATAACAATTAAAATGATAGTAAACTCAATGTGTGCCTGTGATTTAATTCCAAAACATCAGTTGCACTGTAAGCGTTCTTTACCAACAGTTATTACCTATAAGGTTTTTGGCCAATTTTAATGATCACAAGATAACAAGCTTGGTTTGAGCATTAGTTGTTGTTTGAGATGTATCTCTCAAACCTTAATACCAGAAAACTACAGCGTACTCAGAAAGTATTCAGAACACCGGTTTGTTTTTGTTTGACATTTTCGTGTTTCATTCCAGAATATATTTTCATTTTTACCTCCAAATTCTACACACAATACCTCATAATGTAATAATTGTTTGAAACTTTTGCAAATTTATTTCAAACAGGAATATAACATGTACATAAGTATTCTCAGTGTTCGCTCAGTACTTTGTTGACGCCCCTTTAGCAGCAATTACAGCCTCCAGTCTGTTTCAGTCTGATGCTACAAGCTTCACATACCTATTTTTGGACGGTTCTTCCCATTCTTTTTTTGCAGAACCTCTCCAGTTCCATCAGGTTGGATGGGAAGTGTTGCTGCAGACATTTTCAGACTCTCCACAGATGTTCAGTGGGGTTCAGGTCTGGGCTGTGGCTGGGACACTCAAGGACATTCAGTCGTCCCAAAGCCACTTCTTCTTTGTTATCTGGGCTGTGTGTTTAGGGTCGACGTCTTGTTGAAAGATGAATCTTCAGCCCAGTCTGAGGTCAGAGCGCTCTGGTGCAGATTATCATCAAGGATGTCTCTGTACATTCCTGCATTCATGTTTCCCTCGACCCTGACTGGTCTCCCAGTTCTTGCCGTTAAAAACATCCCTACAGCCTGATCCTAACACCACCACGCTCCACTGTAGGGATGGTGTTGGACAGGTGATGGACAGTGCATGGTTTCCTCCAGACATGACACATGACAAACAGTTCAATGTTTGTTTCATCAGATCACAGTTTAGTTTCTCCTGGTCTGGTTCTGTACCTTCCACAGACCTGTGCCTCAATAGAATCCTGTCTCAGAGGTCTACACACACTTGATGACTTGCTTTGTGCTCTGACGTACACTGTCAACTATCAGCCCTTATATAGACAGGTGTGTGTCTTTCCCAATCATGTCCAGTCAGCTGAATTTACCACAGGTGGACTCCAGTCACCTGAAGTACGAGGAGTGGAAACAGGATGCACCTGAGCTCACCAAACAGTCAATACTGAAGTACATGTTAGATTTTAATATTTTATTTTTAATGAATTTGCAAAAGTTTCAAACTAACTTTTTCACTGTCATTATCAGGTATTGTGTGTATAGAGTTTTGAGGCAACTTTCTGGATGTGCTGTATATTTGTCTATTGCACATAAAACTCATTTGGACAAATACCGCACAATCACAAATTATAATGCAACATTAAATACAAAGAGTTTCCATGTGAGTTTTTCCCAGAACTTGAGATGAATATAACAATATGGACAATTTGCTGGAATATCATCTGTATCATCCCATTTTTGCAAAAATATTTTGAAGAACAAATAATACATTTTGAATAAAGTGAACAAAGTGCCAAAAAAAAAAAAAGACAAAGGTGAGGTTTGTAGTCTGTTGTGCTGAGCAGTTATGGGCAGTGGGTTACTTCATTTCCTATGTGGAAGACTGGGGTTGTTTTTTGATAAATGTCGTTAGGCTTGTAGCTCTTTTCTGCTGTTAACTTAAAGACAGCTAAAAACAAGTGAACACGTGCAAATATTCCATGTTCAGCCTTTTGTATCACAACAAACACGTACAAATCTTCCAAATCTTGAAATTCAACACAGAACTACTGTATTTTTGTACAATTGGCAACCCTGGAATTACATATAGCATCCACCCCTCCTCCAAGTTTTAGCATGTGGGTTTGAAGTTGCATGAATAAAAAAAAAAAAAAAGCCTAATTAAACAAAAAAAAAACAAAACCCTAAGTTACTGTTAGTTTTGGTCAGAGAGGCATGGCATATTAAGACATATTTCCAGTCAAAAAGGAAGTATGTGTATATGATCATGATTACAGATTACCTGACAGTACATTACTGTCACCCTTCTCTGACTGGTCAAACTGCAGCTTAAACATGAGGCCAGTGCAGAAGTATTTTAAAATATAGCTTTGAAGAAAATGAGGCGGAAATTGGCCTCTGTTGGACTTTCCAGTTAAAGTTATTTTGGTCCTTCCTTGCTTTATTTTGACTCTAATAAATGTACTGGTGGTATCATGGTGAAGTATTCATTCATTTTCTGAACTGTTCTTTGGAGGGTCATGGGGGGACCAGAGCCTATCCTGGATACCAAAGGGCAAAGGTGAGGTCCACCCTGGATGTGTTGTCACAGGACTAACATACAAAGACGAACAAACATTCACTCACATTCACACCTATGGGTGTGTCAGGTTACAGTGCATGCCATTGGACAGTGGGAGGAAGTCTGAACACTGGAGAGAACCTGATGAATTATTGCTCTGGTAATAAGACCTCAGACTCTGATGTTTGCTGTGTTTAGCTTTGATCACAGGTTGTTTGCCTGCCAAATCAGACCGTCAAACTATATGTTTATTGAATAAAATACCTATTGTTCTCCAACAGAAAGCTCTATTATAGTTATGGTTAATAAGTTACACCAAAAAGTCCATCAAATATTATGTAAATATTATGCAAGTTTCACTGGTTATTTTTAGGCGACATAGCGCACTATTAAGTGTCTTATGCAAAATGGACATTAGATAATAATTTAGACGATGATTTACACAAAGTCATCATTAAATTTAATGTTCAACTCTGTCTGTAAGGTGACATTCCATCACCCCTCGCTCTTTCCCATTTCCTCCCTTTAGGCCAATTTTTTTTTTCCAAAAACCCAGTATGGTAACAGCTACAACACAAACTCTGTGCTTCAAAACAGTAAATCAAAAACCAAGCATTAATTACTTGGTGTTACAACACTCCCCAGTCTCCCCTATGCAGTTCATACACAAATGAACATAGATAAACAAATTGTGAGTACATGAACTTTATTTAAATAGTACTTTGTCATTACAAAAAAAGTACATCAATTACACTCCTGATAAATATTTCACCATAATGTTCACATTAATCTTTTTTTTTTTTAGATTCTAAAAAGTGTCACTGTGTTGTGTTTACATGTGTTTTGGAAACAAGAGCAAAACAGGTGTTTTACTGGAAAGAATAGGCAGAGGAGCCCCTGTCGACGCGATAAAGTGAGCACATCATGTGCAGGCATTAGGAATGTCTGAGATTATAAATGTCATTAATTGAGCATTGAGATTATAACAAAAAAAAAAACAAAAAGCAAAAGAACAAAAACATTTGTCCTCTGTCATCAGCAGTGCTTTAGTGAATGATCTTCTGACTGAAACCATGAAAACCAAACATCTGACAACACAATGGATGCACATGCAAATCAGAATTCAAAGTGGCGCTGGGCAGAAGGCACTTGAATTTCCATACAAACTCAGCGACCTTGCTCTTGACAGGACGGAGGACCTAACAAACCCTGAGAGCAGGTCGGCCAGCGGATTTGCCTGCGTGGTGGCGGGCGAGGACCCCCCACGTGGAAACATAAGCGTCACGGTGCCTTTGCATAAAATTTGTGTGTGAGCTGTGAAGGGAAACGCACGGCACCCTGCGTATGTGTGTGTGTTGTAAAGTAGCTTTGGGTAGGCTGGACATGAGAGAATATGGACTGGAGATGAGAACTATAAGGGCACATATAACACACACACACACACACACACACACACACACACACATACAGACAGACGTACTCAGGAGCATGCACACACAAACTGTACATACATTTACAAACAGTGGAGGCATAACACAGTATATGGACTCAAAAAAGGCCTTTTAAAACTACAGTACTTCAGTTTCATCCTGATTGTGTGTTCATTAAAGTGTCTGTGGGTCTGTATGGAGGATGAGGGTACATAACTTATATAATAAATGTTTCAATATAAAAATTAACAGACTATCTCAAAAACATCAGTCTTGAAAATATTTGGATTACATGAATCATAAACTGATAGTTGAAGTGGAATTTCTGTGCATTATTTGACATTAAAGGACAGTAACTGAAATGTACTGTGACTTAAACTCTGACACTGACACAGTTGCACTCCTCTTACCCATACAGAAACATACATATACATATACTCCTCTATGAAGCAGAATCTTGCCATTTATGTTCACTATAAGGTCATATGTTAAGAATGGATCATAATTTGGGTGTTGATAAGGTTGTAAATATGGCCAGTGGCCTGTTGTTTGGCAAAAAAAGTCCACATTGACCTTTAGGTTTCAGATATTATCTGTTGAACTAGGAGTTGGTAATTCACTGATGATAGCTGATTTAATTTCTAAACTAAAGGTTAAAGTTCGCTTTAAAGCATTGGCATTTGCACATACATTAAATTAACCTATCTGAACCTGTTCTCTACCTGTTTTTAGCTAGCAGTGGTTCATGTCTATACTAACCAAGAACTACCTATTTTCGGAGCAGCATTGTAAGTATTATAACACCACTGTTTCTGGATGTAAATATAATTAGTTACTTCTTCAAATTAGATAAGGACAGATATATACAAATTTGATGAGTGATCCAAAATACCAACGCTACATGAGCGCTATAGTGGGAAGGCTCAGGAAGTGGCATGTTGAGGCAGTTTAGACAAAATGCTGATTTATTTGCCAGTTTTTGTATGTATTATAATCAGCATTCATGTGTTTCATCTCTAGTTAACAGCACTTAAAACATGTTTTCATGTTAATAAGGATGTAGGCAACAGAAATATTTGTTAGCTTCAAAACTGAAATATCTAACATCAACAAATAAACAGCTCCAGCAGAAGGTTTCTAATAAAAAGAACTGTAATTCAATAGGGATGTTATACTTTACAGTAAGGTTCCATTTTTCATTTTATAATGAGAGTAACTCATTAGTAAACGGTCTAACTTACTGACTGATAAACAGACTTTTAAGAGAAATCATACTTAAAATGTATGTTATCTTGCATTTAGGCCAAATGGATACAATTACTATAATGTAATTCCTTTTTAAAATCTTTATTAATGACTTGTGAAGTGTATGTAACATACTGAACAACATAAGATTTATAAATCCTTAAAATAAATTAGGATTTTTTTAAAATAGCAAGATGGCAATTTCCAATAGGTTTCACATATAATTTGTGCATGTGTTTCCCTAAAAATTCAATATATGTATATTAATTACATCTCTGCATGGGTATATTTATTTTTTCAAATTAAAGAATGCAGTATCCAAGTTTGTTTAATTTGCAGCGACTCTTTCTGCAGCAGTTATTTGGTATAAAAATGGCCTCTTATGTCACTATGTTGGTCACACAGGTTAACGGTAACATAAAATACCTCATTTACTTTCTATTTAATGGTCTGCCTTTTGTGTTAATCACCACTATGATAAAAATAAGAAAAAAATAATGATGTTTAGCCACATTTAAAATATGTCTTGTCTTTCTTAGAGTAAAATTAGCAATATATAACTTGCCACTGGGACTCAGTACACAACATGTTTTCAATATGATACAAATATATATATTTCTCTATTATCTATGGATATGAAGAGATGAGGTTGTAGCCTCAAACATGGTACACAGTCGATGGGGAGCCAGATTCACCTAAAGCGTTACATCAAAACCAGAAGATGCTTGAAGCACGCTCCTCACATCAGCTCCCCCTTGAGAAAAAAAAAAGGAGCAGTCCATCACACCTGACCATATATAGATATATATATATGTGTGTTTCCTGATTGGCAGTCATTAAGTGTGCTAGCTTGATTGGCAGGTTTTAAATGAAATGAGGGCTCAACCATTCTCATTCGTTGCTGTTGCTGTTGCTGTCAAGATCTTTGCACTGCAGGTCTCCGCCGGCGTAGTTAATGCCAGGAAGTTTCACACCGAATCGGTCGACGCACCAGCAGATGCCCCTCTTCCGACCACGAGAAGGCTTACACTGCATGAAAATGCACGAGAAAAAAAATGAGCGTTGTTTTTCAGATTCAAGATGTTGCATGCTTGTGAGTCTCGGGTTGTAACTGCACCTGTTTGCGCTTGAAGAAACCCTTCTTGTCACAGTTGGGGATGTACAGGGAGAGAGCGAAGACCCGAGAAGTGTCTTTCATACTGTGAATGAGATTGTCCAGTCTTCTCCTGCAGGGACCCTGAAAACATCATCACAAATACGAGCAAAACATGAAGAGATGGAGTGTGAAATGCCCTCAAACTAAAACTAAGGAGAGTGGAAAACACCTCCAGTAATTAGCACTTCAGTAATCTGGCAATTTCATTATGTTCACAGCATGCTGTCATGTGTGAAAGTGGCCTGGTCCGACATGTTGCCTCTTTTTTTCAGTGTACCAGAGAAATAAAAGCTGAAGCTTCATCTGAGATTTTACGGATTTAAATTCAAGCAAACGTCTATTCATGTGCCAACGACCAAACCAAATACATTCTGCTGCAGCCTTGAAGGAGGTTTTTTTTTTATCCCAGTATGCATCTTAGAAATCTGTTTTTCACTTACAAACTCTGGCTCCAGCTTATCAAGGCTGTGTGGAGTGAAATCCAGGTTGCTGGCTGGTCCCAGCCGAGACCGCAGCTTATTGCTGTCCTTGGCCTGCTTCATCGCCTTCGCCTTGCGGCTGCTGATGTGGTCTATTCTGTATAAGGGCACCTTGGCTTGGGGAGGCATCGTCTCGGGGATGGGTAGCCTGGCATCATCAAGAGTTTCCCCGTCTGAAGGGGAGGCAAACAGAGACACAAGAGGGGGCAGGGGTACTTTAAAGGTTACTCTGGTAATGGGAAATTCAACCATTAACTCCTGAAATCAACAAACAGGGCAAGTGTTTTATCAGAGGGTTTCAGTATTAGCGTCAGCCCCCTGCAATGAACTTAAGCCTTTTTCTCCTGAAACTCCAGTGCAGCTGTAGCTAATGAACCTAATCATAATACTGAATCCATTCTACAAACGTTCATGTATTATTTACATAAAACACCAGACGTACAGCAGCAGTACCACTTCATCCAATGTTAGACCGAGGGCAGACTAGAAGCTACAGTGACTCACAACTGTATGTTTCTTGTGTAGTCAACATCACCTGGTGCCATTTATCATGACCAGTAGTTGATGTGTTTTCAGTTTGTTAGTATTAAGAGTTCACTCCTTAGTTTTTCCACAAACCGTCAGAGGATTTGCCAATCTCTTATATAGAGTCAATGATTGTTACAAAGTGCTATTGAGATACAAGCTGGAATATTATCCTGATGAATGCTGCATGTGTTCATTAATTTCTATTAGTGCAGACCAGTAACTCCCATTATCACAACAGACTGTCTGAAACACAGTAAATAATAGGATCTGTTTTGACTACCTCTGCACATGAAAACTATTAGGTATGACTCAAACGGAAATCATGTTCAGTTGTGTTAATATTACATTTAGTAATGTATGCCAGCATTTTGATAAAGTATCCACAAGTAACCTTATATGTACTCCAGTAAAAGAATATGATACTAGTCACAGATAGCCAAATGTAATGTACAGTAAATGAAAGTGAATGTTTCATTGAATTTTGCAAACTTTTGATATATTTTAAATCCATGTAAAAAAAAAAAAAAAAGACATATCACCTTCTGTTTATCAAAATTTTCAAAACAGAAATGTACATATAATAGTTTTAAGCTGTGAAAATGATAATATACTAATTATTAAAACCCTATGTGTAGATGTCATATACTGTATAAGTAAAATCTACCTTTGTATCCAAATTTACTGCTGCTATTTTTACATTTCCTGACTTAAGGAGTCCATTTAAGACCTTTCTTTTGAGTTCCACCAGTTCTTTTTAATTTTAAACCCAGGGATGACAGAAGACAAACACATCAGCGATGCAAGTAAGAACAAGAATGTGAACCAAAAAAAATCCAGCAGCCAGAGCTTGATCACCTCAGAATGACTGTTATCAGAAAAGCTCTGTCTCCACTGAAGTACAGTTGGTAATTTACACAGAAACAAATTACAGACACAGCGACAGGATTAAAATAACCAGAGATACTGATTATTACAAACAGCTTAATGTCCACAGGTGTAATATTAGTCCTGTGTGAACACGGCTTCAAAGCATTTTTCTGTTGCTTTCAAGGGTGTGTTTGGAGAGGGGTCAAAACTGAAGCAGTATGATGGCTCCCACCTGGGATCAGAGTGGCTAAAATTAAAATGTCAAGCTAAACTCAGGACGGGTGGTGGGCACAGGGTAGGAGTATTGAATTTGGAAACGTCACAACACGATGTGATGATTTCACTGCACCGGCTAAATGCTTATTTAGCACAGTTAGTGGCTACTGGCCAGCTTCAGATTGGATGTGTTGACATACAGGACAACATAGCCTACATTTATGGCAAGTTAGGTTGCCAGTTTGGGGTATATGTAGACCAGGGGTTTTAAAACTTTTATAGCCAGTGACCTAAATGAGATATTTAGTCTCACCCTGGCACCCAGACCCATGAAAACATGCTATTACACTTGTCATGTGGCAAGCCACCAGAAATAGCCGCAGCCCATTTTGGGTCCCAGCCCCCAAAGCAACCCTGATCTACATGCATCTTTCATCTGTGCAAAAATACAGCTCTTTGCTAAATTTTGAGGAGTCGCACACAGTCGCAGTAACCTCAGCCCTAGCCCCTCTCCCTCCTTGTCCCCTCCCTCTATTCATACGACCGCAACCGGCTGTGTCAAGGCCAGAATGAGTGGCTGTGGCTTTCTTTCCCAAATGCACTGATATTTCACTTCATTTATAGCTTTAAACATGCATTAGCTTTGTATGTGTCCTAAGCCACTGTTGGCCCATTTCCACTGCTGTGTCACGCACTAGTTTCCGTAATATTTCGGCAGATTCTGCATATAAACCCCTCCATTTCTGCACTGACGTGATCACTAAGCTACTAAACTAACTGGCCAGTTGAAACAAGGTCACTCCAGGCAAATGATGCTTAAACCCTTTCAGGCTGCTGCTGATAATGACGTTATCTCTCCCATCATCCCGCTCTCTAATGACAGATTCTTGACAAAAAGTAGACAGATTCCTTCCAGTGTCTTGCTGACACTGTTTTTTTTTTCTGCAAAGAAAACTGAGGCAGATCAGCTGCCAATGTTAAGTCCAATCAAGTCCTCACTTGTTAATCCTTAGGCTCATCTAATCTGACCTGTGCTGACTGATCATGTCTCAAGTTTTTTCTTTCTTTAATTTACTTTTCCTTATGCTTGAATTGCGATGCATTGTGACCCCGAAAACTGGATCCCAGCAGGAAAAGGTGATTTAAGCTAGTAAGCAATTGTAATTATGTACATGATTCCATATAGGAAATATCTGTACAAATAAATACATACATATGTACAAATGTGCCCTAGCTATGTATGACACTGGAAATTGGAACATTTTCATATAATAACATAGGGTTGTGTACTGGCAAGAATCTGACAATGCAATACATAGGACAGCAAAGGAATCCATATATTGTGATATATTGCAAAACAATACAAGGAACATATCACTATGTGTAATTATGAGTGAAAGAAACAAAGCTGTTATAGAAAATCTGAATTTGCGTTTATGAAGGTACCTTTAAAGCTACAGTAGTCAAAATTTGAATTTCATACTACAGCTCTGGCCTCTCCATCTGGAGTGTATACTGAAAAAAGTGACAATATGACGGCATGTCATGCCATTATGGAAAACTTAAGTCTAAATAGCATGCATGAGTCTTGGCTGAAGAGCTGTTAATCAGCTGTTTTCATATCTCCTCATCTGAAAAGTCTCAAATTTTCAAAGCCAAGATAAGGTGAAGTCAATATGTTAGCGTGAAAGTTTGGAATACATGCCAAAAAATAAACAAAGGATTTCTGTCAATTTTAACAATCATCATTGTAGTATTACTTTTTGTTCAGTTTGTAAAACTATTAAATATTTTTTCTGAGAATTACAGATCAGTGTTTTTGAGAATAAAATTTAGTATCACATGACATCATTCTGTGAGACTCAACTTTATCAACATTGTGTCATCATGCATAAATGTAAGTCTTCATATACAAACAATATATGTTTGTGATAACATATACTGTATGTTTGTAATAACATACTGTATATGGAGACACAACTTTTGAATCTGTTGTATAGTATGTGTTAGATTACATTTCCGTATGGGTTCCCTCTTGACTTGATATTTTCCGAACTTTGTAACAGAATTTTAATCGTCTATTCTACCATCATTCATCTTATTCTGTAGTTCTTCTGTGCAAAATTTTTATGAGGTGTGTATTTACTAGTGTGCGTAAGGGTGTTGTTTAATTTATGTGATGAGAGAGTGCCCAGCGGGAGATGTGGAGTTAATGGAGAAGCCGGCTGATGGGTAGACAGACGGGAGGAGAGAGGAGGGAAAGGAGGAGGAGGAGGAGGGAGGGGGGGGGGCTCAGTAACCCACGCTCAGCCTGCATTCTGCTGAATCACCGTACACAGCCTGGGCCTGCAGCACAGAGATTGAGGTGGGGAGGGAGACAAGGAGGGGAGGGGGTACTGATGAAGAGACAAGGGTGGGACTAAACAGAAGTGGGAGGGAGGAGAGATGGTGCGGGAAAGGGAAGGGTAGATGAATAGCAGATTGGAGGCTCACCCTTTGTGCTTTTTAACATAATATAAAACCAAGCCTATGATTCAAGAGGTTGGCATTATCTTACTCTGACTGAAAGAGTGAAGCCAAAAAGCTGGAGCAGTGTTTCAATGTTACAGGAACCATGCTAAAATAAAAGGAATTGTGTGTGACTTATGTAATGTATGAAGTTTAAAGGTGCAATATGTAACATTAGCTTGTGTGCTTATGTCGACTTTATGTTGGAGTCTGTGTTGGCATGGTAACTATTATAGTACCAACCCATTAGTACTGTCAACTTGTATTGTTCTGTTGTGTGAATATACTACTTCCTATCATCCAATATGTCAAAATAAAATGTGTGCTAATTTAATTACATTTGTGGTTTTTAGTTACTTCTTATTAAATATATATATTTTTTTCTACTTTCCTGGTACTCAAAATGCTTTCCACTCTGTCACCTTCACCTATCGTAGTCACTGGGAGTAACTGGTCCATTGTCTTGTTCAAAGACACTTCAACATGTGGGTAGGGGTCAGGGTTCAAACCTCCAACCCACTTTTTTCTGGACTACCTACTCTACTTCCTGAGATGCAGCCACCCACCAAAAAGGGAACATATGGTTTGCTACATTGATCTTTTTTTTCTCCTCAGTCTGATTGAAAGGGGAATGGTTGTACTTGCTGAAAATTAAACATTTCAGAACAACTCAAACTAAAGCTAAAACTGTACTTATTTCCTTTAAACCTAGAAAATGCTACAAATTACTGGAAGTACAATTTTTGCCACATACTGGTCCAAATCAGGTAATGAGAGTCTGAAAAACAGGATCATCAGAAAAAGCAGACCTGAGTCTACTAGTAAAATCTGTGCACAGCCTGTTTTATCATGGCTGTAGGTAACCAAGACAGTCGTTAGCTCAGAAATGGAGTATGCTAACATCAACAAACGACCAGTTCCCAGCATAAAAAGATTCCAACACAAACTTTACATAGGCGTATGAGGACACACAAACTTACATATTGAACCATTAATACGAGACCTATAATAATAGCTTCCTCCTTTCTTATCTTCTGCCTTTTCTCCAGAGCTTTAGTCTAACTTCCAGAAACATTGCGGTTCTTTGGCTCAGCACACTGAGGTTTGACACAGCCAGAAAGATTATTTATGTTTCTAGAGTTGCAGTGCTTGTACGCTATAATGTGCTGGAAACTGAGGTGAAAAAGACAGAAGGGAAAGGGTGAGACTGAGTGGGGAAAGAAGAATAGGGTGAAAAAGAGGAAGAGGGACAGTAGCCAGGCAGGGGAAAGAGGAGAAGAGCCAATGTGGTGAGAGAGAATAGAGACGCAGAGACAAAAAAAGGTGTGTGGGAAAAAGGCTCGGGTGGTGGAGGAGGAGAGTGGAGGTGTGGATGGGAACTGACAAAGGAAAGAAAAGGACAACAAGAGAGCACAGAGGAAAGGGAGTGGGGTAAAATATGATTTAACACCTTAGAGGGAACAAATATTCCCCACAAAGCTGTCCACGTCGCTCCCCAGCAGACACTGCGACTGTCCCTGAGCTGCCAGTGCCATTCAAAAGGAGCCAACAAGGAGCCTCACAGAGCACTACCTGTAATCTTCTCCCTTGTTTTATGTCGGCTGGGGAGGTGGGGGTGGGGTGGTGGTAGTGGTGGTGGGCGACCCCGAGGCGATGGGCCACTCACATGAAACCCACTGATTTATGTCTCGCAAGCCCCACAAGGACCTTTCAAAGTGAGATGACAGCTTGATCGGCACTCTGCGCCAATTGTTGACAGAGTTCACAGGGTCAAGACACAAGGGGGGCTTTTGAGTCGTGTGCCTTGGTAATGACAGGTGTCAGGATGTCTTAAAAGGAGGCAGGGACATGACCCACATCAGCCGTGGTGGCTCCTAACAAGACGGCGGAGGGCACCTAAACTCACCTTCTACATTTCACCATCTTTTTATTGCACCTTAAAGTTTTAAGACAAAGTTAGAAAACATGTTGATGGTTTTTTGGACAGACCAGGGCTGATAATTCCACCACATTACTGCTGCTGTGTCTGGGTGACATTTGAGGCCTTTATTAAAATTCCTACAAGGGAGGAGTACCGTATTTATCCATCTGTTAACTTTAGCGGCAAAGCTTCTTCCAACTGTAGTCCAGAGGCTGGCGAAGCGTCGCACATGTTTTACAAAACATTAAATAAAATTTGAACTGTTTACGATCGGCGGGCTTTAAATTCCCTCTGAACCCAAACGTGAGATTCTCTGATTTTGGAGGCTTGAACGGTGCCTTTACGACAATCTGAGCTGATTTATGGTGCGTGCAATCATACGATGCAGAACAGCTCCTTGCTCTTTTTTTGGCAGTTTGTACCAGAACTAGGTTTCTCAAGAAATAAAACAAACATGACATGGAAAAGATGAGATATTAAACAGGTTTTGGACATTATTTTACGCTGAACGCCTAAATAATATTTCATTTTGTGTATTATTATAATGACTTGGTGGACAGGCTGTTTTCCACTGATAGTTACATTTCTGTTTGTGCCAATTTCATCATACTTTGTTATTGATACATGAGTAATTGTCGGGTTGGGCAATATGGCCAAAAATGTTGTCAGGATAAAAAAAATATTCATATAAGTTGACACAACAACAATCAGATTTCTGAAATATTCTGCAAAGTATGAGAGAAGCCCTAAAATCAGCCCTTAAACATGGAAGTTGCAATGATATACTTATTCTAAAGGTTTTACAACAAAAACAACAGCCAATTTGGAAGCATTAACCTGACAATGTAAACAACATAAACCTTACAGGTAAAAGAAATATGCATATCGCAATAAATTATCATGATAATAAATAATAAAATGTGACAGTCTATCACCTTGCTCTAATTAGTTGTACACATTTTACTCTTAAATATCTACTATGACTTTATTATCAAACAGTTCGTGCTCAGTGCACCTCCTAGTGTCAAGAAGTCATTAAGCTATTTTTGCACTAAATATTCATATCCCAGACATGTAAATACAACTTTACACCTTAGAAAAGGAAAATAAAAATCTGAAAAGTGATTATATATCCTCCTGAGACCCAGTATGCAAAAGTTTAGGCTTTTTCACATGATTGATTTTTCAGATAGATTTATTTATTTATTTATTTTTAATGAAATGTCTTTTTTTTTTTTTTTTTTCTTTAAACATAAAGCTGTGAAACTCTTGTCCACCACAGAGGACAAAAACACAGTGCTGGGTTTCAGGAGAAAAATGATCAAACAAGAACTGTGTGGGTTTTTAACAACGTTAAATACACAAAAGTAACATAATAGTGGTTTACAGTGTAACCTAAAAGAAGGAGTGGGCTTCCCTGAATCACATGGAGTGAAACATCTGAGTTCAGAGTTGGCTGCACAGGCTCTTAAAGGGTTCAGTGATATACACAGTGCAGATTCCTTGAATATAAAATGTTGGGATCGTGACAGATTCAGTGTTTTAACTGTGCTTGCCAGTGTTGTGTTCTGTGTGTGTGTGTGTGTGTGTGTGTGTGTGTGTGTTCTGTGTGTGTGTGTGTGTTCTGTGTGTGTGTGTGCTGTCTTTAAAGCAGGCCACTGGTGTCACTTACTGACTCCATTAATTGCTTTAATGAGTGTGTGAATGGAAGCCAGTGGCCTGTGCAGGCGCATCCAGCCGCTGTGATCTGATTCAGTCATAACACATCTCTCCTCAGGCCTACCTTTGGACGAGTGCAGCAGTTTATACAACTTCTCGTTCCTGCACACCCCCCGGCCGTGCAGCAGCGCGTGCAGCGGCTTCTCCTCTCCGTTCTTGGGCAGACAGCGGAGCCCGCGCGTGCACGGTCCGGTATACACGCCGCACGGCTGGCCTTCGTCGAGCGCGCACGTCAGGCAGCAGCCGCAGCCGGGCTCCTTGACCAGCTGACAGCCCACCGGCACCGGCGGACACATGGACAGGGCCTTCTGATCGCACGGCTCGCACGGCACGTACGACGAACCGCAGCCGGTGATCGCGCTCAGCAGGGGAAGCACCAGGAAGGAGGCGCTCAGCAGCATGGTGCGTCTTCTCGGCTAAGAGCTGCAGGGTGTTGGACCGAAACCGCAACGTTTATCAACTCGATCTAGCGCTGAATCCTTTCTTTCCAAACGGTGTGAGTCCAAACATTAGGGGGGTGTTCGCTGCATCCACAGGTGCCTTTGCGCGCTCAAGTCCTCGCTGTCACCGCATGTGATGCTCACAATCCACAGCAGCCGACACGATCCCCTGCTCAGCCTGGGAAGAGTCAGCAGGAATTCAAAAAAGAAAAGAAATCAAAAATATCGAAGCACCTCAGTAAATCTCCCCTCAGTGATGTCCGGTGCCGTTTACGCGCAAACCTCCAAATGAGAAACAAAGCCTGATTCCTCCCGTGGCTCTGTAGGTTATTATACCCGCACGGTTTGTGAGCAGAATGTATAATCTGTGGCTTTGAGCTTGCCTTTTAAAAAAGAAACTGCCAGAGGCGAAGCCTATAACGATGGGTATGTCAAACAACGTTTGGAGGGGGAGGCGCACTTGTCAACTCCGTGCGCTGCGATGCTGATTTCACAGGGCGGGTGCTGGCATGTCTCCAGATCTGCCAGATACGAGACGATGCTCCTGGGGGCGACTCAGTAAGACCTGCTTTCACGTTGCAAAGTGGTCATTTAGTAATCAGAGGCGTTTGAGAGCTGAATATTATTTCTTTTCGGGACAAGACACACAAACTAGTCATGCTCACCCTCTTAATGTGGATTCCAGTTTCAGTTCAGTGCAATGATTAACCATCAGACAACCCTTTTTACAGTGTTGATTCAGAGCCACTGATGAAACATTTGTGGTTAAACTGCTCATAGTAAATTCTGTTCCCTCTGCTGCATATATAAGCACACTCCTAGATTCTTTCCCCCTGTTTTTTTGACTATACAGCTCATAAAGTTTGATGTTCTGACTCCAGATACATAGTGGGCTTGACACTGGTTTTGATTTCTGCAGCAGGGGTGTAGCACAAAATTCTGGATCCCAGTCTCTTGGGCCCCCTTTGTACTTGATTTTTGGCAAATATTTGAGCCAACAACTGCATGCATGATTATTAGCGTGGCCATAAACGAACTGTTCATACCACATTTGAACAAGTAATAATCTGTGATATGTACTTAAGTGTGCACATTTTGACACGGTGCCATGTTTGGACCCTCCTTTCTCAACAAACTGTAGCCTGCAATTACTGTTTGATATGTTTGGATGAGGTCATACTTAAAGGGTCAATGTGTTAAATTTGTGTGCGCTTATGAGAAAGTTGTCAGAGTTGTTTTTTTTTTGTTTTGTTTTTTTTTTGCCAAGATGCAAAATCTAATGAATTTCAACTTAACATAAACACATGAAAATCCTACATATTGAACATAAAACCAGAGCAAACAGTGACAAAACATCACATAATATTTGTCACTTACAGTATGTTGAGAGAGGAGCATTGAAGTGTGGCGTCACTTCTTGATAAAAGCTAACTCCACGTCTTTACTAATTTCAACTGTCAATGCAGTGCGGTACTTTTTATCAGCAAACTCAGATCAATTTATCCACAAATATACACATCTTCCATTCTGCTTATTTGTTCTTCTACAGCGACAATGTGCAGGACATGCTATCGTTAGCATAAAAATGGAGTTAGCTAACATTCACAGCTCCCGGCACATAACAGACTCCAAAACAAACTTCACATAAGCACATGTTAATTTTATATGTGGAACCTTTAAGACATTATTTCCCTAATGTTTATGCATTTAGCAAAAAGATAAAGCTAAAAAAAATCCGGCCCTAGTTTATATTATAATAACCTTGCATCGTTTGCAAAGGTTGGACTGTTACTGCTAATTTTTTAATGCAAACTTCACTCTTTCAACCTGTTTATCATTCAGTTAGAGTCTACTTGTAAGAATAATTACTTTGAAGTAAAAAATGACTAAGAAATTTGCAAATAGTCTAATTCTTGCCACTGCTGAGTTCTTCAGGCTGACTTTTCCTCTTACTACAGTGGCTCTTCTACTCCTAAAATCCTCTTGACATCCTAATCCTGATCACTACCAAACTCTAAATACTTGTTGCATATAACCTCCTCGGCAAAAGTTCGATTGAAATACTTGTGTCGACCACAAATATGGGTTCCCCTTGTGGAGCTACCAGATGGATAGACAGACCCCACCACGCCCCCAAAACCCCAGTATGTATTGAGTTTATTCTCTCTTTTCCATGTCCTTGTCAGAGACTATTTAGTGTCAGTGCCAAATACCAGCAAACATACACTTATTACAGAAAGTAGGGCCGCTCCAAAGTTAAGGGCGGGTAAGGGAAAGCTTTTATAGTTCCCCTCAGATATCCTCGGGTTTGTGTCGTTTGCCAAAGTACTGTAGCTTTGAATATTTGTGCGATGCTGTCTCAACCATAACAAATGCGTCCTCAAAGAAAGGTCCTGCACCGTGACTCGCTGTGAACCGTCCAGATCAAAGCGAAGTGCACTCACAGTGACCTTATTTTATGACTCGGCGAGGTCATTGTCCTATTGAGATGAGTGGTTGGAGAGCTCATGGTGAGAGTACAGAACACTCATAACTCACTGGTTGTTTTGGCAGATCTCGATAAATGTCTGAGGACTGTAGACAACCGGCCACAGTTTTTGTTTGCAGTAAACAGCCCCAGCAGAGATGAGTTAATTCAACACTTTTCACCCTTAACCATGTCGGTCCTTTCTGAGTGCGTCAGTGCAGTTGTGTATCATTTCTTGATGATGTAGTTCGATGCCCTTTCTTTGTTTACATCCTGTTATTCCTCGTCTATAAGTTCACATTTCCCATAACAGGATAAATCTGGTTTCTCATGCCTTTCTCACCCCTGACAGGAACTAAGGAATGCTTGAAATGTTGTATCATGCGTCCATTGTGTGTTGGACAAAAAATATTTGTAACCTCAGTTTCACTTCCTCTTCCTCCCTTCCCCCTATGTGAAACTTTGTCAGAAAGCTGTCTTCATTCAGTCCCTGTTTGCCCTCACCTTTGCACCTTATCAGGTGTCACATGACGTCACCTGTGCGGCTCAAAAGGTCAGATCATCAGTTCCTTCTTTTATCCATTTGAGCAGAAATAAAGAGCACCATTGACATTACAAAACCTCTGTCTCCTCCACCTCCCCTTCCTCAACGATCGTCCCGAGACTCTTTTACACATTTATGATTCATAAATTGATGATTTACGACCCGGTTGACTATGCTAATATGTCGACACTTGTTTTGTTTGCTCCAGATGTTGGACATGGTGAAACTGCGGTCCAAGCTGCTGCTAGGGTTCGTAAACTCCGTCTGTTGAGGTCGGGCTTCCTTTATAGTTTGGGCGTGAGTCAGGTGGTGTATAAGGACCATATGATGCACAGATGGTGGATAGAAGTCAACGCTTTGGGATTTCCCTTGCAATTAAGCTCTGACCACATTTAGTGTGTGGGAGAAATTAAACTTTTGGGGGTCTATATTGGTGAGAAAATGCTGAGTTGGGGTTCTTTTAAGCAACAAAGTAGCTGTAAAAGTGGGGAAGGTGCATCCAATCCATGATGTAATGGATATTTTACAGAAGTTAATATACATGTCTATATTTATATTGCAGTGTTGGGGAGCAGCAAGATCTCAAAAGACTTCTTACCCACTGAAAGCGCAACATTTTGGCCATAAAAGCAAAGGAATGTTTTTTGCTTGTTTTTTTTTTTTTTCCATTTTACTATCTGTACTTGAACCTTCTTTGACAACCCCTGTCCCTCATTTTCTTTAATCCTCAACCGTCAGCCACCACTTGACCTTGACCTTTCTAAATAGGTGCAAGTTGAAGGCCATGACGTCTCTAAAAAAGATGGAAGCTGAAGACTGTTTTTGCTGGAAAGATCAAAAGTCACGTTATAAAAGTGATGGAGATTTAAAAGGGGCAAGCTGATGACCCCGTTTTACTGTATTGAGATGCAATTTTGTTTAGCTTATGAAATGGAAAATTAAACTTTAGATAATTGAAATTTTACTCAATTTAGTGTTTTTTTTTAAGTTGTTTTTTTTTTTTTTTTGACTTATGACTTATTTGTGTTGTATTTTGTCATAAGATAAGATATCCCTTTATTAGTCCCACAAGGGGAAAGTCCAGATTTACAGCAGCAAGAGTGGAGCAATAACAAAGCAAACAAGGGCAAAAAAAGAGCAAAATCAGAAATAAAGACAAAACAAAAAGCTATAATTGCTATTTACAGCTGTGCACATGCTGAACATGCCACAGTCATATTACATATGCATTGCCAATTTTACCATCTTTTTACGTTTAAGCAGTTTTAATTTTTCTGAACAAATTTAATTAAGAAAACAAACTTTCTACCCTAGATGGATTTGGTCTAGTTCAACTTAGGGCTGGGTAGTGAATTGATTTATTCTCGATTAATCAAGTGTAGGAGCTGAATTCTTTAAAGGAATTGTAATGATTCCTCTGGAGGCCTTTCTTCCTAGAAAGCATAAAGATTGGGCTGTGTTTCCAATGGAAAAAGGTCATGCAGTCTGATGAGTCCAGATGGGCCCTGTTCAGAGTGAAGGGATGTGGATGAAACGATTACCCATCATGCCTAGTGCCTACAATACACGCCTGTGGGAGCAGTGTTATGATCTGGGTTTACCTCAGTTGGTCAGGTCTACATTCAGTAATGTTTTGTGTCCAAAAAATTATGGAATAAATAAATAAAATCCAATACAATTTGAAACATCAGAGACACCGAGGGAAAAAACAGAGGTTTACTCCTTTTTGGCCCTATTGCCTAACTCTACTTCAACTTTTTTTTTTACATTTTGAGTCGATATTAGTTTGCAACACTATGCAGTTTCACCAATACTTTCTTTTGTTGCCATAAATCCTGCATGAAATCAGCCTTGAGGTTTTATATTGTATGTCTTATACTACGTGTCAGCTGTTCTCACATCTGGCCCAAATTTAACAAAAGTAATTTTATATTCTTAAAGCTGGTTTAGAGTGTAATGCCCATCCTGCACTTGGAGTATACACAAGTCTTTGGTCCTCAACTAAATGTCCTGAGTCCCATACTACTGTACGTACTGTTAAATACCAGAGGAAGATTTAAGCTGTTGGTAAATAGTCAAGGATCCTCTGCTCGTAGTCTGGTCCTTCATAGAGCAGGCAATAATCCTTCCTCCTTATCCATACATACTTTGTGTGGGTTGTGTTGGTGAAAAGCTCACACCTACAGTTCTGTCATTCAGCAACAAATATTGTATATTGTCTCTGCACATTTATTAATAGACGGAGATGAAAACACAAATGAAAGTGGTAATAGCCGTTTACCTCGCTGACTGAAGGTGACATGTAAACACACATTTACACATTCATTTTTGTTCTTTTACTGAGAGTGGCATTTAGTATCGTACAAAAATATACATTTATAAACAGTGAAGCGACTTATAATTGTTGTGCTGCAACACAGAGCAAGCTTTTATGTGTAAATTAATCTTATATAACTTACTACTATGTTATTCTGAACTACTGTACCTTCTTTTAATCACAAGTCTTTTTTTTTTTTTTTTACTATAATAATATTGTTTTAGTAGTTCTCCTCGGGATACTCCATATATTTATATATAAGCACAATGAATTGCCCTTGTGTATGAAATGCATTATATACACTGCTGAAGTTGCCTAATAAGATACCCATAGCCCATATTTAAATGCATATTACACTGGTGAAACAAACCACTCTTTCTTCTTCTTCTCCCTCTTCATTGTTGAGGTTTTAATGGCGCTTGTGGTCGGCTCGCTTTCATTTAGCAGCATTTTAAAGACTCATGCACACCATTGTAGGGAATCTGGAGAAACATCCTTGGAAATTCTCCCAATGAATTCAGTGTTTTGGAGGATTACAGACATTAGTGACGTTTGATGATGTGACATTATGTAAATGAAGCCCTGAGGGATCCTTCCTTTACCATGTTGTCCTACTGTATCTAGTCACATTTTGCATTATGCATGTTGGCATCCTTTTCTGGTTTTTCTGCCCACAGTTCTCTCCGTGTGAGCATGAAGCTATTGTAATAGTGCGACCCAGATATATGCATACTGAATGCAACGGTACATACTTTGTAAAGGCAGCTGCAGCAAAAAGAAGTATGTGATTTGGAAGACAACCTGTATCATTTGAAGACCAGAGTGAGCTCAGATCCATGAATGTGTAAATATCCAGTCAGTAAAACTCACCTCTGACCTCCCTGATAACTCAAAACCTGAGCTACATTATCAGGATCTCATATTTGCAGTTTCATTTTTCCCTGCTGTGTTTATATGAGTATAAACATGTTATGGATTGAGAGGACCTGTGTGTTGATTCACAGCCAGGAACAGAAATGTAGTGTGCATTAAAACACACATCCAGCAGCCAAATGATGTCATGTTGCTCATGCTCGGACACTCCCCACCCCGCAGTGCTGGTTTGCATCCAACTCCTATAGCGGCAATATAAGAAAAGAAAAAGATCCAAGTATTTATGTGGTGGAGAAAGAGATGCATGTGTATGTCAAACTGTCTTCAGACGATTATGACAGGATTACCACCCACTAAAGTTTGGGCCTCAGGGCGTCAGCTGCTCGATATGTTTTTACTTGGATGTATTTTTCTTAAATTCATAAAGCTCCTCCATCTTTCTCTCCCTTGCGTTTGCAATTCTCTCCTCTTTCTCCACTATTGTTCCTCTGCGTCGGTCTGCAGCTTGGCTTTCATATCCTGACCTACTTTAGTTATCTGTCAAAAGACAATGAAGCTGCTGCTGCACTTGTTCGGTGAGATAATGGAGCCCGAGTCAACTCGAGCGGTGTCTGAATAGCGAAAAGAAAGAAAGAAAAAAAAAAAGATCAAAAGCGGAGAAAAAGGAGCAACCTCAGCACAAAACTGGTTCTGAGCCATGATACAAATCTTTGGGAAGCAGAGCTTTGGAGTGTCGTGTTTCTCTCGAAGCCCCAGGACCTCGGGCTAAACGTGCAGCATTACAGGAGAGAGACAGGGAGAGAAAAAAAAAAACAGTTCGCCAGATAATGAAGTAATCTCTGTGAAAGTGATATTTTGAAACACTGAAGAAGTGCTCTGGAATTGCAGGTAGTTTATTTGTTGTAGGTCCAAATTGCAGCTAATCAGGCAGTGGGTGAAACCAAAGTAGAATGGACTGAAATGCACAACAAACAGTACGCGTCTACATTCGACTGACTTGTTGGATGACTGGTCTGTGGGACTGATGTGCGCCATATGACACAGTCAGAGATTACTGTAAGCGACAAAGCAGAGTAAACCACTGGAAATGTGCTGAGGCAGCATGCATTGCCCTCCCCCATACACTCTCTCACACAGACATAGAGTCAATTCCCAGAATACTGTAATCACTAGATTTTCAGAAAGAGACTAGTATACGCTGGGTAAACTGACCCACTGCAGGGACAAATGTTTAGAATGCAGAACAGGACAATGTAACTGAGAAAAACAGATGGAAGTGGATAATCGGGGCCAAGTTAACAGCAACTGACCATTTTAACATTTTTAATTCTGTACCTGAAAATGTCGCTAATGTTAGTAAAAATAAAGCACATCAACAGTGAGCATTAACATTATTACGTATGACACAAGCCAGCTCAAAAACAGCTGTTCAGACCATTTCTTCCATCTGTGTAGGTTTGTCATTGGCATTAACACTAATGTTAATGACATCATCACCAGGGTTACACATGTTAGCAACAGTTTCAGAGAACTTTAACCCTCACAGACCTACAACTATCTTTGTTTTGACTCCTAAGTGAATGTCTTCACATTTAACCTTTGGGCTGTTCAGGGATTTATCGCCATTTATTGTAATATTATCCTCTGCATTTGACATTTTTCAATGAAAATAAGGTGTTTTCTCATATTTCGTTTAGTGATTATGTTGATGTTCAGAAAAGCTCAGAGTAAATTCAAAGGTTATTATGTTAACCCTTTATTGGGCAAGTGACTATTTTTGGTCATTTCTACACATATTACAGACAGTGAGAGCAGGAGTTACAGTGAGGCAACATTCTCAGGTCCAATGTGGTCTACAGGGTCTGCAAGGTCCACCTCTGCATAAACAGTGGATCAGCACTTATATTGTAATATTATGAAAGTGATGTTCTGATGTTCTGCCACTTCGGGGTAAGGAACCAAATATGGTAACTTCATTTACCTTGATTTTGTACATGACAATAAAAAAATTTGAAAAATTTCCCAATAGTAATAAAGTGTTCTTATGTCCTCCAATAAAATCCAGCAAAATTAACTGAACATAAAAACAAGCATCTATAACCACTAGCATATATTAACATCAACATGGGTTTTACTGGTGAATCAATGTTTCAGAAAATTACCGTATTTCTATATTTACTACTGAACAACCACATGAGTCATATCTGATGCAGAGACACTGCATTTTAAGTGAATTTTTCACATAGATTGATAGAAATAGTGGTTCAGTGATCAGTAAATGCTTTTGGTTAATAAACTAGTTCCATATATATGTATAGCTTTATATTACATCCGCCAATAGACATTTAACTTATAGTTGCTGACATTTATGAGGTTAGTTTGCGGAATACATACATTTCCTGCCTTACCACATGCAATTCACCTTGAATTTCCAATATTTTCTGATGTTTTCTATTAAATTTGTGTATTTTCTTTGACAAAAACATCTTTCTCATGGCAGTGTTGAGGGCTGAGGTTAACCAGAACTAGTGTAAGGCCAAAATGCAGGTATTACTTGACTTTAAAGGGAACATCATCTTGGTTCTGTCTGTGTTAAATCGACCCTAACCCTCTAAGGGGTCACCTAGTGGACATTAAGAGATTTTAATACAAGAAGCTGTTCTGTATTAAAATCTCTAAAATGTGTCCTCTGCTGCACAGGATGCACTGTATTTCATTATTCTGGCAGCAGAAGAAGAAATCTGTTATTTCAAATGAGCACATGGAGAACAGGGTAGTTAGCATGAGCAGCAATCAAGCAAATTTCGTCAGGGGAAAATCCCAGGGAAAAGGCCAGAATGTCTGATTTCTTTGTGGAAGTACAAAAATACCACACCAATGGCTGCACATCTTGAGTGATTGTGTCCAAATTAAGATTAAAGGGCGGGACGTTGAATATTTGTTTTTCTGCCAAAAAAATGCCTTTTACTGTAAACTGTCTTGCTGTGGTTGCTCTGATTCAGTAACTTGTTAAGATGACAGTGCACTTTTATTTCCATGACACAGCAGGCTACAGTTGGTGACACCAAATTACACACGGGCCAGCGCATGTTTGGGAAATGTAAAACCGCAAATCAACAGGGTGACTGCGATGTGTAGCGCGAAGGTAAGAGTAGGAAAAGCAGATGAGCAGAGGCGAGGCGTTTAAAGAGCTCTGCAGTGAGCTGTGATGGGGTTTGGTGAAGGAGGAGGATTATAGGAAGCTGTACGTGAGATGGCAGATTGGCTAAAACCCTGTCAGCACATCTGTGTGGCCCTGGCAACTGTGGATTGGACAAAGGCAGATCATTGAATCCAGATGTTGGAAAAGCTACAGTGTGCCTGTGCCATGGCAATAATTTCAAAGAACAAGTGTTTCTTTTTTTAATGCATGGAGCCTGAATATTCAAATCTTTCTGCAAATCATTTGTCTTGTGTAAAATGAGCTGTATATAGAAGGCTTGTAATGGACACAAAGTGTGTCAGGTGGTCTTTCTCACACAGGGAGGTAGTTCACATTTGATCCATAATAAGCATAGTGACACGTGGCAAGGGGATTTACATAAACTCTCTTTAGGAATTCTGTATTTCCATTATCCCACATGTGAAAACAATCTCTTGAATCTAATGTGTTTTAAGGAGTAAAACTGGCTCCGATTGCTCCAAACTACAGTCAGGTCAAGACCATGATGCACTGCAACCCTGTCATAACACCTGCAAAGCTCTGTCGGAAACTAACAAAACACTTCATGGAAAAAAAATGAAATCTGGCTGCTTCTTTTTCCCCGTCATCACTCATTTCAGGGCGCTTTCTCAGAATTTGTGGTTTCTGCTCGTCTGCACTGTGGTATGCAGAAGATCTCCCAAGAAAATATGGATGAATTTGGCGAGTGGAGGCTCTCCGAGGAACAGTTTAGATTTACTGCTCTGAGGCTTCAGACCTTGTTGTGGCCCAAACAGTTTGAAGCCATGGTCATGCTGTCCTCTGCTTTGTTGCTTTCCCACTGGCGTCGATGCAAAACGCAGTGAGTGATGGTTAGGTTTTTGTAATGGGTCTTTCCCAGAATAAGTCCCGCTGTGGTTTTCGGGGTCAGTGTGACTTGGAGAGCCTAAACTAACTCCTCTTTGCCTCACTTGCGTTTCTCGTACATCATTTATGTCACTGTGTCTAAACAAGTGCCAGATAAGTGTTTCCTCCAGTTAGCATCCTCATTTTGAGATGGCGTGCTCACAGAGACAAAAACGAACATCATGAATATTCACATGCACACATCCAACCACAGTGAGGATAAGGGTGACCAGGTTTTGAAAGACATGCCCAGAATGATTTAATCAGCTGTTTGTAAAAATTGCTGGAACTGGATGGAGTTTTGTTCTTTTAGTAAACAAAGCAGAGCACTGGTCGAGGTTTTCTTCGTATAGGGGTCAGCGATCATCCTCAGGAGTGAAGGGGAGGAGCTAACCTAATGAGATACACACCTGCTTCTTCATAGCAGACGATATGTCACAGCACAGGCGTTACAGATAACTGATTAACTCTGTTTGTGTTCCATTCTGTCGACCCAGGAGATGACTCCACTGAAACCACTTATGGCCTCCAACTCATACAACTAAATGGGATGAAACCACTTGAGTGATTCTGATGACATGTGTTTTCTGTATTATATGTACTATCATGCTGATTCCCATTAAACAATCAGTGTCTAAATATTCTCATCTTGATCTGTCTTTGGTTTAACTGTCTGGTTCTCCAACTTTAATCATGTTTATTCACGCCTTGTCATAGAACTCATATCAGCATTTAAAGATTAGCGTTTCTGATGTTATTACTATGTTTTCAACAGGATGACATGATCCCTTTGTTAACTCTGTGGACTGTGACTGTGGTGGGAGACATGACAGACTGTTAACCCACAAAGACCCAGTGTTACTTTTGTGACAGTTCCAAATTATTTTTTTTCCCTATATTTCACTTTAAGTGATTTATCAATATTTATTATGGCATTGTCCTCTATATATTTTGCATTTTTTAAATGAACATCAGGTATTTACTATATTTAATTCACTGATCATGTAGCTGTTCATAAAAGATCAGACTAAAGTTGAGGGTTATTATATCAGAAAGATAGAAAACTAAACAAAAGGTGAGTTTTTCAGTAAAATGTATCATTACATGAACATAAACCAAGTGTCTCCATGTACTGTCAGTGATCCAACTCCATAGGTTTTACTGGTGAATCAATGTTGTAGAAGATGACGGTGTTTCCATGTTCACTATGGAGCCTCTGAACATCCAAATGGGCCATATCTGATGACCATGAAAGGAGGACAAACTGTATTTTACACCAGTTATTTACATGTATTGACAGGATAACTGATTCAGAAATATTAATATTAAATTAAATTAATATTAAATATTTCAGATCAGTAGATGGTGTTTGTCGTTGGTGGCTGTTTGGGTCTTCATGGGTTAAGTTGTAACTAAACCAGTCATGGTTCATTGCATTTGGTGATTATCAGAGGTGTCAAGTAACAAAGTACAAATACTACTTCACTGGAGTATTAATTATTTTTCAGCCAACTTTTTACATCTACCCTACATTTTTTTCTCAATTATCTGTACTTTTTACTCCTTACATGTTAAAAATAGCCTCGTTACTTCTGTTTCATTCAGGCTCGTCATTGTTAAAAAAAAAACCCAACTATCCAGATAAATCGCACCATCTGGATAGAGTGAATTTGATTGTGTTTGGATGAGAAGTATATACATATATCATTGCGACACCCCATTGGTTTGTACGTGATACATCGCACCTGCACATGACACAAATCATGTCACACTCCAGCAAGGACATAGGTAGTGCACTATAAGCTTTTGTCCTAATGGCATTTTTTTCCCCTTACATTTACTTTTACACTTTAAGTAGTTTTGAAACCACTGCTTTCACACTTTAACTTGAGTAAAAAGTTTGATTTGATACTTAAACTTCTACAGAAGTCTTTTTAAACCATGGGTCAGTAACCTTCATGATCTAAAGAGCCATTTTAGGACAGAAATAGAGAAAAACGCTGTCTGGAGCCAAAAGTTGTTCTTAGATGTTTTACCTTGAAAAGGTGACTGTTTAAGAGCTCTTTAAGCTCTTTAGGATTAATTTGTGCTGAATATGTCCAAAGTAAATCAAAGTTTCTGTGCATTTACTACTAGAACTAAAAAGAAAGAACAGAACTACACAAAGAGAACGATGATTATTGTTATTATTTTGTTGTGCAGCAAAAATGAACTGGTATGTGATGGCTTATACAGATGAATACTTTAAGTGTCATAAAGTACAAAGTAGTTTACAAAGTACTTTTACTACTACCAATTCTATTTTTTGATTCATTCAGAGTGTAGTCTGCATTATTACACCTGCACAACCTCAGAATGGCTTCATGGTTGTGATAATAATAGAAAAATTTGGAGAAAAAAAAAAAAAGACAAAAAGTGTTATTCATTTCCATTTGTTTCTGATGAATCCAAATGGAGTCATTTGAGAACGGCCCAAGAGCAAAATGTGGCCCCTGGAGCCACAGGTTGCCCACCCCTGTTTTAAACCCTCGTATCTATACTTCTACTTGAGAAATGAATGTGAATACTTTTGATACCTCTGGTGATTATTCTTTAAGAAAAACTTAGATAGATAGAGTAGGCGTTTTGTCAGAAAGGCATCAACTGTTCACAGTGTGGTTTTGGCCACACATAACATAGGATCAAGTTACCGACTTGTGTCTGTTTTCAGTTGAAATGCTCTAACCATGTCTTACCTGTAAACTCTATAATGTCCATGGATTGAACCACCAACCTTCCAGTTTGTGAACCTGCTCTCCCTCCTGAGCCACCACTGCACATTTCTAAGATAACAAAAAAAGAAAAGAACATGTGCTTGTTTTATAAAAACATCGGTTTATGTTTCACTAAAGATAGATTAGAAAACCTGAACCATTAAACCATCCTTGATCTTTCCTGTGTGTGTGTGTTCACTATCTTTACACCAACCTCCATCTCTGCACTAGTCCTAACAATAAACAACCGGCGGCTGTGTTTTCACAATGCAGGACTTTGTATCTTCAATTCAATAAAGCAAATGTGTAATCAGATTAATCAGGTTGGTTCCTGTCCCGATTAAGTCTGAGTAATTTGGGTCGATATAGTTGGATCATTCATTGAATTTTGCTGACGAGAGAATGCTCACACATCTCACTGTAACCTTTAATCAAGTAGTAAATATGTCAAGTTTGAGTGCTCATAAAGCAACACCCCTAATTTATTCTAGTTTGACTATAGTTTGGTATTATATAGGGGGTATATCCTTCGGCTTGATTCAAAGAAAAGAATGTTCTTCACACTCAGAAATGTGCTGGATATACACTGCAGCTCTGTGCCCTCACATACCCTCATGTATACTTAGATATAAATCTGCGCTTTGCACATAGTGATAACACATTTCAACTTGAGCATCTCAAAAACTAAAACTAAATCTAACAGTGCATTTTCAAGCACAATTTCCAACAGAATAACATCTGAAATCAAATGTAAGTTCTTCTTCAAACCTAGCTAACTTAAGTTTAATAAAGTTCTTCAAACAGACATTGGGATGCAAGGACAAACATGACTTGATAAGATGGTGATTTTTTTTTGTTTTTTGTTTCGATGTTAAGTCAACTCTTGTATGAGTGTGGGCTTGTATAAACACTGGTACACTGTGGTTGCACACCCTCAGGTAAATTATCTCCCACAATTTTGTCAGGATATAATGATGTGTTAGTATGTGGAGAATCTGCGGTGGGAATACAATCCAGGTTTCTGCCTCTTCTTCTTTTTATGACACTGGCATCAGGTGAGTAACATGAAAATTTCAAAAAATCCTGCTTTCGTCAGTGTCCTTGGGGATCTCTGCCAAGGAGACCTGCATGGTAAGAGGACGACAGAAAAAATAAGGTTTCCATGTGCGTTGCAGATTTCTATCAAAAGAGGTGCTGAGCTTGTCAGTTCTGCATTTTTGGAATCCAAAGATGCTGATCGTACACTGATGCGCCTCATGAAAATCTATGCGATGATCTCCTGTAAGACAACTACCTGCCTCTTCTCTGTCTGGTTTTCAGCCATCACTCTGCCTCCCTCTCAAAATCTGTCACGTATCAGATACGTGCAGCGCAGCAGCTCCTGTTCTCATGTTTGGTGAGCTCTGAGCTGCTGCCAGAGCCGTGTCTCTTTGCAGGACATGTGATACTGTAACAGGAGGGCATTGTCAGACTGGAATGAGTGAGAGGGTGTTGTGTTTTGTAGACAGAAACCACGGATGAGCGCACATATTCACACTGTCGTCTTGGGTTTCAAGAGCATTGCTTTGCTGGTGAGCTTTGAAGAGATAGAGATGGGCCCTTTTAGACAGGAAAGTGTTTGGAAAAGAGCAGGGGATGAGGGCTGCATGGAGTCAAACTGTAATGCCTGGAAACGGAACAAAATAAAAACTATGAGTAAGAGTTTATGAAGGCTAGACGAGTTTGGGCCTTTTCAGAACAGGCTCTGGAAAGTGTGTAATGTGTGCATGTTCTTCATACACTGTTCAATCGTGTGCTATTATGCACTAGAAAGTCATGTTCACTTTACGATACAGCGCATTCAAGGAACTTTGTTGTTTTTCTTAGCACTTATTGAGCTATGCTGCGGTTTCTGAGCTACAATAGATGACTGACTTTTATAATTTCCATAGCATCACAGTTCATGTTTGATTTTTTATTTTTTTTTGTATTTTCTTATACATGTACACATTGTGAGTTAGTTTTGGTGCATGGACAACTTACATGATATTCTGTTACCACCTACATGGGCTGGGTCTGCCTGTACTGATTTGTTGTCAAGCAAGGATCTGATGGCGGCATGTTGACAGTTAAAGTTATTTTTATACTTATATTTTTGACACCAATAGGGAATTTTGCTGTAAGGTTCAGTATATTAGATGTAGTTGCATCGAGTGGTGAATTAGAAGATCGCGGTGCCCCAAATGGAATGCTCCTCATCTGATCCTCCCTTATGGTGGCCACTAAGAGCTTCATCAGATTCAATGTTTGTTTTGTTGTTTATGGGCTACATTAACTATAGTCCACACACACATCGTTAGTGAAGTCATACACCTTGATGCTGGATATCCAACCACAACCACCATCTCCTTGGGTAGACATACACAGCTCACTCTGAAATAATGAACTTGCAGTTATTCTTATTTATGGATGATTACATACTATATTTCATCCAGGTAATTAGTTTCCCTTATATCTAAAACACTGGACCTTTAATGGTTGACGACGGTCCGCTGTAACTCCCTGTAATTGTCGTGAAAATCTTTATTCTGCATGTGTTTTCACCCCAGAAAAGAAGCGAACTGTGGTTTAGTTTGATCTGGACTGAGACTACCTCTTTTCATCGTACTAAGCCAAGTCCGGCCTGCTGTCCAGAGGAGGTTTCACCCCTGCAATTTTGGTTTAGATCAAACTAATGAGTCAGAAAGACCAAATCATATAGGTAGAGGAAAACCAAGGATCTACCTCCACACTCCATCTCCCTCCTCAGCTCCGACACAGAGGGCCTTCTACTTCTATGCCTGGATTCATCAAGAGAGTCACACCAGTCTGCTCTCATCTGAAAAGAAAAACAACGCAAAACAAACCTTTCACTAAGCTGTCACTGACACGTCTTAATACCCACTACAGTCTTGATTTAATGACATGTCATAAGTGCTGCCTGAGTCACTCTTCTTGGCGGAGACGAGGCTCTTACAATCACACTCAGGAGTTGATGGAAATCTGTCAGAGGGATGCGCCTCTTTCCTCACTGCACATACAGAGCCTCTCTTGTTTTTGACCAGAAGCGGATGTGTCGAGTGCATGCTGTGTATTGTGTAAAAGGCTTATTCTTTATGCAAAGCCCAAATAGGTTAAAGTTCTCGCTATTCACCGGATTCTACTGTTCCACAAAATCAAATTCATACAACTCATGCACCCAGAGGTTGACATCTTAACCTGGATTGTCTAAATCTGCATCTTCATTTGGGCTAAATTCATATCTTAAGAGGGCTTATTGTTTTTATGTCATTGCAAAGCGAGAGTCTTAAAGCCTTCCAGGATTATGGCTTTAAACAGTGGCATTTCTCAGGGATTATGCTGCGTGTACTGCTTGTACTCTTCTTGATGCCAAATTCACGTAGAGCTCAAGCCAACTTAATGAACCCATTGACATCAGATAAGATTTTGGATTTTGTTGGGATAGTGAACAATTTAACCTTAATGTCGAGCTTCTGCTGCTGATTTTCAGATTTTGTGTAAAACTTTTTTGATTTGCTGCAAAGGACACATCATTTTTAAAGAGTGGAGTTAGGGTAGTTATTTCAAACATTCCAATTTGGTTAACTGACGCATAAGACATTCACTGTTTGGCAGATCAGCTCCACCACAAGATCCTGAACCTGTATTTTAAAGACAAAAGGTTCTCTTCTTGCTACTTCCATCCAGTTTATCCAACCCAACCAAAAGTTCCCTTCTGCCATTTTGCAAACCAGCTTCCTTCCCTTGCCAGAAGACAGAACAAGCTACTATTAATTACAAAGAAATATTATCCTCTTGCGGGATGTTTGCAACCACACCAGTATCCAAAGCAAACAGATACGGTGTGCTTGGAAGCTTGGTGCCTTGTACAGCTGCCATGCCAAATCCAGGCCCACAGATCCTCTTACAGCAGATCAGAGAGAGAGGGAGGAGGGGAGGTTTGTTATCATGCACGCTGCAGCATCATAATTCCCATTTCATCTTAAGTACAGAAATGATAGGAAAGCAATATGCAAAAGTGACTTCGTTATGTCGCCTAGTTCTACAATCTACGATGAGAAAAAGTTATCTAGCCAAAGTCGAGCAAACTTCTGCAGAGGAATCTGATCGCATGAGTGCATGATAAATACTTTCCACACTCACAGCGTGATAGCAGATGGTTGTGTGGGAGGTTGTGGGTTTTTAAACATGCATAACACCATATCAACCCTGTAAAATAGCGCGGGAGGAGAAGGGAAAATTGCATTCATTACACTCAAGATGTTACATTTTGTTGTAGGAAGCCTTTCCAAGGTCAAGACCCTTTGAGATGCAGTGATAAATCTCGATTTTCCTCTGCTGATATGTGCTGCTGTAACTGGGATACATTTATGATACTTGAAATCTAATTTTATGCACCATTAAAGTTCTTCTTAAGGTACAAACCAACAAGGGAAACCAACCCAATCACTCTTCCTTTGAGGGCTTTAGTTACTGAAGCTCTTTAAACCGTCAGTTTACAATAAGGGTCTCTAAAGCTAAGGGGCCCCCTGACAACGGCCTGTGCTACTGTACATAAACACTTGGTAAATAGCCATTATTCCCTTGACATTACCTGCAAATTTTGAGGAAAAGACATCCTGTGCACTCAAAGGGAGCGTCAGAATGATGAATGAGGCCAGACTGTGTTGTTGTGAAGGAAAGATGTAGTGGGAGATGTGCCCGTGGGGAGATGATACCCAGTGTGTGCTATGAGTGACAGCAGGGGTGGCGGACTGGTATGAAGAGAGACTTTGTGTTTCCTGAGGGCTTTCTGGATGGTCCCTTATAGCCTCCTGCCTGCTACTATGGTGGGTATGATGACATGAGGACCTCAGCAGCTCAGTTTTAAATCATAACATTTAGATTATTGAGTGGATGAAAATACTTAAAAATGCTAACAGTAAACATTTGGCAATACTACATCACAAAAGTCTCATAAGTTGGACAAAATATCCTTCCTCATAAACAGCAATCACCTCCAACCCCTCACAAAACAACATAAATGTACAATTGATAGCATTACTACACACTGATCTTGGTTAGGTCAGAGATGACATGTCACCTATCCTTACATCATAATCTGTTTGTGTAATTCTCATGATTACAAGAAGTTGTGGCCAAAAATATTTTTAGTGAAGTTCCAATAACCTTGACTTTTGGCCAAGAACGAGTTAGTTCATCTGTCAGATAACATTTATGCCAAATTTGTAAGAAAAAGGCCTGTTTCTGAGCTCCTGAGATATCACCCCCACAAGACCTTTTGCTTTTAAGATATTAAAATGTATATTTGGGTGAAATTGTTTTCATGCTTGGTGTACAAAGGCAAAAAATGTACATTATTGTGACCTTTGACCATTAAAGCAGTTTCAGTTCATCCTTGAATCCAAGTGAACATTTCTGTTAAATTTGAAGAAATTCTCTGAGGACGGACCTGATCAATAGCGCTCAACAGCATTAACAGATGTAAAGTCACAGTAACATTGACCTTTGATCACCAGAATCTTTAAAGTGTATCCTCTGAATCTGTTTGCGATATTGCATATTAATTGTAATGGGATCCAACCGATTGACATCCAGACTGTCTATGGTCGGTCTATGGTGAACCCATCTAAGAATTGCTTTGGCTGATAGAGATGTTGAATCATGTTAATGAATGAGTAGTGGAGGAAAACCAACTCCAAACCAAGTCTAAGGTTAGGTGGATTCCAACTGAGTTCATCTTATCAAACTCATCTGACAGACGTCTTGTTTTGACATTGAGACAGACAGTCACCAATCTTAAATCTCAACTAGTATCCACACCGGTTTTGTTTTGCCATAGCTGTGTTTGTGTCTACCCTGGAAACTCATCAGGTCACCTAATATTACCCCAAGATAGAGAAAACGTGCAGAAAGAATAGATTTTGTTCCAGACAGAGAAAAGAGTTTACATAGTTATTAGGTTTCAGTAGTATCCAAGTGGACTCCAATCCAAGAAAACCCCAAGGCCTTTATTGTCACGGCATGGTCCTATTAAACCTAATGAACTCAGCATAAAGTGTTCATCTGGTAATTTGACTGTGCCGTGACGGGGCAGGAATTCCACTGTTCGTAAAAAGAGAGTTTTACTCTGTGCATCTCATTCAAAGGGAACCTCAAACAACATTTTTTTTCTCTAATATTTTCCTTTAGAAGGGATAACCAAAGATTTACACCACATACCTCAAATGGACTAAAAATCCCTTGTGATTGGGCCAGTTTCCTCCAACTGAGGTATCTGTCCTCTGATTGGGTGATCATCCATATTATCAGTAGACACAGACATGCCGAGCAAGGAAAAAACAAAAAGGTACAAGTTAAATCAAAACCTATTGACAGTAAATAATGTAAAGCAATATGTGCTTGTTTTCCACAGTGTTGCTTGTGTTTGTAAGCAATGTAAAACATGCAATGTGAAACCCCTGCCTCAGATGGTGATATGCGAACAATTGAATAAGAGTTTGGGATCCCACTGGTTTTTCATTTTGCCTTATGAACGACTGGCACTGGGCTACAGAGGGTTGCTCAGTGGGATGCAGTGGTAGCTAACAGAGGGGCCTCCTGTCATGTGTGTGTGTGCGTTTTGCTTGAGCGGACCGCAACACTGTCATCAAACACTCCATCATCGGTTTCTTTCTCCGAGAGGCTCAGGGGAAGACAAAACAGCCACAGCATGCCCAAATCATCGGGAACGTGTTGTGGTTGAAGCCTGTGATTTCGTGCTTTTTTACCTCACACAACGCTCACTGGACTTCTGAAAACCTTCTGCTAATTTGTTGGCATCCCACAACCAAAACTTGCCACACAGTCTTTATTTGCTCACATTTGATTTTGATGACCTCTTGTTTATGCCAGCTTTTTCATGTGACCCATGTCTGATTCCCTTATTTCCACTGGAACTCTACTGTTTACATTCCAAACAACCTGCATGTATGCATGACATCACGTCTTCATAAACAGCTCTATAATCAAGCAGGGAATAACATATATGACTCTGCAACTGCATTTTTTCTTTTCTTCATCTCAGTGGTGTTTGCAAGAACATTCTCCTTCTGCAATGGATTTGTTTGAATAAAATTTAGAGGAGTAAGGATTTATAAATGCAGCAAGCAAGCACCAATATAAAATAGGATTACCTGAGCACTTCTGAACATCTGAACTTCTCTAACATCTCTGTGCTTCACACTTGCTTTATTTTGACAGAGCAGAAAGCTGATACTCTGAATATTTTACAGTACATTGATGCTTTTATCCAAAGTCAATTCACACTCAGAAACCATGCAGACTGGTGTTCAGTCAAAACTTTGCCTAAAGATACAAAGATGGAGTTCAGAGTGCTGCTGATGGACACTTTGGCTGTAAGGCCTGAACTGGTGACCCACGGGTTCACAGACGGGGGCCAACGTTGCAGTCGGCCCTGATCTCCAGACGCCGCTCCTCAGTGTTCTTTTCCCTTGTCAGGTAAGGTGAGAAAGGGCATTTTACCAACAACACTGTAACTAAGCTCCCTCCAGGCAAACAGCTGAGTTCAGCGAGTTCAGCTCATGTCCAACGGCATGTCGAACAAAAGAGGCGAGACACTGTCTAAGTTCTTCTTGTTGCAACTTGGGAAATACTTTTTTTCCCTCTCGCCTTTATTTATCCAGCGACGGAGTGCTGAGCAGGCATCGCTCTGCTCATAAAGTTCAGGCATCACACCTGGGAGCTGCTCAATCAAACCACAGCCCTCCACTGTTGACCGCCGAGCAGCTCCGTCGGGGCGGTTGCGGGTTGATTATTTTGCTCAAGGGTACCTCTGACAGTCACTGTTGAGAGACACAAAGGTGAATTATGCTTTTTCACTTCCTTTACTCAGGCTTTTCCAGGCAGACATGGGATTTGGAGCGGCAGGCACGAGCCTGTAGGTGTGTGTTTCCATGTTTCAGTCTGCGTTTGTATCATGTGTCTTCGAGGGATTGACAGGGTTGACGACCAATCCAGTGATTCATCAGTTACTTTGCCAGGTGCCTTCAAAGTCTGTTCAAGTGCTCTGGTTTAGAACAGATTTACTGCCAACAGCATTAGCACTAGCACTATAAAAAAACATTAATATACTGCCTGGCTAAATAAAAAGTCATACACAAAATATTTTGTTAGCTTAGATTATGAGATGTCTTTGCTGTGACAAATGCCACAAAACACTTGTGTAATTTCACAATAAATGTCACAGTATTTATTTATGCGCATACTAGCATTCATTTTTGGTGAAGATCTTGTACTGATGATGGGAAAGACAGACCACCTTGTAAAGTCTTCACTAGTACATCCCAGAGATTCCTAATGTGGTTCAGGTCTGGACTCGTTGGAGGTCAATCCATGTGCGAAAATGATGTCTCATGCTCCTGAATGACTCTTTCGTAATTTGAGCCTGATGACTCCTGGTGTTGTCATCTTGGAATACGTCTGTGTCATTGGAAAAGACAGTGATTCCATTAATTCAGTATATTTGGCAGACCTCATTTTATGGACATGTACTGTTGCTGAACCAAGACAATTTGAACAAATCCAGGTCATAACACTGCCCCCATAGGTTTGTACTGTAGGCACAAGGCATGATGGGAAATCACTTCATCTGCCTTTCTTTGTCATTCTGGAACAGGGTCAATCTGGACTTATCAGACCACATGACCTTTTTCCATTGAAACACAGTCCAATCTTTACGCTCTCTATCAAACCGATGGTTGTTTAAGAAATGAGAAGGAACACACTGCATTAGTTAAAGGGTTAAAAAAAAACAACAACTTGTGGCTGTCGAAACATAATTTGTTAGCCTCATTGCATAACTGCCTCAAATTTTTGACTAAATTGGGATATCTGCATGTCTTTGCTCTCCTGGCACTGTTGCTTCATTTTTGATCATTGGCTTTGACCTGAAAAAAAAAAAGATAATTATGCTATGAGGCTAATGATCCTAATCATTACAGTAATTATCCAATGCTTCCTACAAATATTGAATACATTTTTTTCAGTGAGCTTTGTTGTGGTAAAACTACATTAACAGACCATCAGAAGATTCTTTCACTTGAATGTTTCATAATGACTGTACTTGAACTGTTGGCATGACTTAGCTTCATTACCTAATGTTCCAAAAGTCCCGCCCCTTTCACTGTGCCCCATGGTATATAACCTCAGAAAAAATATGAACAATGGT
The DNA here is from genome assembly GCF_902148855.1 of Sphaeramia orbicularis. Lineage (NCBI taxonomy): Eukaryota > Metazoa > Chordata > Actinopteri > Kurtiformes > Apogonidae > Sphaeramia > Sphaeramia orbicularis. Next base: position 14,499,535 of record NC_043958.1, read on the forward strand.
CAATGGTGAGAGACAAACAATTTTTAAGACGTTCCTATGATGGAAATTTCATGATCCAAGACGGTACTTGGGACAAAGATAGTAAAGAAACATGTAGTTTAGTGTTAAACCGCTCAGTCGACTGCATGTTTGGTCGTATGTGATACATGTCACCCACACACAACTCAACTGCTGCCCTGGCACGTTTTACCTCAGTCTTCTAGAGCAAGGTGAAAAGTATTAAAAGGGGTGAAAGTCACAACAAGTCTGGTCATGTCGAAGCTGCAGAGACATCTTCAGCAACTCTGAACAGATCATGGAGAGTCAGTTATTATGACGTCACCTCGGCAACTTCTTCGTCTTAATATTCGCATAGTTTCACTGTCTCATACTTCAACACTTTTATCACAAACTGCCTTTTTCTCTGTTTCTAATATGTTTTAAACTGAAAAAAACCCCAAAAACATTATATGTGTAAACAGCAGTTTAATTCCAGCAGGATTTAAAAAAAAGCTAATTTCTTGCCATTGGCTGTAATACACTGCTGCCCATAAAGTTGGAATAAAATATTTTTACCTCTTCTCATGAAATGATGGCGATAATGCAATTTATTCTAGAGAGATAAAATGGAACTGGGGCTCAGTATGGAATCATTGTACCTGGTCAAAGGTGATTACTGATATGTGTTGATGTCATGTTTTCTGCTTGACTGCTATCCAAATTGGTACTAAAAAAGGACCTGGTATCAGGTACTATCACCCTATGGAAAACCCTAAAAAGTCAAGTAGAGCCAAGCAGGTGCTAGTGGAAAAGCCCCATAAGTAATGTATGTACGTATTACATTAAGTTTATATCATAAGTTGATATATTAGCATATAGAGAGCAGCTGTTTACCCACCTAATACCAGCGATAAGGTTTTGTCCATATTCAAAAGATAAAAGTTTCACAGCTTTATTTAAGAAAAAAAGCAAAGCTGTCCACTGGAAAGGACATAAAAATGTAAATGTATCTGAAAAAATGATTGGTTCTTACTGTTTTCAAGACAGTGTGATACAAGATATTTTTCAAGTAAAAAAGCAGAAACTTGTACTTGTACTGTGTTAACCCATAAAGAACCAAAACTCCACCGGTGACCAAAACCATCTACTCACATCTAATGTTTAATACCTGTTGATCCACTAATCTTATCTATACATGTAAATAATAGGTGTAAAATGCATTTTGTCATGTTTTCATGGTCATCAGATATGACCCATTTGGATGTTCAGAGGCTCTGTAGTTACTGCGGAAACACCGTCATCTTCTATAACATTGATTCACCAGTAAAACCCATGGAGTTGGATCAATGACAGTGGATGGAGACACTTGTTTTTACGTTGAGTTATTGATCTTCATTTTTCCCTGTTGTAAAATAATAACCTTTGAATTTACTCTGAGCTTTCATGAATATGACCAGTGAATTAAATATAGGGAAAAATACATGACATACTGAAAAATGCTAAATGCAGAGGATAATATTATCATAAATGGTGATAAATCACTTAAGAAAGGTTAAATAGAGAGAAAAATTCATTTGGGAACTGCCATAAAAGTAGTACCGGGTCTTTACGGGTTAAACACCACTGTGTGCAGAAACTTAAACTTTGTCATCCTCTGTCCTCTTGTCCAAATATGTTCATTTGTAATTCCCAAAAAACTAAGGTGGTGACGTCCATAATGCCAAACTTGAGGCTTCAACCCAGCAATCCACAAACCAATGGGTGGTGTCGTGGTGGCTACATCTATTCCTTTAATACAGTTTATGGTTAAAAACCAATGCTCATCTTCAAAATAAAAAAATAAAAAAACTGAGTGAGGTAACGCATTCCAGCTAATACTGCCAAGTTTGTTCAATAGGATATGGACTGAAAATGGCCCAATCCATCACAAATGTGGTATGAGGAATGAAAATGACAAGTGAGCACAATAGTTCTCATTTTATCTCATTATAACGCTGTAAAATGTAAAACACAATGAGGTGTTTGTAGAACTGTTTACAGCATGCATTTGTCCACGAGTTTGTGGTGGGGCATAAACTTTTCCATAAACAAAAAGGACAGACGACAAGCAATAGACAGACCACCGACGCTTTCTCAGCAACTCTCACTGACAGCCCTGATAAGAAAGGCCTGTTTAGGTTCCATCTTGCTGATGCACCCGAATTTAAGGTCTTCTGTTCACCTAATTCCAGATCTCAAATAGACACAATACTGTATATTCTGATCCTGACACAAGGCTATAAATCCTTGATCTTGAGTCAAAACATCAAGTGAAATATGCTCACAGCAGTAACAGTATCACAGTGTTATGTATGGAGATATATTGTTACTGCTATTGTAATAATCCAGCCTCACTGGGATGAGTTACAGGCTTTTGTAGCTCAAGGCACAGGTGAGGTGAAGCAGAAGAAGAGCTGTCTGTAAGCAACATTTCTGTCTAATAATACAAAGCTTGAATAGGCAGGTCAGTGCATAGACACCTCGCCTCCTAATCGGAATTTCTAAACACAGCTTTACGGATTCTGTGTCATGGTAGAGGTGAGGGAAACGCTGTCGAAAAGTGGAAACAACATGGAAAAAAAAAGAAAAAAAAAAAAGATGTGAGACAGAAAATAAAATGCAAGTAAAAAACAGAACATACCATTCAGAAGATAGAGTATCATATATAAGATATCCTGTTAATGCAGTACTCCTTTTGGACGCGAAGAATTTCTGCTATGTTGAACTTGGACAGATTTACAGGTTGGCCAATGTTTGCAGTTTATAGATCAAGTCATTTAGAGTGTATACGGTATGTGCAGGGTATCAGAGGATTTAGACATGCTGTTTTCAAATGCAAACAAGTGTGTTAAGATAGAGGCTTCTTTCGCAGCTTTCTGGCAGCTTCATCTCTGAATGAATGTGTCGAGGGGTTTAAGTTCCACCATGGAGGAGATCGTCTCGATTTTTATTGCCATTGGCACGAGTCATAGACTAAATAATGGTTATGTAATGGAATCAGTGCTGCCTTAAACACAGGAAATAAATGGTGGTGGTCATGTTCATTCATGCTGGTAATTATCACTGCTTTCTCAAAAAAAAAAAAAAAAAAAAAAAAAAAAAGGGCAAAAATCCCCTGAAAGAAAAGAAATTATTAACTTTGGACAGACACTGACTGGGCTGCATCGATCCAGATTCTACAACCCTATGTGTGTGTGTGTGTGGAGTGTTTTCATCCTGGGCAACCATTGAGGAGAAACTTCTACACTGAGAGCACGTGTTCGCCTCAAGAGGCAGACTCCAGCCAGGAATCGGGCTCCGATGCAAGATGAATCTTCAAGTTAAAAGTTTCTTTTTCTTCAGTGCTTTGGAAAGATTCTGACTCGCAGAAAACGAAGACAAAGAGGCGCCTTGTATATACATGCCACATGAATAATATCACTTAATAAAAGCATCTGAAACAAATGATGGCGCTCCATACGTTGCGAACTTCTTTGGGGATCTTCAAAGCTGACCTGAGGACAGGCCCTTCCCAAAGCCCCGAGGCTCCTCAAGGGCCACATCGTAAAAAAGAAACACTTACGCCCCAACATGACTCAAGTTTGGGAGTATTCACATTTATGACAGTTTGTGTTTTCTCTCAAATATAATGTGCTGAGCTCTGTAGAAACAGGTGACCTCCGCCCGTTTGGCTAATCCTCGACCATCAGGGATCATTCCTGCGATGGTTTGAATTCTTCCACAGCTTTCACACTGTAAGCTGTCTTATTTTGTTTCTTTTTTTTTTTTTTTTTACGATGCTTTCAAGATTGTAGGTTTCATTTCAACTTTACAAGGGTTACACTCTAAGTGACAAATCATAAAGACTTCATGCGATTGTAAAAACAGGCTAAATGTAATAATTTTGACACGCTTTAAGACCTGAGGGGGCTTTAACAGCTCAAAACCATTGTTTTATTAGCTTAATGCCTCATAGCTTCTCCTAGTTTATAGGAAACACTCATTTTTAAAGGATTACCATAAAGCTCTACAGAAATGAATCTTAAGAGTCAGAGGGGAGTTGGCATTCTGCACCTCTGGTCCCTTTGTGTCCAAGTCGAAGGTTTCAGTATTGTGTTACAGGTACAGTCTGTGGTTAAAACAGGTTTAAAAATGTCAGATTATGTTCTTCAGGTATACACTCAACTGAACGTTAACAAAAAAAATCAGCCAACAAAGGGCTAAATGAGACTGTGACGTTAACAATGACATTAAATGTCATCGAAAAAGTCATATACTCACTTTTATGGACTTGTGTTGCATTATTACAAACTATTTTACTCACCATCTCCATCCAATCAGGCTCAGACAGAATGTTTTTGGTCAAAAGGTAAGTGTGTGAAATTAAACTACGATGAGGTGTGGCGATGCTGAACTGACATCTTATAGCCTAAAGATAGTGTTTGACTTTTTTGCGTCAAAGCTCTGAATGGACTCCCTTTTATCCTGTTATCTCCATGTGTTTCTTCTAGCATTAACCCTTTAACAATGGCAATAACTCCTGTGCTACATCTTGCACTTTACAGCACTCAAATTACTCTAACTCCTGAACCATTTGTGCTATCTGAACTTTCCAACACTACGTAACACTTTACGACAGCAATGCGGGACATTATTACAAGTAGAAAGGAACTGTTTCATAGACTTCCACACAGGCTAAAAATACCTGGAAATAAGAAATATGAAGCCAAAATATGGATACTGAATGTTCAAGACCAAAAAGCATGTTTGAGCAGATGTAAAATAGTTGAAAGTGTATCACAGTAATCTCAAAAAGTTTCATTATGGATATTTACAGTTGTTTCTGATAATAAATATACTAAAAACTTTGTCAGTTTTTTTTCTTTTTTTTACTAAAACACACTGTTTTAAGCATTTGCTGTTTATAATAATGATAATTAATGACCAGATATTGAAAGTTTAGCTCTTCCTAAAAACAAAGGTACAAAAGAATTGGAAGAAGTAAACCTGAATACACTTATGCGGCCTGTTATTAATGTCAGTACAAAGAGTTCACATCCTCTTAACTAAAAAGCCCACAATAGTGAAAACAGAGTGTAAAAGGCATTTTATACTGTTGGCAGCCTCTGTAGGGGTAGATGGGTGGGTGGGTTTTGTACAGTTAGCTGCAATCTGAAACTTTACCACTAGGTTTCACTAAACATCACACACTGAACCTTTAATAGGTTTGTGCATGTTTTATACTGTAGTTATCTAGTTCAAATGATGAACTCTCAGGGACACGATGGATCAAAAACTGTTGCATGTTTCTAAAATCCCAAAAACTTCTGCCTATTTTTTTCTGGCAGACATGAGAGGAAACATTGGTCCTTATCCTGATCCTGGCGCAAACAAACCTGCTTGTTTCCTCTCGAACTGCAGCCCATGCTTGACTGAGATGCATCATAGTCTCCACTCAGTCTCATGAAAGTTGACCCTTTGTGCGCTGAGTGGGATCTGAAGCCTCACATGGCTGTGAGAAAGTACAGTACAGTCAGTGTGGCAGATATGACTCTGATCAGCTCTATGATGCGCTGTCGTTGTTCCGGAGAGATTTCACACGAGCGTGAAGCTGAAATGGAGTCGGCGAGCTGCTGCCGAGACACAACGAGAGGTGTTTAGGGCCCGCTCCGCTGCTTTGGCGGGAGAACAGCTGGCCTGTTTCAGAGCTCCAGTGCTAGCCGACCTCTTCCTGACCAACATGTGGATGTGAGGAGAAGCCCAGTGTACCGTTTCCACCCCTAATTAGCCTGAACTCAGCACTGTTATCTTAAGGAAACCCTCAGGAGCTGTGAATCGGTCAAACTGCGGATATGACAGAAGTTAGGAGTGTTTTCCGCAGCAAATGGGCTAAATCAAGGCTTCTCTTGAAGAGATTATCACTGGCAGAAGCAGAACAGATCACTGATGAGCTTTTAATGATGTCTTAAAAGAGGGATTCTCTTCATCCCCAGCATGCTACTGATAATATCATCATATCTGGAGGCGGCAAAAACGCAATTAAGCATTTCACGTATATAAAGCACCTGCTGCTGTGCTTTGGAAGAGGCTACAGGCTATTAAACCTGTCACTCCTGTTTAATCTGGCTTCTGTCTAACAAAATATAAGACTCAGTTCTCTTTGGGAAGTAAAAAAAAAAAAAAAAAAACGCGCATGGAGAAGTTGGAGTGCAAACAAAACAGGCAGGTTGATTTTTCCATTTGATAAGAGTGGAGTGGGAATTTTCCCTTGTTTGAATATTTACAGTCCAGTGGCATCTGCATGTGCAGGGGTCAGGTTTTTCCAAAACGACAGAGCCTCTGTGTGGGAAGGTCATACCTGGGTGAGATGCCTCTCACACACTGCACACATTTGCACTGGATATTTGTGTTCAGGTTTGGGCTGTGTGGACTGAAAACTGTCAAAAAAAAAAAAAAAAAAAAAAAAAAAAGTTGTTTATTCTTTGTATATTACGTCGTTTAATCCAATGATGGGTCACAATGGACCACAGTGTTTTTATTGGCTTTAAAACATGTCAGTTTGATTTAATTTAACAGATGTGGTACTTTGATTCTCTACCTCTGTAACAGAAATTAGGTGGTATCTGGTAGATTTGATAAACATGATTTTTAATAAAGTAATAGGACAAAAAGCAACATTATCGCAACCTGATATTTAGTAAATGCACATAAACTAGTGGGTTTATCTCAACCCATGTAACTTTAACGCTTGTGGCAGTTTCAGGTGCATAAAAAGTTGCTAGTTTACAAGCATTTAATGTAGAAATGTTTCATAAAACAGGTTAAAACTAACTAAAACATAGACGTGGAACATGGTTTGATCAGGGCGATTCATTATTCAATCATTCATTCCTGCTGCCATTGGATTTTATTATTCTAACTTTTAATAGATAATTGTACTTTTTATACTTTCATAGTTATTTATTTATTGTTGTTTTACATTTATCGAGTGATTATAACTGTGTAGCTTGACTGGACACTTGAATAAAGCATCCATCCATCCATAGATAAAACTGTAAAAGGTTAAACTAATTAAACTCAGTGAACACTTACCTAATAGAGAAAAACTCAAAACTTAGCTCATTCTGTGCTAACGAAAACAAAACGGTTCTTATTTTTGCATCGTTCTACATTAACGAAAATACACCGATTAATATCATATTCCCTTTCTGCAACCAGATCCTCCTAAATCCCCCAAAATCATACACACTGGACCTTTAAGAGGAACCCTCCCAACGCTGCCAGCCTCCAATATGTTCTGTTTGTTTTATGATGGCATGACGGTGACATCTGAGGCTGTTAATTTGGTCCGACAAAATATATTACGCACGGTGTAAAATATTACCCTCACACTTAACTGCGGTGACACAACCTCCTGTAGTCAGGCCCTGGTGGTGATCTCACAGCAGGTGAAGACTTTTAAGGTTGAGTGCTCAAGATTAAGGGCTGACATTTGTGTGGATTGCATTTCTAGTCAAGTACACGTTCATGGTTTGCATAAGAGCAACTTATTTAGGTGGAATCTAATTTTGGAAAAGTGTAGATATCGTCACCTTTGGATTCCTAGAAACTGAATGATGGCCCAGACAACCTGGAGACACACTTGTTTTAGTTGAAAGTGTTGAAAATGCTCCGTCAGGTGGATTTGAACCTCAGTCACAGGCTGTGAACCGATCGTCTTCTTTCTTTCGGTGTTAAAACCCCCTCTCTGAGCGCTGGCCTTTCAGACTGGACGTCCCTCCTTTCTGTTTTATGGCTGATTTCAAAGCCGGGAGGCATATGGTCCTGATTTCTTATTCAACGATTTAGCCGTCGATCGAACCCCGAGCATCAGGGCGGATGCAAAACCGCCGCACCGCCTGGCTTTGACGTATGAACTTTCCCCTGTGTTTTTACTGCCCTGACAGATTCAATGTTTTGTTTTATTTTCTCTCTGTTTCATGTTATTGAAATGCAAAACGTAGTCTGCGCACAGGCGATCTGTTGTAAAAGAAAACTTTGCTGTCGATGGGACTCCCTTGTTCAAATAAAAGTGTCAAATCAAATCAAATCACACCACTTGTGCAGACGGATTGGTGACCAAGCCTTCCATCCAAATCCTGTTACCTTTACATCTGTCTGTTTTAGGCTAAATGCATATGTAGCGTCTATGAACTAAGCCAAGAGACCCATGATGACTTGGTGGTGGCAGCAGCGGTGGTGGGCCCGTGTACCTCCCTTACAGCTCATACGGCGCGTATGTAATTTGTCAGGAGGGAAGTGTGTCATGCATATTTGGGAGTTTGAGCACTGTCTGCGACCATGAGAACCTCGCAGAGTTTGGATTACATTTCTTATTATTGCCTGTCTGCGTCTCTCTGTCCCGCCTCTGCCTCTCGTCGGCGAGGTGGGGGCCCCGGGGGCTTTAAACTTGGAAACAAACACAGAGCAAACAAACAGAATGGGCTACTGCTTGGAGAGCTGCCTTGTTGATTCTGTAGCGCTGGATTTCCCCCGAGTGGCTCAGTGGCTCGGCCGCAAACACACACCTGTTATCAATCTGTTTGCCCTTCTATGATAGTTCTGGTCCTGGTTTAAACTAATCTAGTACACCCTCCCAAAGTCAACATTTAATTACCTGACCAACCAAGCTGAAGGATGAGGAAAAAACGACTGAAATAACCAAACATATAGGGTCTGCCACTAGTATTTTCTTTGTGTTTTAATCTGGTGAATATTCTGGATGATTCATTGTCTCTTTCTCAAAAAATACTGTTTTAATTTCTGTTTCTACAATATTTACAGTTTTTATTCAACCCTTAGATCGTAATTAATCCATAAACATCCAAATAGCCACTGATGACCAAAACCACCCGCTGAACTAAAATGTTCAGTATTTGTTGATCCACTAATCCTATCAATCCATGTAAATAATTGGTGTAAAATGCAGTTTGTCATCTTTTCATGGTCATCAGATATGATCCATTTGGATAGTCAGAGGCCCCATAGTTACTGAGGAAACACGGTCATCTTCTACAAGATCAATTCACCAGTAAAACCCATGGAGTTGGATCAGTGACTGTGGACGGACACACTTGGTTTATATTCAGTTAATGATATATTTTGCCGTAGAAGTCTTTTTCTTCAGTTTTCTCTTTTTCTGATTTAATAATCCCCAACTTTAATCAGAGCTTTAATAAACATCTACATGTTCAGTAAATTAAATCGAAGTGGCTTTTGCCACTGTACTGTGGGACTACGTTCTTATTTGTCTGTTACCACAGAGCCATTCAGCACCCTTGTTAGGCTATATCATGTGTAGACTGCTAACCTGTAACCTGTAACCCTGCTGCCACAGTACTGTGCCAGTGACCTGTAACCCTGCTGCCACAGTACTGTGCCAGTAAGCATCGCACATGCCATGTGCCCATCTGGTTACAGGAAAAGGCTAGGGTACCACCTACCGGAAGCTGTTTTGTGCGCCTAGTCACACTTTCAGTTTCAGCATGCAGGCAAAAAACATGAAACATGGTGATGGTTTTGCCTCAGATGAGGAATTTGGTTTTCAATAAATATAGATCAGGAGTGGCGCACTGGGACCCTTTTTTCAGCGCAGGAGTTTCATATCCAACTGGCTGACAGAGTGGGGATAAAACTTATGGGTTAGCCTTTTTCAAGTTCTACATATGTATGCACTGTGCACATAATGTGTGTGGACACCTCTTTCACGCACTGGGATCATCAGTAAGACACTTAAGTCAATTAAATCCACTGTTTATGTGCTGTCAGTCACAAGTAGCTATTCTAGCTCAAAGTCAAAAGTTACTTAGAACAAGAAAAGTTTCATAAACTCACCACATGCACGTCCCTCCCTAACGACAGTGTCATCATTTTCAACTTGGCTTTGCTGCTCAGATGCTACAAAAGGCATGCAATTAAAGGATTAGTAGGCTTCTATTGCAAATAAATTATGCATTATTACATTATTAATATATTTTCTATTAATAAAATGAAATACAGCATATTACTCCATTATACGACAAGCTGAATTGGTTAAATACTGTGTAGCCTATTCTGAGCATCCTAGCCTGATGTTAGCTTATATGTTAATTAGCCTGTACCCCGGCCCTTTACCATTTCCCTCTTCTGTCTGTCTTCTTGAAAAAAATTCTATGAGCTTCACACTTGGCAGCATTCTCCTCTAAAGCTTTTCACTTTATTCTGGCTTTTTCAACCCCACCTGGCCTGTTCCTGTCCATCTTTTCTGGAGCCCCGGGGCCAATCCTCTGTCTACAGCCAAGAGCACCAGGAGCATGCGCCATATTGGACTGAACCATCTTTAACGAGTGCAGAGGGGTTCACTGTGTAATGGTATCTCCTTATTTCAGTCTGAGGGAAAGACAAGTACAATGCGAAATGAGGATCTTCAGTCATTATTTGGTGGATTTTCATGAATGAAAAACATCTATACTACTTAATTAATGTGTTATCTTTATGAAACAGCTAATACCTGATTTCCAGTGGAAAAATTCAAAATATAGTGGACAAAGTCATAATAAATCGTGATCAATTAAGAAAAGTTAAATATTGAGAAAAAAATATTTTGGAGCTGCCCCAAAAGTAACACTGAGTCTTTACGAGCTAAACTACAGGAAAAGTGGAAGACTAGAATTAAATATGAGCTTTTCTGTTAACTGACATATCCGTTTACAGCTCTGCACAGTGTGACATGCATGATCCAAGCCAACACAATGAGTTCAGATTAGAGGAACTAACCTTTATGATAACATATGGTTTGAGGCCTGTATGTGTTCAAATGCAAATAATTAACAGGAACAATGTGAGATAAAACACCTCCTGGTCAGAAGTGGATTACATTGGGGAACTAAAAGCAGGCAGTAGTTTGACAGTAAAATGGTGCAGGGTTAAGTCAAGGTGAGGTGAGGAGGAGGGCAGTGGGAGAAACGCCGGTCACAGACGCTCTTCCATTCTTATGCAAAGAGGTTTCAGATGAGAAGGTGGTTTTGATTTGGAGCAAAGGCCTTTCTTATTAAATCTGTGACTAACCCTCACTTTGATCATCTGCCACTTCTGATTTGTCTGAGGTCCACTTTTAGCTTTTAACATCAGGAACACATGAGGCAGTTCTCAGATTGACCAGCTCTTGAAGTGAACTTCCTGATTTCAGATCCAGAGTTTGTCTGGTCCTCACACTGGGCTCTATGGACTGAAACGACTCAGGCTTCATCTAAACCTGCACTATTTGGTCATTTTTTTCCCCCCATGTCTGTGGGAAAACTAATTCCATCTTCCCTTTGAGCATATTGTAATTCAACCCTGTCTGTGTTTCCAGGCTTTTAAAAAATCCACCTATAACACATGGTTTGTCTGGTCTCAGGTGTTTGAAAACCGGTAGGAGGGTTCAACATGTGATCGACAGCTGTAATAACCAATCACTGATCAGATTCAGTAACCAGCTGTTACTCCATTAATGAAACCTAGCACTAACCAGGCCTGGAGGATCAGTAATTAGAGACAGGTGCATTAATGAACACAGGTGTTAACGGTTTTACAAACGATACTGGAGACAAAAAAAATAAATTAATAAATTTTAAAAAAATAAAAAATAGAGAATTACACGGTTCTTTACCAACATTTTTCACTTACTCTGTTTCTCAATGATGCATTTTTGTGATTTTGAATCAAGATCACAGACCTGAGTTTGGGTTTCTGAGGGTCCGGGTCAGCTCAAACACAGGCACAGACAATAAGCAGTATCAGTAAGAGTAATAAATTGATAAACTCTTAACAATAAAACCATCCCTGTGACTGTTAGAGTTAAAATCCTGCCTTTTATGATGTAGTTAATTGAACATTTTAACAATAAACTATATCAAAAAAATAATTTTAATATGCTTAAACCCACAGTTTGTAAGAATGATGTTTCCATTCAAAGAAGTATATTCATTTATTATGTGCTTTTGGTCACTGGTCAGTGATGTTCTATTCCTGTTATTGAAGCTAAAGCAGGATAAATATCTGGCTAATATCATAGTGTCAGCTGAGTAAATGTCCTGCCTTTAGAATTATCCACTAAATGTACTTGATTTTAAAAGTGAAAGTCTAGGTTTAGCAATGTTATATGTAAAAAAAAAAAAAAAAAAAAAAGAAAGAAAGAAAAAAGATGGAAATAAATGTGACATTGCATATCACAGTCAGTGTGCTGTAATCAAAGACGAAACTGGTTCAACTAAATAATACAACATAGGAATTTTTTTTTTTTTTTGGCCAGTCTGTTTATTATTATTGATGTAGTTCATATTACTCAATCAACTGTGAATCTGTAAATAATTTTTTATTTTTTTTTACTTTCTGAACTCATTGGGAGAGAAGTATTTCCAGCTTCCCATTCTGGATTCCAGATTGTGACTCTTCACTCCTTCAACTCTGTTAATGATTCTAGTTTCACTGGTTTCAGACAATGACTGATACGATCGAAACTTAAATTCTATCCTGTGTTTCCTTCTCACTTTTTTTAATAAGATGTGAAGGCGAATTCGCAAGACAACTGTGCATTTACACGGAACTACTTCAATATGTCATCGATGAGGTTCTACTGTGGTGAAGCAACATCTTAGATACTCCAGTGTGTTTGAAATCATCTAAAGTTTAAACTGTTTTAACTATGATCACCTCCGAACAACAGTAAATAGTTAAACTGTGTTAGCAAGTATTAGCAATGAATGTTATGTCATGAGATAGAAAATTAAATAGTAACTTACACGATGACATTCATCTCTTATTGGTCATGTTGAATTTTTTTTTTTTTTTTTTTTTAATCAGTAAATTTTTAACATCTGCTCTTTTCTGGGAGCGTTAACCAAAACAGAAGAAGCGTCTGACAGGGAACATCTTCTCGTTTCTATATTTAACATATGACTGAAATACAATCTAAATTACATGAAATTAAACGTGGCTCTAATGTGACCCTAACCCTAAAATGGATCTTCAGAAGTAAAGGGTTTGGTAGTTCAGTATTTTACATGATGCTTCTGTAAATAATTGAAGGACCGACCTCATCTCCTGTACTTCAATAAAGAATTGCTAATTATGGTGTACCTCAGGGGTCAGGATTGGGTCCGTTTATTTGCTGCCCATGGATCCGGTCATTATTTAATATATATACAGCACAACTGGGAAAAATATCAACCCATGTGTCACCATTACAGTCATAGAAAACTTACCGATTCCTTTTTCATGTCAGCTGGACTTCAAAGTTTACAATGTAAAACTGAACTGGAGCAAAATGGAAATTCTTCTTTACCACACCTAATTCTTTCAGTAGGATAGTCTTCAGTTTGGGAAAATATCTTTAGAGGAATCTCCCAGAGGTGTCCATGCTTTTATTTCATCATCTGAATTTTGGTAATGTCCTCTTAGTTTTTCAACCTTCCCACCATCACCTTTATTTGGCTAAAAATTAATCCCATTGATAAATTAGGGCGATCTTTTTTGTAGTCCACGGAGTAACGTACCTGCTGAGATTTGTACAAATTCCCACAGTAAAATGTGCAAAATTTTTGAGACTCCAACCATAGAAAAGAAGGCGGTGGTGTTTATGTAAAATGCGTAACCATCTGGATAGAAGAGTTACTGTGTTTTCACTCCACTATGGCTATATTCAAGACAGCAGGTTTTAATGCACAATTCAGATTTTTTGAAGAAATCCAATTTTTTTGTGTACTCGTTCATATTATGCATTCAATGTGACTTCTATCAGTTTTGAGTATGAACTGAAAGCAACCCTGAAGTGACCCGCATGTACAGAAGAGGTCCTGATGTAATATGTGACCACGCACTGTGTTTATGGAAGTAACACTCCCAGGACGCAGAATTGTTGCATTTGTTGCATTTCAGTGACGTAAAGGTCGGATAAATGCAACCTAGCGGTTCAGACTGAAGTCGCATTGCAAAATATCAGATGCGTATCAGATTTAGGACCACATATGAAAGTGGCCTGGGTTGGATTTGTGCTGTCCAAACTGTCTTTAACAGATCAGATACAGGTCACATATGGACAAAAAAATCGGATTTGAGCCACATTTGCCTGCAGTCTGAACGTAGCCTATGTCGTTCTACCACGTTTCAGCAGCAGCTCAAATTGGACTTCCTCTTGTGTGTTCTGGCATCCAGCGTTAAGGCGTATTACTGTCACCAACTATATTTCAGTGCAGGCCAGAATAATTGCATCGCTTAAAGCTTCAACGCATGGTAGTTTTCCAAAATTATCTTTCAGCATATTGTAATTCAAGCAGTCTGAGAAGAAACTGTAGATGTCCAATAGTTTTGGAGCTGTAGAAGATCTACCCTGGGAGGTTTTGGCTGATCATAGGTGTTTTCAGACAGGTAAGGGGGGGGGGGGGCATTGGTACCTGACAGCTGTAATTACCTAGTGCTGTTCCAATTCAGCATTTTGATCAGGACTGAAAGGTTACAATCTGTGTATATTTTCAGTTTTAGGCGTTTTACCCAATTTTAAATCCTGCACTTTTTCATGTTTTTAACAGCCACTGTATGGGATGGTGAGCTGAACTGGAACTTCAGCACTAGATGGTGCTGAATACCATAGTCTGAACCTTGAACTTTCTTTTGTGTGAACTTTAATCTCTTTAATGTTTCATTCATAGTGTGTTATTGTTTACTTAATCTGAAGCACTTTGTATGTTGATTAAGCTAAGTGCTGAATAAACAAAGGATCACAGATGACAGGCTGCACCCAGGCAATAATACAGGGTTCATGTTTAGATCCCTCCAGTAACAGATTAATGAGTGAGTCATTGCAGCTTGACTCCAGTCATTAACCTGTCAGATAAATATAGTGGAATAAACTGCAGGATCAGCGCTGTGTACCATATGTATATGTTCATAACCTTCAGCGTCATAGTCACAAAAGCTGAATAAACACCCACATAACGTCCTGTAACTGATTTGTATTGCTTTAATGTTTTTTCTCCTTAGGAACAGGTAAGCCATGACAATATAATGTAAATGATAAGCGCAAACAAAATCTGAGACCCTTTTGTACATCCATAGTAGCACATTCATCCGATTGGTACGATGGGGTCACAGAAATCTCTCTTTTTCACTGAAACAAGAAGTAACCCTTGATTCAAAGCCAACAGGTACAATGCATGATGAGTTTTATTATATACCACATGAATTTTTTTTAATTTTTTAAAATGTAAAGAACATTTAATTTTTTTTTTCCTTTCTTTTCCCAAAAAAAAAGAGCTGAGGAGCTTGTTAGTTGGTAAATGCACAGTACCTCTTTGCTTTCAATAAAGCGCCACCACACATTCCTCCATTCATTAACACTGACTGTGAACCTGCGATAACGTGATAATGCGACGAGTTTTAAAAACATGTCAGGAAGAGAGAAAAAAGAATAAATAAGAATAAATAAATCACTGATGTTTTTTTTTTAATTTTCTTTTTTTTCGAGAGGGCCGGAGTAGACACCTTTGGCAGTCTGACAGAGCTGCAGCTGTAGAGCTTTAGCATCACGGTGAGACACGTCTTGCTTTATTTACCTCCAACACTGACACCCATATGGAATTTATGTCACTCCTCTTTCGGTATTGTGAATGTAAGTGCTTTGTTTACACACTTCCAATTGGGGCACAGCTAGGCCTGTTCCCTCTTGAACAGGGCGACGGAGATGGACACATTTTTGGCGGGTCGAGACACCAGTAAAAACAAAACGCTTTCGTCATCCGCGGCCGACCGTCTCGCTGTATAAATGCCGTGTTGCACACAGGGTCTGCAGGACACGCTTGTGTCGAGCTCGTGTTTTAGCCGCCAAAGCTTGAGCTGAAGGTCGAACGAAAGCGCGAAAACACAAAAATGGGAGGAGTCGTCCAACGTAAAAGCGACATGTAGCCAGTTAGCATAGACGTGAAGTGTTTGAATCTTTGGCAAATTATAATTCTAACTGTCATGGTTGCATACGATCTTTTTTTTTTTTTTTCATATTGCATTTTGAGGTTGGCTGCTGCTGAACAACTATTTCTCCCCTTTTCTAACGTCTTTTACCTTAAAACCTATCAGCTACAACGCTTTTATTTCTACGAGTGTGTTCCTCTTGTTAAAAACGGATGCCTCTGTCCATGCAGTTCAGTCCGACTCTTGGCTTCTACCGTTCATGCCCTACCTTGTTCTCAAAGAACGCAAAAATGAAAAACATGACGAGCCCGAAACAAACATATACATGTACAAAGTAATGTACACCATATATTCAAACACATTTCAAAATCGTCAGACTTTGAAATCATTAGCCAAAATAAGTATATTTTTTTCTCAACCCATTAGGTAATCTTCTTTATCTAGACTGTACAATATATGTATATATGAGTAATCATGAGGGACCAAAGCAACAAAAATAAATACTTTTTCGCTATGTCACCTTTCAAAGTAGTATATCTATGTACATTTATATCAATATCAATTTCCTTAGCTTATTGTGAATGGTTGAGCGTGTTCAACAAACAGGCATTTGCGCACAGTGTGTTTTTTTTCCTTTGCCCTATCTAAAAGGTATCTAAATGTCAACTTTGACGACATGGTGGATCCACTGTGGAACAAAGAAAAAAAAAAAAAAAGAAAAAGCGGACTGTCCTTGGTACAGTGAAAGGTAACCCTGGCTCAAATGGACCAAAAAAGAAACAACAAAGAAAAAAATGTAGAAATAGAGCATCTCACCATCATGTGACTACTTCAATAATGGGTTTTTGCCTACTTCTTTTCAGGACTCTGAGGAGAGTACAAAAAAATGTTTGTCTATTTCATGCAGTCTTTGACAAGTCATACAACCTCAGTGTACTTGTCTAAAGGTTTTAAGTCATTTTTAGCACACAGCATAGAATGTTTTCAGTGATGTTGAATGTAGCTATGAGGGAGGGTGCATTTTGGGACAACAACATGCATAAAGAACAGTGCATAGGTCCAGGTCATGGGGCCAGTCCCTGGTGATTTCCAGTGTGTTTCAGTGGCAGCGTCTATCAACAGATCCACTACTGCAAGCAGTTGGTGATGGGCAAGTCCGTGTCCAAAGCCTGACCGAGTGGCGCCATCTTGTGGACAAACAGTCTTCCTTTCTCTCTCTCTTTTGTCTGACATGCTATCAGGAGCTGACTGACTTCAGGTGAGAATAATCCTAGAAGCAGGTTTGGAGAGAGGAGGCCGAGGTGATGCGAGTGTGGCTGCTCAAAGTGCGGTGACTGTAGCGTGGCATTTTTTCTTTTTTTTGTTTCTTTGTTTGTGTGTGTGTGTGTGTGTGTTTTTAAAGTCTGGTCTGCTATGCGCAGTTTAGATCAGTCGTTGTTTCACTGCAGAGCCCTTTCCAACACACAACAGACCCAGAAATGACCACTCACAATGACTTTTGTGGAAGGTAGAAGAACCAAGCTTAAAGATCAAGCTAACATGCATAAGGTCTTCAGACACTGTTTTGCTAAAAGCCATCAAGGCCAACTTTTTTTCCTGAAGACAAGTTCAAGAAGAAACCGTATTTCTCTTCTTTTGTTTTTTTTTTTTTTTGTTCGACACTTCATCTTTTGAAAAGAGGAGAAAATAATGGCTTAATAGCTACATCATTCTTGCACTTGTATTGCAACTACCTTTGGTAACTCAATCAACACAAACAACAACAGAAAACCCTGAAACATACGAGTCCTTCCATGTTTCCTGACTGAACTTTGCATTTTTCCTTTTAGTCTTTTCCAAGACCAATCCCCTCCCTTCCGTGGCCTCCATGTTTGTCACTTTCTCAGCTCCACACCACACATCCTCTTGCGCCACCAGAGATCCACACCGTATCCTTCACATCCAGACTCTTGAAAAAAGACCAAAGTCAAGACAAAACTGTCAAGGCAGAGAAAAAAAAAAAAAAAGCAGGAGGGAAACAGAAACAAACCGACAGGAAACAGAAGTTAAAAAAAGGGGGGGGCATCATCATTAACATCATCATCATCGAGTCCTGGCGAAAAAAGACACCAATGATGAAGGACGATTTCAAAATGGGCTCTGCCATTTTCATTTTTTTAGGCATCGGGGAGTTTCACCGCTTCATCATTTTGGAGACAAAGCTGACGATGGCGGAGGCGGGCTGATCTGGGTCCAGCTCAGCGAACAGGTGGCTGACATTGTCTGTTGTGCTTCCTTGTTTCCTTGCAACAAACCCAAAAAGCCTGAGGAAGAAGATGAAGACCCAGCGGTTAGGATTCATCTAGTTTCTGTTACTTTACGTCACTACTGTACTACATATTTTACTTCTCAGATTTGAGTTTTTAGTCCTTTCCTGTCCAGTAAATACATAAATGTTCTAAACTTACTTCACTGAACCACCTCCTTCTTTGCCCCATCTGTGATAAAACAAGGACAAGTAAAGTTTACTCAGAGAATCAGGCTTTTTATGGTATTTGCACCAGAGACAGTAGAAGTGTACTTACTTTCTGTCCTGGGGGTCAGTGTCACAGTAGGTTACTGTGTTGAGAGGATAATGTCGCCTGAAGAAAATCCTGCAAGTGACAAATATTTTAGGAAACATTAAAAAAAATCCCCACCGCAAAATGAAACCTTTATTTTTCTGTTTACACTGTATTACTTAAACACATTTAAAAGACAGATGGAATATTTTCTCCATTTTGAACAGTTTATGTCAAATTTTGAGACATTTCATAAAAGAGTAATACATTTATAAACAAATCCTGCTACTATTCCCTTTATGCTACACCATTTTTCCAACCCTAACCCTACACCAACTACACAAACAGCAAAACTACAGGAAAGAATATTCAAAAAAGATCATATTTTAATACTTTAATTAACCAAAATTAAAGATGTTTCTATTCGCAGCTAATGCTAATGTTAGCTAATGTTTTCACCTGGTTTCAGCCCGAGACCCAAAAGATAAATGTTGTGTTTCATCAGGACCCGTAGTTTCAAAACTACAACATGAATTATGTTCTTTTATGCTGATTTTATCTTGCACCATCTTTTGTGTCAGAGGCGTCTACATTTCACATGACTGTTCTGAGGTCAGCATTTCTAAACTCTTGTTGTATCACACTGTTATTTCACAATTAGGAAAATAAAGTTACATGTAGTATCATATTATTGTTGCACATTTAACATCCTGACCATAAATTTGGGAAAAACAATACTGGCGAATTATCTAATATTTCTGATGTCTCTCAATAAAACACACTTTTTCTTGAATAGTTTATCTTGTAAATTAAATGCATGAAATTAAAAGTAACAAATGAAATGAAAATTAGGAATCAGGTTCACAGATTTGAAGAAAAATGGATAAAATGGGTGAGATGATAAAACAGCAATAGTGAAAATGGATTTATTGGAAAAAAGATGGATATGATATGATATTCTACACTGTTTTTATTGGATTTTTATTGATTTAGTTTATCTGGTAGGGACAGTGCACGTTAATGAACATCTGTATTGAGACAATGGCAGATGTAAATATGCCAGATTACAGCTAAAATGCTAATTTGCACAATTTAGAGGATATATTAACATAATGTATCCTGTGGCTCTTTAACTTGCCTGTTTTACAATTAATAATCAGACTAGTTCCTTCTTAATGTGTAGATCTAATCAATAGTGCACATAAAACATATATCTGTGTGTGTGTGTGTGTGTGTGTGTGATGGGATGTTCACTGACTTCCTCTGACTGTCGGTGAGCGTGATGCCCTGCGTGGACACTTTGAAGTGGACTGTCGTGGCTGCAGGCAAAGGGTTGGTCGCCAGCGTCTGAGTGATCGCCTTGGCGATGGCCTGAGGCCCCGTGAGAGACTCCATGTCCACAGAGTTGATGTAAAGGACGTTGCAGGCTGGAGGACAAACACAGGCATTATAGAAAACCCGACGTCTGTAAAGCGGCGTGCATGCAGTTGAGCGTACGGCGCTGTGGGTGCAGACTGTTGGACATGCTCAGATGAGTGATGCTGTGGCGTTAGGTTTGACATGCACAGGGCTGGAACATGTGGTCATGTCTAGTGAAGCCTCAACACTCTGATGAGGGCAAAATCCTAAATGGCTTGGAGCTGCTGTAAAATGAGGCAGCTGTGACGCTTAGTGTGAACGCAGGCGTCAACACATTCACTTCAAGTGCAATAATGAAGCAGAACAGAAAACGCAAACCAGTATTTACCATGAGCCTCTTCAGGAACTTTCTGGACTGTAAGGTAAGGGGACAATGTGTGAGAATCATTTACAGGACTTAGTTCTTATTGAGTTGCGTGTTAAATGATCTGTAAGTGTTTTTAAATGTATGTTCTGTTTGGGTTTAAACCAAGGACACACTGTAAGAACGGAGCACAGACTGGTTTATTTATGGTCTCAGCCTTTTACAAATACACTGTTGCCCATAAAGTTGGAATCATTTTATTATCAGATACAGTCGCAGAAAAAATTATTAGACCATCGCTTGTTTTCTTCAATTTCTTATTAATTTTACTGCCTGGTACAACTAAAGGTACATTTGTTTGGACAAATATAACGATAACAACAAAAATAGCTCATAAGAGTTTAATTTCAGAGCCGATATCTATCCATTTTCCATGTTTTCTTGATAATAACCAAAATCACTTCATTTCTTACATCAATAGCTGTGGCACTGTACTGCCAAAAACAGTGCTTTTAGACATTCCATGTTTTCTTTTCTGTCTGCTTTAGTCACATGATACACACAGGAGTTAGCACTTGATTGCATAACCATTGTTTTTGATGACATTTGATGGTCTAATAATTTTTCCGCGACTGTACATTCCTGTTTTTATTCCAGATGCAATGATTAGACACTCCCAGTTACACCTCATCTGACAAAAATGAGGGAAAATATTTTATTCCAACTTTATGGAGTGTACAGTGTATATAAATCATGTATTCAAGTATGTTTTTCATCAGAAAAGTAATGTCATTGTATTAAAAACCATGAATAACTCTGACTAGAACTGTTTGTTGCTTGACATCAGCATACTTTGCTTAAAGTTTGGCATTATCTCTAGTTTCAAGCTCCATTGTTATCCAACCAAGGAACTACTGTTTAGCCCCTTGGGAGTTTTTTTTTTTTTTTTCACAAAACACCTCACAGTTTGGAAATATTCAGGAATATTATAGGTTTGAACATGTGATGTGTTTGATACTGAAAATAAGGAATAGTTTGATGAAGACACTGAATTCATATCCGATTCTTACACATCCACGTCTGTAAACTGTACCTGAATACACTTGAATTTTAACTACACTTTGTGGGCTCACATTCCCACTCACATTTCCACCACAAGTGAACCATTTCACATTCCCACTAAGTGGTTGTTGTGGTTCTGCAGAGGTGGGTAGTAACATGTTCCATTTACTTTAGTTTCACAGTAACATACTTTACACTCATACATTGGTTTCACTTGGGTAGTGCACACTGAGTTACCGTATGTGGCAGTGGGCTTCAGGTCCACAGCAGCTACACCCCCACCCCCACCCTTTTTTTCCTCCTGGAGCATTTCCTTACCTGCTCCTTGCTTCAGAAGTTCAACCACTGGATCAGTAGGTGTAGCGAGCTCCAGCGCCTCCTCATTTGGGTCTGTGTGTGACAACAATACAACAAAAGAAACTGATCATAAGCTTCTCTTTCTAGGCTTTTAAGTGAAAAATGATGAATCTGGAGGCGGAGCTTACCTTTGGCGGGGATCATCAGCTTACAAGGCAGAGCCAGAGGAGTCATTGAGTGTTGGTAGACCAGAGCAGAAAGACAACCTGCAAACACAAACGTACCAGATCAGTCTGAGAGGAAACTGATCTACGAGACAAATGTTAGTGTATGATAGATATGATAAACTCACCAAAGTAGGGTTCGTTGGGACAACCCTTCAGACGGACACCTTTGGGGCTGGTCTCAATCAGGAAGTGTCTCACAAGCTCATTAGTCATGTCACCAACTGAGAAACGAAGACAGGACGGAGACGATTCATAACAATCATACACTGTCTATTAGTGGACACAGACACGTGGAAGGTTTGAGAAGTACCACATAGGTGCATGGAGCAGCACTCAGGCTTTTATTTATTTATTCATTCATTCATTCATTCTTTATTACAGTACAAATTTGGATTGGATCAGTTTCAGTGTCAGTTGTTGCCCTTAGATGTAAAGTGGACCTTTACCTTTTTTGTTCTGTTGGATGGTCGGTGGGGGGCAGGCCACTTTCATGGCCAGACCATAGGCCCCACGGAATGAATGACTGTCCCTTATGATGAAGGCCCCGGGCTCCCTGTCCTTCAACAGATTAATAGCTGAGAGAACAAGGAGGAAGAAAGGATAAAGACGATTACAATACATGATGGAATGACTTTTACAACTGCTGTCACTGTTGTTTTCAGACTGAATACAATGTGTCAGATAACACAGTATTTCACAAAATACTAAATATTTCAAACATCATGATTTTGAGAAATACTGATGTGAATTTGTTGTAGTTTCTTTTAGGCTGAGCTTTGTGAAGTGTTATTTGAAATATGGACTTATCACCTTGCTCTCTGGAGATGTCTGGTTTGTACCAGTACTTGGATGTGTCCTGGACAAACTTAACATTCATCTTAATGTCTGGATAGCCATCTGTTTGGACAAAAGAGTCAAGGGAAATGATCAATGTCGAGGACACAAGCGTCTGCAGGCTATAAACAAAGTCTTTCATAGTCTCACCGTATATGGATTTGGAGATGTCTGGGAGCGTGTGCGTTCCAGACAGGTTTGGCGTGCTGCCACCGCTGATGGGTGTGGGCGTCAGGTTCTTGTTGTCCGTCCTCTCAGCATCTCCACTGGACATGTGTCTCTTCTCAGGCAGCTGTGGGGAGACAGGGAAGGCGGGGGTCGAGGGTGGCTGGGTGCTTCCCTGTCGTGAGCCCAGGTCCTCAGGCGTGCTGTGGCCACTTGTTGCTGCTCGGCGTCCCATCAGCGGGCTGGGTGGCACCCCTCCGGCGCCTGCCGTTTTAGGGTTGCGGCCAATCAGAGGGCTGGAAGGCGGGGCGTGTCTGGTCAGGGAGGGGCTGGCCTGGCCCAGGCGTCTCTGCAGGGCGGGGCTGGGCGGTGTGTTGGTGGCCACGGTGCGGTGGAGGGTGTTGGGGCTACCGGGGACCGTGTGCACACCCATGACATTCACCTGCGAGCCTTCTGGGGAGGTGGGTCTTGGACCATAGGAAGGGGTGGGGCTATGAGGGTTGCTGTCTGAGGAACCCATCCTCCTCCTACAGACAAGAATCAGACAGTTGTACATGATCTACTTTGACTGATCTGAGAATATTAATCTAATTTATAATTGAATGTATTATGTATAGTTTGTTTGCGCTTGTATTTTACTTTATTCTTATTTTCCATTTTTTTACAGTCTGTCATGATTCTGTTGCACAACAATTTCCTAATAAAGGGAAATAAAGTATCAGTAAAGGATCAATAAAGTCTATCTATCTATCTATCTATCTATCTATCTATCTATCTATCTATCTATCTATCTATCTATCTATCTATCTATCTATCTATCTATCTATCTATCTATCTATCTATCTATCTATCTATCTATCTATCTATCTATCTCAACCATAGCTTTATGATCAGTCGTGTAATCCACAGTTTACAACCCAACTCACTGGACTCCCACTTCATGGTGTGGACTTCTATTAAAGCTTTTATTAAATTCATTGGACCTTTCCAAATCTTAAGGATCTACTCTTAAATGTTTTTTTTTTTTTAATCCTGAGGCGTTGTGCTCATCTTTGTGTTGTTTCTTGAGTTCTACAAAGGCCTGAGTACAGGTTCTTTATACGACAGGTGCTGCTGGACTTCCTGACCTGCTTCATGTTTCTTCCTCCAGTTTTATCAGAACCTTCTACTTTATTTCTTCATCAGTTTGAGATAATAATAAAATAAAAGTGTGAAGCCTCTGACAGACTACGGTGTGGACCACACAGCATGACGTTGGTCTGGAAGAGATGGTCATGGCTCAAACTGAACCATGAAGAGCTTTGAACGAATTTAAAACATCAAAAAAATCCATACCGTGAACAAGTGTTATATGTAAAATGTTCAGAATTTCAGGTGAGTAAGAAATTTTCTGCAGTTCCTAAGATGAACTGTGTAATTATATTTAGTATTGTGTGACACTGATTTTTTTTACAGTGTATACAACCCTCTGTCTTGGGTTACTGCTTTGAGAATTTCAGCCTTAGTAAACATAGAGCTCTATCTTAATTATTGAAGAGTATCTGCTTATTATTTTCTATTACAAGTCTTGGTGTTTGACCTCAGTGACTGCTTACCCATCAGCACTGTGAACAGGGCTGCTGGAGGAGAGAGGAGCATTGACAGGTTGTGCTCTGGAGTCCCCGAAACTGTGATTATCTGAAAAAAAAAAAGGCAACAGTAAGATCAGTACCAGCTCTGTCTAACACACCACACTGTACACACTGTGAACAGTTTCATTGAAGGATGCAGATATCAAGTGTTTGACCCAAACAAGGAGCTGAAAAGACAAGACTAGAATTGAAAGTTTCAGTAGAACAGGGATGCAGGACTTAAACAAGAACGCAGACAACTGAAAAACAATGCAAGAAAATAAACAAAAACGAAGAAGAAAATAAGTAAAGAAACACGTAGACAGCGGAGGTGCTGGAGAATTAGCCTTACCTTGCTTTCCGTCATTAGAGTCAGAGTCTGACAGCAGGAAAAGGCAAGAAAGAAAGACAGAAAGAGGAGGAAAAGATGTGCAGAAGAGGAGGATATGAGGAATTGAGCAAAACAAGTAAGACATTAGCTTTTAACTGAATCATTTAAGAGTAACCGGAACAGGTTTGGGCACTAGGGGGCAGCAGTGACTAAGCATAAGGCCACTTTCTGCTCAGTCAGCTACACACTGCTATGACATAATGCAGTAAAGCTGTGCAATCAGCTGTGGATCTTCACTCCAGAATAAAAAAAACAAAAAAATGGTAGCATCACATGTAACTGTAGAACCCTATGAGCCAAAGCCCTGCAAACACTTAGCATAAAAAAAGATGAGAACAGTACTTGTAATGTGTTTGCACTGACCTGATCCACCCTGCTGATGTGGTTTCACTCCCAGTGCAGACAGAGGAGTCTTTGTCAAACCGGCAGGAGATCGAGCTGCACAGGAGGAGACAGAAGAACGTAAGTGATAAGATGTAACACACTCATCAGTACAGTCAGCGGGAAGGGGATGGGGATGATCTGCATTTAGAAGCCATGCAAAATACACACCTCTACACACACACTTCAATTCAAGACAATGCAAATAGTTACATGAATATGATGCAAATTAGAAGACTTAATGTTGCTATCCTCAATTAAAAATAAATAAAAATAAAAGAACTGTTTTAAGGATGTTTGTGATCTATGGTCACTATTATGGTAGCTGTATACAATGTTAAAGGCCTTCTCTAGTGTCAGTGTTATGTCTATTGAGGGGGACATTAACTCTGGTCCACATTCAGACTTATTAAATGATGGTAATGCATCTTAACCGTACACGGCACCTGCTACATAATGAAAAGTGCACAAACTACTACAGAAACACGAGCTCTCTTCTAGTGAAGTGGGTCCAGGTCTAGTGCTTAATCTGATCTGGGTTATTCTTGTGTGCCGCCACCACCAGCTACAACAGGGCTATAACCAAACACTGTCATGTCTTGGGGTAGACGTGGGACTATCATGACCAAAACACCGACTAGAACATGGGTTGGCAACCTCTGCAATCTGAAGAGCCATTTTAGGACAGAAATAGAAAAACAAAAACTGTCTGGAGCCAAAAGATACCCTTATATCTTTCCTCAAAGTGGTAACTGTTTAAGAAACTATTTAGAATTAGTTTGTACAGAATATGTGGAGAATAAATCAAAGCTTCGGTACATTTACAGAACTAAAGAAAATGGTGATATTTGTCATTATTTTCATTAAAAAAACAACTGGTATATGAAGACTTTCTTTGCAATGAAGAATACAGATGAATACCTTCTCTTAAAATTAAAAACTAATCTACTTTTATTAATACCACTACTACTACTATTTATTTAATTCATTTGGAGTATAGTCTACATTTTTACAACTGCATAACATCAGAATCACTTTATGGTTGTGACAATAACAGCAAAATGTGTAAAAAAAAATTTAAAAATAAATGTGTTATTTATTTCCTTTTACTTTTTTGACATAGCCACACTGAGCCATTGGAAAAGGGCCCAAGAGCCATATATGGGCCCAGAGCCACAGGTGGCCTACCCCTGGACTAGAACTTTGGAAACAACAGAGCTGGTGTAGAGTCAGGTCTGTCTAATGTAACTGAACATGAAGAAAACAAGAAGAAGCTGCTTTTTGCTCACGGTGCTGATTATCTGGTTATATATGAAAGTAAGCGAGTAACACTGGCTCCTGTTAGCTGCTAAGATTCTGCTAGTTAGTGGAGTTATGGGCAAGACACTCCATCTGTACATACGAAAGCGTCATTCTATGATTAAGGTAATGAAAACACAACAACTGGGGTCAATTCACCAAAGAAAACATAATTTCTGTTCATAAATTTTACAAGCTGGACCTCTAAAAATGTAAAATGTAAAAACAGAATTGGTCAAATCTTCTCCCTCTTTACTGTTAATGTTTCCTGGTGTAATAAAAACAACTTGTGTACGTAAAATTTAAATACTAAAAGTAAAAGTTAAGAGTTTGCACTAATAGGACAAATCCAGTGCACCTAGAATACACTTCCAAAAGCAAACGAGTCTAAAGTAACTGAAGAAAACTACTGTGTTATGTTTTCTCCTCGTCCCAGGTATGAGCATAACCAGGAAGGGAAATCGAACATGTCATTAACAGCAAAACTACATGGTTTTATTGCATGCTCCTACGTGGTTTCTGGCTATTAAGAAGAAAAAAAACAAAAAACACAGAGACTGCAATTGTACGGCAAAGTGTTGAACATCCATGCACAACATGAGAGCAAAGTACAGCCATGGGAATGCTGGGAGCTTTAAAGCATGTGGCTGGATGAGTGAACAACTGCTGATGAGTCATATTAAATGATAGTTTCACATCTGAAGATGATAACCACACAGCCCAGATGTACACTGAAGTACTTGATGCTTTGCTGTAATCATTCCTTTCTGCACCTGTTATTAAAATACTATTAAAAGAGAAGTACTGCATTACTTATTCATGTGGCTCCAGATGGTCTTTTTTTTCCTGTTATATTCTGCAAGAATAAGGACTTTAGAACAGCAAATATGGAAAAACATCCACTTGATTCTTATAATTCTGATTGCTGAGGCCTCATATTAAAACGTGACAAAATTTTTTAGATATATATTTTCCCATTTTGACATTCATGGAAGGGAAGGATAGTAAAACAAAAGGGAATGTTTTCTATTTTTTGCGTTAGCATGTGGATAAAAATAAAGCTTAGGTTCAAAGGTGACCCTAAACACAACCCTAAAGTGGACTAATAGATATTTTCACTTCCTCTTTGCATGAATGGAGGTAGATTTTCCTCTGATTACAACAAGCAAAATGTATCTCAGCATACAGGACTTTTGTTTGAAGCTAGATGTGAAAAGCATGAATCAGTCGTTTGATACAGACTTGAAGGAAAAAACAAGAAAGTCACACCATGAGACTAAAGAGTTATTTCCAAAAAGAGATGCCAGCTGACGACAAAAGGCCATTCCTTCATCTTCAGAATGACTCAGTTTCGATTATGCCACGGATTAATCAAGACACAGTGATTCGACTTGCAACCAGAAGTCAATAATAGAAATGTGAAAATACCATTAAATCTGCCAATTATCTGTGAAGAGTTTTTGTTTTCCACAACTACACACTTTGTATTAGTGATGTTATTTGGGCTTACTCCAGGAAATAGACTACTGGTGTTTTTGGAAATAACCTCTTTGGTTTCATTAATCCTCCAAAATCAGCAGCACGATGGGGACTCGCAGGCACAATGTTGGATTAAAGTGGTTCAAAGGGGTGAAATGTGAAGCCACAGAGCAGAGTCTTACTGCCACCGCTGTGGGTTCAGGCCTGACTGCAGGAGAGTGGGCCGTGTCTAAGAGCTGGTTTACATAATCATCAGCACAGTCAACACAATCTGTCAGACAGAGCTCCTTAATAGTGGTCAGTGTTAAATGTCCAAGTGAACGTCTGTTGCGTGTTATTAGTACTTGCATTACTCATTCTGTCGCTTGGTATATGCAGTTTAATTTATCCCCTTTATAGTCAGCTCTTCCTATATTATTTTTTCGTCAGGACAAACATGACAAAATGACAAATTGTGTCTACTTGTTATTCAGAAACATGATTTGCACACACCTGCACAGTGTTTTTCTAAACTGTCAGGTCACACTGCTCATGTTTTCCCTCAAGCAAATACAAAAATTAGCAAACATTTCCATCTTGACAGCACCTGAACAACAACAAACAACAAACAATCTTTCTTTTTCAGCTAGATCACTGCTATGTAATTCAGTAGAGATGTAAAATTTGGCAGGAGAGGAATATTAAATTACACTTTTACATCTATCTGTAGAAAGGAATACATAATTTACTGTGCATATGTTGCAATGTGGATTTTTAAAAATTATTATTACTTTCTATAAAATTCAGGCAGCAAAAGGTATAACGAATGACAAAAAAATTAGGTTTCTGATAATAATGATTCAGCTCCTGAGCGGCTCAGTGGTAAGGTGTTTTAATTGGTTTTAATGCTAAAGTTTCATGGTCATGTACTTTATGTGCTAGTTATTTACAAACTAAAACAGGGTCAGGAGTGTTTAAGAACACTCTGTTGTAGTGATTATAAAAGGGTAGAGTAGTGTGGACGCTGTGGTGAAACACAGAAAAAGTTATATAATATAAAACAATAAAGTAGGAGTAAAATGTACTATATAGCTGTACCACAGTGAAGGATTTTTAGACGTTGTTAAGTTAATATTTTTCCCACGTGGGCATTTTCTGGGCCATGTTCTGTCCAAACCTAAAACCTTCAGAGTATCTCAGTGATAGAGTGTTAAACTTAAATGTTTGACTTAATCAAGAGTTTAAGGCATCATACCTGGCTCTATTCAATTTCTCTATCAAGCCGTTCATTGTCACTTGCAGATATACTTTTTCTTTGTATATCTGCTCTGTCTAAGGTTTTGGTTAATTTGTGTCTCCAAATCATGTTTCAAATGAAGTATTTGTATTTGAGTGTGAAATTCTAAATCATTTAATTACACAGGGATTGAATTAGAGTCATCATTTTTGCACTTTTTCACCTTCGTTGCAGTGGTGCTCCTGGGCAGAATGTATGAAAATGTTGTCATGTACCATAAAGTGGAAGCAATGTACACTTGGAAAAGGTTCTACCCTATGCAAATACCTTTAGGTCCAATAAAAACAACAGGGTACAGACTGTAGTATATACATCGTTTACATCTTCAAAGTGCTGCAGTGTCACCTGTTCTTTCCCAAAATGACAATGATGCATCAACCCTTCAGACTCCTCCTGATCCTGCTGGACACGTCTGCACTGCTTGGCAAGTATATTTATATTGAAAAGGAGGCAACCTGGCATGAAGCGCAGTTTTATTGCCGTGAGTTTCACACCGACCTGGCTCCTATCAGCAGCAACAATGACAGGCAGAGTATTCAGAATCTCACTACAGCACTAGACTTCTTCTGGATTGGACTGGAAAGGAACTCCACAGATTGGGACAAATGGATGTGGTCAGGAGGAGGGGAGGCGTCCACATTCTACTGGGGACCCTGGGAGCCCCAAGACAGCCAAATGGAAGGCTACGTAATGATGCATTACTATCTGTGGTACAACGTACCTGGAGACCGACCATTACCATTCTTCTGCTACAGTGTCCATGTGGTGAGGGAGAAGAAGACGTGGGAGGAGGCGTTAGAGTACTGCAGGGAGCACCACCACGATCTGGCCAGCATCACATCTGAGACAGAAATGATGCTAATCCAGCGGGAGCTAAGCAAAAATGACACAACGGAGCGTGCCTGGATCGGTTTACGTTTCTTGGCCGGGAGCTGGATGTGGACGGATGGGAAGTGGCTGCGCTACGAGGCCTGGAATCAACAGGGTCAGCCTTCGTGCCCTGAGAATGACTTGATGTGTGGGGCTTTGCAGGTGATGGGAGGGATGCAGGACAGCAGCAGTACAGCGACTACAGCTGCCAGTAACCCAACACAGACACCTGAGATATTTTACGCAAGTCATGCACACAGTGAGGGGAATAATTCACAGGAAAGTGCTGCAGCTGAAGGTGTCAATAAGTGGCAGACACGTAACTGTGAGGAGAAACTCCATTTCATTTGCTACTGAGATAACTGAGCAATTATAGCAAGTGTAACAGTTCTTTTCTTTTAGCTGATTGGAATTTCCCTGCTAGGTTGTTTCTGCATTTTATCCTGCATTTCACTCCGATAGACAGTGATGTTACTTTGTATTTAGGTTTTTGTTCCTTTCTTTAATGTCAGTTTGTGCATTCTGATGACCCATGTTTGAATCAATTATGTTTCCACTCTGTTTTTAACATTTCCACTAATACTGTATTAAAAATAAATTACATAAGAATACATTTTGTGGGGTTTTTTTATGATTTGGTGATGGCATCCATGCTGATCCTAAACCTGTTTTTGGAGCTACTGTATAATATTGTCAATTTCCTAAAATAATTGTCAAAGTCAATTTCTTCCAGATTTTTCAGGAAACACAAAACACGCATCCAGGCCTAAGTCACATTATTGACATATGCGATTATCTTATGGGGTAGAATCACATGATCTGTTCAACTGAGAATGCAACTCCTCAGCATTATGAGGAGATGGTTTAGGCAAATAAGTAATTTTTGTAAAAAAAACAAACAAACCTCATTTTAGGAAGGTAATGATATCTAACATTTCCACATTTCAGTATCTAAAGAATGATTAAGCCCCTGTTGTACATTTTTTTTTACTTGAAAATTACAGAAAATAAATCCACAAATGACATCTTTAGTATTTAACAGGAGAGACTAATAATTGTAGTGAATAGAAACTATTTAGAGCGCCCTCTATCTGCAGGCAGGGTGAACCTACACATGTTGAAGTAAGGAGTCTGTGGTGACACGGGGAAGCTGGGGGTCTGGGGGGAAATCTCACCACCGCCTCTAAAGGTGGGACTGTTGGAAAAGCCGTCCACCTCGTCATCCTCAAATGCCTCCCGGTAGCTGTGCATAGTACCCTGGAAGAAGAAGAAGAAGAAGAAGAAGAAGAAGAAGAAGAAGAAGAAGAAGACATGCATACATCAAAAACAGGAGTACGTAGGTAAAGTCTCTTGTCAGTGCCTTCAACTCACTGCTACTAATGTGCTCAATGCTGCTAATGCTAATGCATATTAGGACAGATGAAATGCAAAATATCAATTTCTCTACCTGGATTTGAAGTCAGCTATCAACATTTTTTAAGTAAAATTTGTTGTTATTGTCATTGTGGTTGAGACAGACCAAAACCAAAAACAAGCAGTAAAATAATTATCTTGCTGACTAAAATAATGATAAAAAAAATTTAGAGTTAAATATATGGTTTAAATAGAATCACAGGTAAAATCAGCTTGGTATTATATTACTATTTCAAAATAATAAAAGCAGAAGATTTAGTTCCATGTGTTAATTTCTGAGCTCTGCTTTGGCATGAGCAAAGTTAGAGGATCACAGTGTACAAGAATAAAATGGCTTTACACAAAATGCATTCCACCATTTTCAACTTCTATAAACCTAAGCTCTCCTTTTTAATACACGAAGAACTAAAACTAAACTACAACTACACTGACATCAGAAACTACACTGAGAGAATACATTCAGATGTGTCCACTGTTCTTACATCACAATCTGAACTCCTGGTTTAAAGCGCAAAATGTGATTTTTGATTTCATTGTGATATTGAACACTGACCTCAATTCTAGGTATTCCTAAGATTTTGCAGCCATAAGAATGGGCAGTCATATCATCATAGCAACTTTGACCATTGACTTTTAGTCATCAATCTGTTTTCTGTTGAGTCCACATGAGCGTCTGTGCTACATTTTTAGGCTTTCAGTTGAGCAGTTAGGGACATTTGTTTTACATATAACAGGATTCAGGTAATAACATGGGAATGAAAACAGGTAAGATCATGCACTTCTTACATTCTCTGCGCACATCTTGATGAACTCTGTGTTTACCTCTCTGGGTCGTCCTCCTGGGTTGAGGGCCAGGTTGTTGGCGAAGTCCGGTGAGCGGACCACCGGGCTGTTCTCATGGCTGCTCTGGTACTGGCCTTCACTGGTGGTCCGACGCCGGCCTGTCTCTTGTGGCACTTCAGGGGTCATTCCTCTGGAGCGAACTCCTGAAACGCCCCAAATGTATAATGCATGGAATTCTAAAGAAGGAGCTGGTTTCCAACAAACTGCACCTTGTAGCACTCAAAAACAGCCTTTTAAATAGCAGAAACATAGGAATATGCCATTGAAGCAGCAAAACAGGCTCCACACTGCTATTTGGTAGGAGTTTTGTACAAGCTGAATCTTCACTTCTTAAGATAAAACCTGAATGCAACCCATCAACACAAAGCCAAACAGACAGAAGAAGAGATTTAGGTAAAGAAGTGAAAGGATGTGGGGAAGCATAAGGCATTGATGAAAGTTAACCCTCAAAAATCATAAAAATAAAACAATGGGAAGCAAAGAAAAAGGTTCAACAAATGCAGGAAATAAAAGCACACAATCAGAAATTAAAAGCGTGAAAGTGGACAAACCAGAGAAGGAATAGGAGCGAAGGCGGTCAGATTGTTGCGGTGTCATGCTTTCGCTGATGCCCCGAATACGAGCGTTGTACTCTGTTCCCGGGGAGGGTGGTGTGTGGATGGAGGGCAGGAGGAGGATGAGGAGGAGGAGGAAGGTGAGAAAGGTGCAGAGGAAGAAGCAATGGTAGAAAGGGTTGTCCATACAGCAGGGGAATGGATTGAACAGAAAAAGAAGAGGAAAAAAACAGAACTGTGATGAAAATACACTGAAAATGAAGATATCTGTCAAATGAGATGTCAAATAAACCCAACGGTGATATAATATTGAATCCTACAGGACTTGTTGTTTTTCCATAAAAAAAAAAGTATATTTGTATGATCGGCACAGAGAACCACTGAAAAACAATTTACTTTTCTCCACTAGGTGGCATCTGTGAGCCTCCACAAGTTTTCACATGAAGGTAAAAATGAATGCAGACAATGCATGGAAGCCAGTGCCTCTGAATGTTTGGCTATTCTTACTCCTATCCCGTCTCCACTCTCACCGGCTCTGCTACTTCAGCTGCGAGGCTAATTTTATAAGCGCAGGTCATTCCCCTGTTACGGCACCCTGTGATGATTCGGTAACACAAACTGCTCAAAGCTGCGCTGCTCACATGCCATTTGATGTTGTGGACTAAAGATGCTCCAAGGAGAATAACAGTCTTAAGAATAAATGTCACATCCTTCAATGATCGTGTATATTGAACTGATTGTGGTTCTGCTTATCATTCGCAGATTTTCCTGATTCCCTGTTTTGCTTTTAGAATGATAAAAGTGGAATCTCCTAAAAGAATTAAAGATTGTCATCCACTGTTTTAGTTTTTAGTAAAAACAAAACACATACATCTTTATTTGTCCTATATATCAGTCTAGGACAGGGTTTCCCAAACACAGTCTTTCTCTAGGCAGGCTGCCCAGGTGTATTTTCGCCTGCCAAAGTATATATGGCCATCCATTTTAATATGTTTTTTTTAGAACACCATCTGCACATTATACTCTCCCTCAGTCTACCCTTCTTATCTCCTCAGTCAACAAATAAACATGCTGTCCAGAGGTAATTGTAACCATCAAAACTAGCTTCCAACATGCATCTCACGTTGTCACGTGTTTTGAATGTTATCTACATGAATGAAAACACTTTTGCGTTGGACAGGTTCAGGCCTTTGTTTGTGTGTTCAGGAACAAATAAGCAGAACCGAAATGTGTTGCTTTGTGGGTTTAATTTCGAACCAATTTGGAATTAAGGTTCAGTTTCCAACCCTTACTACTTCAGATAATTTCAAGCCTTACCGGCAATTCGGTGAGCCACCAGGCCTTCCAAGTTTAATGTTTCTTCTTCAGCATCTTGTTCTCTGGCCAAAGAGGTGGACGATGTCTCCTTAGGCTGGGGTGTGAGTGCAGGGAGAGGAGAAGACGAGGCACTGTAGCCTGGGTATGGAGACGAGCCTTGCAGGTCTGGGGAGTGGGAAACAACGCCGCCCTGGTACGAGTTCACAGGCTTTTGTGGCACATGCTGGTTGAAATTTGAGGACTGATCGCTGGGGTAGTGATGGGCTGCTTGACGCATATGGGCGAAGGGCTCGGGGGTGTGTGTTGGGGTGGTGTTTTGGTGTTGGTAGCCTGTGTTGGGTCGCTGGGGGGAATATGCCGGGGACTCCATGACAGGACTCTGGTTTGGCATTGTGGACACTCTCCCTGCTGACCTCGGAGACTGATGGAAGGCATTGTTGATCGACCCTGTGTTGTTGTAGCCATGGATGGCAGAATCTCCTTGGTATGAGGGCCTCGCCAGGGTCTGTGAGAAAGGAACCTGTGTCGAATTCAGGTTGCTTTCCCCAGTAGGTGCACTGTGGGACTTAGACATGTGGGAGTTGATCGGGTCCAGGTCGAGCATGAGCATGTTTAGCGCCTCAATTGATTGCTCGATGTCCCGCTGTGAGGCGGTGGTGGTGAAGTGGGGCAGGCTGTGGGTCGACTGAAGAGGAGGACCAAATGGATCATCGGGGAGACTATACTGGTGCCAGGCATTGAGACCTCTTTGAACTGCCTCCCGGCTACTGGTGCTCCTCTCAGGGGCTCTGGGCATTAGTTTGGGGTTGGTCTCAGGGCTGCTTCCCGGTGGGTTCCCAAAAGACTGAGAACGGTACATTCCACTTCCATTCTGGTAATTGCTGTATCCCCCTTGTGGGGAAGGTGAGTCCACGCTGCGCTCCTGCATTGCAGTGGGAGTTCGTACTCCGTGCACAGGCATCTCGCTCAGCTTTTCCCCGAGTCCGCCTCTCTCAAGGTAGGGCCCGTCGTTCTGCCCACTCACAGGTGTCTGTGACTGGTAGTACAGGTCTGCCGGTGTGGCCTGGCCTTCTAGGGATGAAAGTGTACCTAAGCTGTCCACACTGTTGCCTTCTTGACTGTTGGGCAGTTCGTCATCTAGAATATCTGTCTCCCGTTCCTCTGTTGAAGGGACAGCAATGAGTCTGTTGTGGCCCCCGTTGACGTGGACCTGCGCAGGAACCAGATGCCGCACACCTCCTCCTGGACTGGTGGATGTGGACAGGTAGGTTTGTCGCTGATGAGCAGGAGCTTCGAGGCCACTCAGGAGCTGATCGAGCTCTTTTTTCTCCTGTGGGCTGAGTGGTGGGTGGGTCACTGCCGGATTATTGTGGTTTACACCACCTTGCACGGACTGGCTGTGCTCGTCGGTACGGTCGGTCTTGATAGAGGCAGTGGAGTTGCCCGAGTCGCTGCTTACGGAAAGGGTGTGGTCGACAGCAGGGAGGGAGGTGTGGCCTGTGACGGGAAGGGTCTGGTCAGTTGTTTGTAAAGGATGGTTGGGATGCTGATGGGTGTTCTCTGCATTGGTCAGGGGGTTTTCATGGACTGGGAGGCCATTGATGGTGACCACTCCCTCCAGGGAGTCTTTCTTGCGTACCCGGGCATACAGGCTTCCGTCAAGAGGACCTTGAGTGTGAACAACATCTGAAAGAGTAACAAGAAATATTTTAAATTAGTTAATCTGTCCCATATTTTTTTTACAGTTGCATGTGCAGAGATATTGAAACCAGAGATAAACTGGACTGATGAACCCATATTACTGTTGAATTAGATAGTGTCCAATGGCTACTATCAGGCTGAACCGGGAGGACTATCTTGAAAGAAAATAACATCTCAAGAATCAAAACCACCTCAGATCATTTAGATTTTGTTTGGTCAGTTTGATGATCAGTTCTAAATGTATTTATTTAAGTGTTGATTAGTTTGACTATAGTTCTATATTTTCTCATGAAGTAAAAGGTAAAAGGTCAATCCATCACTGAAACAGATCTGCTCTTGATCTATATTATTTTACTAAATACAGTTCAGTCTAGTAAAAACTATGAAACCTATTAAATGCCTTATTAAACTATATAGTTGCAAAAACTCTAAAATAATCTTTCCATCATGCACAAACTGTATTCATCGTCTCCAACATCAAATTGTTTTTGCACAGGACTGTATCATTCACACTCAAGCCCAGTGTCCCCCCTCTGCACCCATCGTTTTTGACCTGAAGGTTCAGCATGTGGCCCAGGCACCAGAAACACAGCCCCCCTCCAACTCTATTAATAGCCAATTTGCAGAACTAAGGCCCCTGTCACGTTGCGTCAGTGCAGGGCCACATGGTCTAATGTGAAACAGGACGGATCTTGTCCAACACACTCAAACAGCTGGTCTGCCAGAGCCAAACAGAAGAGCACTGCCAGTTTGCAAGAGCTGGACGAGAAGAGGATGAGCTGTCTTCTTAAAATTGATTTTGGTCTGCTGAATCATGTTGGCAAAGTCAGGCTGATTGCACTTATGTTACATAATGCAAATAACAAGCTGTTTTCCCGTTATACAACTTATTCTATAGCCACCATTAAAA
Source organism: Sphaeramia orbicularis (assembly GCF_902148855.1). Lineage (NCBI taxonomy): Eukaryota > Metazoa > Chordata > Actinopteri > Kurtiformes > Apogonidae > Sphaeramia > Sphaeramia orbicularis. The sequence goes on from NC_043958.1 coordinate 14,536,384, forward strand.
CATTTATAGCCTATTTTATTATTTTCCAGTGTGTAGTTGGTGCAAATGTGGCTATATTTTCTCTAAAAAAATGAAACAAATTCCTTTGGCCTGGCTTTGGCCTGTGCCTTGGACACACAAATGAAGGGTAACATTAGCTAACTTTCAAAACAGCCTGTCAGCTTCCAGAAAACCAACCCCAAGTATATGGCAAAGGCACAACCTTTAGGACAGTTCCCACCCTCGTCAATGACTCTATGCAATGCAACAGGAGATATTCTTTAAATTAACTATTTTCGATACTTCAAAGTGCATTTTTTGCTGATATCAGTACTGTAAGACTATACTGTAGGACTTTTGTTGCAATGTCATGTTTGTGCACAGATTTTTTTCTTATAATAAAGGATATGAATGAGAATCTGTTTTTGGTTCTATTACTGTACATAAACATTTGATATTTCTCAGACCACAACATCTGAGCATCATGTGGTTACATGTGCAAGTTTTAGAGACGACTGTTATTTCATGGCAACATCTACAGATTTACTGCTCATAAAAACAAAAAGTAAATACATTTAGGTTATGTCGTGTGCTGTAATTCACACAACATGCACTACAGTAAAATGCTAGAGCTGCATTTTCACATTGTAAAACTATACTCGCTTCTGTGACACAACAATCACACGTGCAGCTCATTGTGCACTTACAGAAAGAAAGTGATATGCCAATGTGGACATATACATTCGCAAAGTGATCGAGGACATATACATGAGTGCAGCTTGGTGCATATGTGAGCTTCCAAATTGAGCGACGCCGGGGACAGATGGTGGATCGCTCCGACCGCAGCTATTTCAAAACCCATGTCAACAACAACTCACGGACACGGTAGCGACAGGAAAAAGGAGAGTGGGCGAGGAAAGCTGTAAACACAGAGCACGTCTCTGTGGTTGTTTTCAGTGATGACACAGGGATTATTATGAATATATGGGGAAAATCTTTGCATTTTGGGGAGTTTAGTCTGAAAACCAGTCATTTAAGAACATTTTATTTATTCATTTTAGACTAAAAATGACTCAATTCATTATCACTACAGGCAAAACTTTGTACTTACATTTTAACGTTACTTCTATCATTGTCAGTAAAAACATTCTCATTTGGGTCAATTTTAACTGCCAGATCGATCGATCGATCGATCGATCGATCGATCGATCGATCGATCGATCTATCTATCTATCTATCTATCTATCTATCTATCTATCTATCTATCTATCTATCTATCTATCTATCTATCTATCTATCTATCTATCTATCTATCTATCTATCTATCTATCTATCTATCTATCTATCTATCTATCTATCTATCTATCTATCTATCCATTTACTTTTTTGGTCACATAAACTCACCAGTGGCACACAAATACATGTACATAAACATCATCATATACTCTGATACATAAAAAGGCTGTTACTAAATGAACCATGATGTCATTTTTTTCAAGGATTAAATTCAATATCAACTGAAAATAAAGTTGGAACTCCCTTTATGTTGTCTCTCAAAAGATACTAAATATCAGCAAGAGACAGATAAAGGTACAAATGTAATCTACAAGTTAATTAATCCACCCATTATGTAATCACAGAAGCAGTAATACAAACCTAATATCTTTTTAAATTACTCCAAATCATTGTTAATACAAAGTTCTTCTTACCAGTAGGTCAACCCTCTGATATTTAAGGTAATTCCTTCCAAAAAAGGATAAAATAGTTCCTCTTCTTTAGCCTGTTACTTTCAGATCAGCACTCCATGGGCTCACATTTTACTGTCAGAGCTCTGACTGGCTGGACTATCTGCTTCTGCTTCAACTCTCTGTGTGTCTGTCCATCCTGTCTGATTCATGTCCTCCCATCACCCAAACATGTGCTGTTGCAGAGCGAGGCGGGGCTGTAACACCGCTCTGCTGCCCAAAGGGGTGAGCTGGCACCGTGGCTGTTCCCAGCAGTCAGACAGGAGGGAGGGGAGGAGGCGGGAGGGACCTCCAACCCACTGGCTGCCACTGGAACGACGTTGCTTCACATAAACTACAACTCCCACGCCATCTGTCTGTCCGAAAGTGTGCACCCCCTGCCTGGTGATGTCATCGGGGGGATCCCTTCAGTCTGCGTCAATCCAACTCCCCTCACTCAGAGTATTTACACAACTAAGGATGAACGAAATCGCTGCAAGACATATGCGCTTAATAACACTTTTATTACTTTTTAAACCGCACAAATTAGATAATCTACAGTATTTAAAGACTTTCCCAGAGACTGTGGTTTCTATTTTCATTATATTTTCACTCTCTCCATTTTTCTGACCTTTAGCGGAACAGGCGATGCCCTTGTTCATGTTCATAAAAACTGAATTGTTCACTGCTCAGTGGCAAAAAACAGTCAAGTTTCCCAGGGCGACACTTTTTCCAGCAGCTGGTAAGTAACCCAGCTCTGGGGTTAAATCAGGGCAGGAGGCACTTCATCTGACATGGCTCAAGTAAATGCAAAAAGAAGTGGCTTTTGAGCATTGGCGCCACCATTATAAAAGTATTACCAAGAGTTGATGAAGTTGACTAAAATGTTTCCAGAGTTACAAACACCACAAGTTGAAGTCATCACCCAAAACTCAGATTTAAATGCTATAAACAGACAGTAATATTAGCATTTGGGTTCATTTGAGCTGCCTTTTCACCATTTTAGTGACAAAAACTCAGCAACATGTGTATTAAAGATAAATAGCACAATTATGATGTTTATGGGCGAGCATAATCTAAGTCTGTGAAAGGATGATATACAAAATCAACTGAAAACAGTCCCGTTTTCGAGGCAAATTCTCTCCTGATATCATGACATAAACAGACAAACAATGACACATTACTATTCCCAGGGGGGCTGCCAGGGGTTTGGGGCCCCGTGAAAAAATATCACTTCAATACCACTTCAATACAAAATAACTAAATATACTAAATATAACACTGTGCAGACATGGATCAATATTTTATTTACAATAGGTTTCATGATTTTGTAATGAGAAAGGTGCAAGCCTTCTTTTACATTTTAATCATATTTTTTTAAATGATAACAAATATATATATATATATATATATATATATATATACATATATATATATATATATATATATATATATATATATATATATATATATATATATATATATATATATTTTACATTGGATCACAAACAAAAATAAAACAGAAATTTACTTTTTGAATGGAAGTATACTGAATCGTGTTGGCGATATTTTATTCTTTTTTTGCCTAAAACAAAACTAATTAAAAGAACTAATGTGCTTATTGATGCCTTACGTGGCAAACACTGTTTAATGGTTATAGGTTAATAATTTTCATTTAAAAAATTGATAAACATTCAACTGTCAGCTGTCAGTTGTAGGCCCTTGGAATCACTTTTATCCCCTTATAGTACCTTTGACCATACCTCTACTTCTTCTGTTAAACATTTATTTAACTCTTAAACACATCTACAATTAATGAAATTCTGTTTTACCCATTAATCATGAATTACATGGAACGTGGCTCATAGTAAATGCAGAGAAAACAAGAAATGCAGCCTTTTTTTGTTTTTTAATTTCTTGTTTATATGATCTCATGTCAATCGACCATAAAGTGGTGCAATCAACAAGTCATTTAAGAATCTATCAACAATAGATTAGCCTGAACATACTGGCCAACAGTTCACTGAGCTGGAAATATGGGCATAGTAACAAAAATATTTTAAATTCACCATGAAAGACCCAAAAGCTCAATCCACTGACCACAGAGGAGCAAGTCCTTCAAAACAGAAATGATCAAAACCAAAGAATTCAATCAGAAATAACTAAAGAGACTGATATAGGTATATTGTTGAGTATATGAGTTTGTTTCCATATCAGTAACAAACAGAGACACTAAAACACCACTAAAAAAAAAAAAAAAAAAAAAAAAAAAGCAAAACAGTACACCTTCAGCAATTTCTCGTTTCCAGTAACTTGTGCAACACTGGCTGTGTTTTGAGCCTCACCTCCTCAAGTGTCTTCATCTTATTTTCTGTCAAGTGAGAGGAAGAGGCCTAAGACTTCAACGTCATCAACTCAACTTAGAAAGGAACAGGAAGTACCAAACAATGCTGAGCATGATAGGAACCCGCTGAACAAGCGTCACAAGGTTGTGACCTTTAGATTTACCCCACACTCAGGGCACGAGTAAACGGGGCAGCAAACATCACTACAACTTCCGATAGACACACACACACTTGGTTAAACCCTTCAGTTCAAAGTCCAAGGGTGCTACAAATGACAATGTTAACAGAGCAGAACTCATCATTGAAGTAAATGTGTAATGTACAATGTGTAACATGTGCGTATGTCCTGAAAAAAGCTACTAATTTGGTCATTTCTGCCTAATGGAGGTTGGAATTCAACAGTCTCTAAAATCCTGGATGTTGCAGCATCCTCTAACACATTAACAATCATCATGCAATTATGGTATAATGACATAATGGTGTGATGGTTGTTAACTATTGCCCATAAGGCTTCAATTAGACCAACACACTGCAGTAATTACAAATTGCTAAATTTGTGTAAACCATGCAAAACCGCACTTTGTCGTAGATTGATTTTTAGTGTAAAAGCAAATGAAAACTGAAACCACAGGCCTCTTAATTACAGCAAAAGAGGAAATTGTTCTATTTTCTATTTTGACTTCACATACAACATTCCAGACATATCTTGTTCTTGTTTGTGTTGCCTGCTACAGTATAAGCATCAGATCGAGAAGAATGGAAGACGTATAGCCTTGGCGTTAAATCCAGTGATCAAGTGAGGCAGCAGTTCGCGATCTGATACAATAAATAGCTTTGTTCTGGTGTCAATAAATAGCTGCAGCAAATCTGAAATTAGACGGGTTGACTCACCAAGGTCTGTCTCACACAAATAGCCAACAACTTGTTTCCGACTGTGGTAAATGACTGTAACGTGCCATTCTCACTGATTCACGAGACACATTTAGCATTTACTTTTTCTATGTGCTGTAAAATCCACATTCAAGTTACAAATATACATAAATAAACAGGATTTTTGTTACAGTAATTGGCATGCATGTGCAAAATATGTGACATTTTAATGAAAACTGCTCTTTATTTACTGTAAATTCTATCAAAGTTGTTTAATAGGGATGGATGGTCATTTCTTTCAAGCTTAAAATCTGACTTATTGTCATGTGTGAAGGTTTAAGAAACCAAAGGGTTGAGGTTTTGAACTATATTTTATGGTTGAAAAACAATGACACTTACCAAGCACCAGCATTTGGCAATTTTAGACAATTAGAAGGTAGAATACTCATAACAAAATAAACACTGATACAATTTGTGTTATACCTGTAAAAAATTTCTTTAAAAAATCCAAAGACAAAAGAAGAAAATTATCATGATATTAAAGTATATCACCATAAATACCTTTATTGTTGTATATATTATATTAACTCCAGCTTTATCGTCCTGTTTTAACATCCATCACATCATTGGAAGCCCATTTAAGGATTAGAGTTAAACTGTTGAATGAGTTTATTCTAATTTGGTATAGACCTATTTTGTTATTTGTTCTGGCTTGAAGTCTACGGACAGGACTGAGTATTTAAAAAGTTATTATGTTAAGCTATTTGATGATGAGAATGGGGGTGGGATTAAATAAATTTTTCTTCTTCCCACTCCTTTTCAAGTGTGATGAATGATTTTGGAATTTTGAATTTGCATGTATTCTGTAAATGCCCGAAATAAACAAATGAAATGAAAATGAAAATGAAATGAAAGGGATCCATGTTGGAACCTTGGTAGTATTTTAGCTACATGCTAACCACTATGAAATGAAGACTGATATATGCATTTTGACTTTAAACATCTTCTGTTACAACCCTAAACTTAAGTGCAAGTCTAATAGAGGTACACCAAGGGGTTGGAGTCCTTGAAAAGGGTTAAGAAAACTCAACCAAAATTTCGCCATCATTTTTGGCATTAATCTGTGTTTCTTATTCGAGCCTTTCTATTCTCTATATTCTTCTACATGACAGGTGTTGTGCTTGCTTGTGAAAGTGCCAGAGGCATTGCTTATATTCTACTCTACACAAACGCACACACACACACACACACACACACACACACACACAGCACCTGGCTTCTGGTTGTATTCTCTTAAGTGTTCGCTTTGGTGTCTCATTGCCACATTGCAGCCGTGGAGCCCATTAAAAAGCCATTTAAACACCTGTGGCCAATGGTTTATTATAAATAGACAACACGCTACGGTGCAACCACTGTTATTGCTGTACAAGCTAGACCAGCTGGGATGTGGATTACATACAAGACACTGTTACAACATTTGATATTAACAGAGTGATTTGGTCGCCTCATTTGTTAGCACACCCGTACACAAATGAATGTACTCAATCATTTCGGTGTTGGATGTCACCTCTCAATGTAACTTGTACACTAATAATACAGTGCTTTACTCCTTTAAATGCGTTTAATTGAAAGGAAAATGTGGGAAGAAAGACAAAAAAAATAAAATGGTACCAATGGTGAAAAATTTGTACTTTTGTCGCAGAAGGATCAGAATTATTTAATCAGCCAGATTAAACAGGTTTTTTGGACTGATTATATATATGTGTAGGTCTCATTTGTTTCAGTTGATCACAGTTCTACTTCAGTTAACAGATTAAGTTGTTGTTTGTAGCTTAGGAACGAATGGATTTCAGACAATTTGCAGGTTTAAATGTCAGATTTACTTGTCTTTAAAGGGGGTCCTAAGGGCTCTACTCTTGTACCACTTTTAAACTACACAACATATAACGCTGGTCTACAAATAAAAAGCCTCCAGCATAACGGTAGTGAAACTTTACCAAGTTCAAGTCGCTAATGAATAAAAATGAAGTCAAAAATGTTAATTGGCTGTGGTTTCCAAGATACAGTCTTTGGTCAAAATGTGAAATTGTGAGAATTAATGAGAGAATTGGTTTTAATCAAAAGGAGTGTTTGTCTCAGAGCTATGAGACTGGCTTCAACACACTGTCTACACATTGTAATACATTCACTTTTCAGGTTCCTTATACTGGAATTTTGATAAATATATTGTATAAATGCACATAAATCAATATATATTTGTAATGACACTTTATCATATGGATTGAAAACATCAGTAAACCAGTACTTTTGTCATTTGTTCCCCAATTCATCTTACTACAGTATGTAAAATTGAGCATATTCAATCTCTGAGGCAAACCATTTCTAAAAAAAAAAAGCACACTAGTGTAATATGTACTATAATACAGTAATTATTTATTTGTAATGCTTTATCAAAATTATATTTCTTTTCATTCTTGAGACCATTGACCGCTGGTTTCCATCAATCCTAGAAGGACCTATACATGACACTAATAACTATTTTCCAAGCCATATGGGTGGATTTTTCCCTCGATTCACAAAGTTTACAAGGCAATTGGAAACTTCAGGGCAGGACTGACACATTTAGGAGACACAATGACCTTATAAAATGGGCCAAACCCATATTTACATAACACACACCTTTAAATATAGAGGCACACCTCATATTTACATTTATAACCCTTATGGTGGATCTGCTATGACTCAGAAAAGTGATCTCCAATGACTTTTATTAGATATATCATGTTGTGTGGTTATAAATGCACAGGCAAACTAATGCTTAAAAGGTATTTTTCAAAGTGGTAGGTCTGTGTCTAACAAATAAATGTGGTACATGAGAGCAGTAAAATGGAAATAAGGAATAATAAAACTGAGGGAGGACCAGACAGACCACGCAACAAAACCCAAAGGCAAGTACCCAAACAGAGCTAAAATTAAACCTCCAGGAGTAAGCTGAGAGGTGAACCCTGAAACAGTAGTCAGGAAAAAATAGGTACCTTTATTTAAAAAATACCACTTGATATATTTTTATTCTATAATTAGAATATAGATATACTTTAACCAAGCAGTAAAAAGAAGAAAATGTAACTAATATTAACCAGAACATTGTATTTTATAGAATTTTTCATTTTTGGATGAGAAAGTCTTGGCATATTATTTACATACTAACATATGCAATTGTATGTAATTTTCTTGTCTTTAATGTCTTTCAATTGTATTTCATTCCAATACCCCAATGATGCCAGTAGACGAGTTGTCATAAATGCAAAGTGATGATTTGTTTCATACATCTCAGCACAATGCATGATCTTTTGTCAATACAATGTTTGTTTCAGGAAAATGTTCTAAATAGATGAAAATACACCATATGTTTACCTATAACAAGGACATTAAAGAGCATTTTACAAAAAAGTTACAATGATTAACATGAGTTAATTGCAGTATTAAGGCTAACTAATAGATGATGTGTCTAAAATTAATACGTAACTGAAGTTGAAGGATGGAAAATAAAGTGGATAATCATTAACAGCTTTAACAGTTTACTTACTAATCTGTTGTTCTTAATAAATATTACAAAAAGACATTTGTTAACTGTTAAATAATGCTTATTAGTGGTTAGTTATTGCTTATTACAATATTAATGAATGTCAACACAAGTTTTATGTAGATGAATATGTGAATGTAATTATAATTAAACAATAGGTAACTATAACTCTTAGGTTATGCTTATTAGTGCGCTGATTAATGTTAATAATAACATTAGTTTAAGTTGTTTGTCCATTCAACTGTCAGTTAATAGTAATTATAATGTAGCCTTAGCGTAAAGTGTTACCGCTATTCTTTGTTTGTATGTAGCTCATAACTAACGCTTCTTCATATGACACAAAATTTGAGTTCCCCTTACACATACATACATATCACACAGACATGTCGGGGTGTGAATCTACATGCACAAGCATTTATGGGCACATGTAATGATGTCAGTGAGCCATCGGGTATCTCACAGCAGGATGCGACTTTCACCTTCACAGCTTTCGTATCACTGTGACGACGGTGAGTCTGCATGCCAGAGAGGGGTGTTTGGGTTTGACTGAAGATCTGACAAGTGACTGTCTGGACTTACAGACCTGTTTGTACATGCGCTTGTTATTCGTCTAAATCCTGAAATGTTGAATCATAAATTTGCCTTTGGCGCCGATCCTCTTGAACTCCAGGTTCATTTAACGCAGCAAAGTGTGAAAGAGAAACACTGACACCAATATACTGTAACAGATGATGTGACAGTCCCTGCAAAAAAAGTGTCATGGTTGGTGTATCAGTGACTGGCACAAGGAAAACTGTCGCGGTTTTATATTTGCCATGTCTGCCGCTCAACCCATCTATCACTCGGTATCCAGCTGTCACAGTTTGAGGTAACGTGACGTGACTGTATCAGTGTCTGTCTCCAGGATTACTTTCAGGGTGATGTCATCCATCCGCCTGTCTGTCATGTGAGTGACTGTCATAAAAAGCTATCTGTCTGACGATCTGTGCATCTGACATTCACGGCTGATTCAAGTTGTCTCTTGGTAACAGAAGATGAACCTGCAGATTGGTGGACGTCCTGGCTAAGTGGAGTTACAACGACGTCATGGGAGAACGGCAAAAAGTGTGCGAGATGTAACTAACTTACATGTGACACCTATCAGTTCACTGTTCCTCATACTAACTTTAAACAGGGATGCACTGATATAAGTGTCCAGCATTAGTATGAGCTCAGTATTGTTCTAAATGACTGACCTATTGGCAAAGCTATCATTTCTATTATGTTATAATAAAGGTTGTGCTATAAATCTATATGACTTTAAGCTCATTTCATTGTGTGATGAGGACATGAAGGACTTTACAAGAATACAGATGCTCCCAGCAAAAGTGAAAATAGATTTAAAAAACCAAAATAAACAGAAAATGAGTATTGGCAATAGCTACCGACCAAACTGTTATTTTAAACATCAGTATTAACCCATCATTTCAGTGCATTCTGAAGTAAAACACCATGATATAATAATTACCGACAACTGCTTTAAAATCTCCTATTAAAAAAAGTGAAGTTAAAATCACCTTACAACAAACTCCATGTCCACCTGTGATTGAGCATGGATTTCGACTGTTTAATCACTGCCACTGAGGAGGTTGGGCTTTTGATACTTATAATGTGTTGGTCTGCTTGTCTATTAGCAGCAATACGCAAAAACTAGCCACTCATGTGGTGAAAGGGTAGGAGGGCCAGCGCAATTTTGGATGTTCAAGGGACAGAGCCAGGATTTATTTATGTATTTGGTTTCTTTAACAGTGCAATGTCGTGTCTTAGCAGAAGTATCCTATCTATTTTAACTCTCAGAGGTCTTGATTTTTACATACTTTCTTAATTTCACCTTTTTACGATACTTAAAAATAACACAGTACCCAACTGTTTTATATCAAAATGTTCAGGACAATCTCAGCTTTATGTATACTGAGGCCTACTTTGTCTTAAGCACTGTATAAAGAGATAATCCTACCCAAATGCCAAAAAATTTGAAGCCTGATTTATGAAAATTTTCAAAGCATAAAAGTTGTATTTCATTCTATTTTCAGCAAATGTCTCAAATGTGACATGAATGAGGCTGAACAAAGACTTCACAATATGATATTTAACATTGTTACATATCAAGCTTCATTCGATGTGTACATGTGTACAAATGAGAAAGGAAATTTGAAAAGATCATGTGATCATAGACCATTAAGGGAAAAAGGAAATATTTCATATTAACAGAGGCTGAGCCTGTTTTTTGTGTATTTTCTGTGTTCGAACTAGCCTGTAATGCAGTTGTCTCATGATGTTGTCTTAAACATAGTCTGACGGGTCTGGTTTCTGTGCATCTGTCCATCAATCTGTCTTTCAGTCATGAGGATCAGTAGCCGTCATAAAAGTGCATCTGCTGGTTGTCTACCTGGATGCTGGCCTATCATATCTGTCTGCGAGACGTCTTTGAGGACCGTATTTCGCCTTTAGAAGCCTCTTAGTTACATTCCAAACCAGGTAATGTCGGACACGGTAACTTATTTTATTTGAGTCCTGGTGTGGAGAGGCGTTAAAATAGACTGATTTAACTAAAATAAGTGATACAATACTGCAGACAAAAACAAAGGGTAGTAGAAAAACAGAGAAAGACACATGGAAGCCATATGGAGACATCTAGTCAGACAGTAGGAGAAAGCAGGCATTAAGAGATGAGGACTGGCTCTGCAGGGTTTCCAGAGCTGGGATTTGAACCTGCTGCTACAGCTCACAGCGCTGTCAGCACCAGGTCTAACTAGAAGCATTATGTGATCACGCAAGACCCACAGGGCGCTGTTCAAATACCTGACTACTCCACACTCGGACTGCGCTGTTGAAAAAGGCGAATTCTGGGAGGTGAGTTTTATTTGTGAGTCTGTTCAGAAGTCTGCAGTCTGCAAATACCAACCCACACCGACATGAGAACGAATCACATCCGCTTTAATCACCATGCAAAAAAAGTAAAACAAAGCCTCCACATGCATTCCCATCCGAGCCTTCTGGAGCTCGCATGATGTTACCAACCAAGGTCCTTAATAGTTTTGGTGTACCCAAATTGCAGCTCGCTCATAAAATGTTCCACACACAAATTGCTCGCTCCATGAGTCATTTTATGCCATATAGGTGCCAAACACACAGGATACAACAATGTTGGCATGGAAACGCAATAAACAGACAAACAGACTTCTGCCTCTCGACTGAATGAACAAAAAATTGTGTTCGTTCTATTGAGGCTTTTAAAAGGGAAAACCTACACAGACTAAATATTACGCACAAACACTATTTTTGATACCGCTTTACTGATAGTTACTTATCACTATTTACGGCAACATTCCTCTTTTTTTGACTAAATTTAGAAGTAGAGTTAAGGTTTTAATAGTGATACTCACCAGCAAGTGCTGTTGGGCTGCTCTTCCCTTTGTGTTCTCACTTTATTCCTTGTTCTTTCCTAATTCTTCTTCTACCTCATTCAGAATTGACCAAACCTTCAGCCAGTGTCTCTAGTCTCACTGGCTCTGTGTCCCTTCTACCTCTGTCTCTGAGTCTGTCACTATCCAGCTATTCCAGACATGTTTGAGCGCTCAGCCCCAGCCAAATATGGGAGGAGGGCAATACACAAGAAGGACTGGCTGCTCTGTCACTGGGCCTGCTGCCCTACTGTACAGCACACACACACACACACACACACACACACACACACACACACACACACACAAACACACACACACACGCACACACACACACTCATCCTCCTGTGGCAACACACTACTTCGAGCTGGAGTTCGTTTTCAGCTGCATTTACTTGGACAACCTTAAATTCAGCAAAAAATATTACTCATTTAACCCTTTCATGCATGATATTACTGCAGTGGACAGCTATTCAGTCTTCAATTAAAGCCACATTATTTGCAGTAATGACTCCGACTGCATTTTATAATATTTCTTATATTTCTTCGGCTCATTTTACTGTAAATGCTACACAGACACTTGACTTCCCCCTCTGTGGAATCAATAAAGTCTTATCTTATGTTGATATATTGTTAAATGAATCCAAAACATGTGGCTGCAAAGAAATTGTCTAATCATCTACAGTTTAGAGAATAGTTTGTTCAGTTTAATTCAGTCATTTTGTTTCATGACATTCATGATATTCACCACCACTGAAATGATGTGTTTTCTTAAATCTGTGATGTATTCTAATTATGGAAAAGGTGTTATTGATGTGTTCATGGCCGAAAAAATGGTAAACAACTGATACGTGGAATCAACAATGAATAGATTTGCATTATGCTAAAGAAATAAGATATTACCGAAATTTGACTGTACATGTTTATGTCACACCCCCCCCCCCCACACACACACACACACACACAAACTAATTTATTAAAAATATATGCATAAAAGAATTATTGGCTAAATATAAAATACTTGAAGGTACACTGTGTAAAATATATGAAGAAGTTTACATGTAGTGAATTTGTCAGATTGTGTGTGTGTGTACATACATATATATATATATATATATATATATATATATATATATATATATATATATATATATATATATATAAAGAAGCCACTATAATGTTTCTCATTGGTTCATGGATGCATTTTAGCCATTTGGCTGTTGTCATCTTAGTTTTTCAGAGCCAGACATGACTACATTTGAGGAGAGGTGAAGTTTGGAGCGAGGGTAGGTGGTTTCAAAGATAAGAAGCAACTACAGACAAGTAATTCCAACCTGGCCTATTTCACTGTTGATGAAAATTTTAACGATAATTCGTAGTTAAACAACTTGTTTCACTTTCAGCCACTTGAACCCATTCCCTGACAACACCAAATGTTATTATGCCTCATCTGCTATAAATTACAAATCTACTTGAAAAATTTGTAGAAAAGTGTACGATAATTATCTAGTCTACAGAGAAACCTCCAAAAATTGGTAAAATTGCATAAAGCTTCGTATATTCTGATAAACATGTTGGAAGATATTATAATTTGCAAACACTGTGAGAGTATCACATTTTCTGTCATAGAGCTATCTCACTTTCATGTTTTAAGACATCCTAAAAATTAAAAATAATGTGTGGAAATAAATATTTTATTAGGCTTTAAGTCCATGGTAGCGGTAGGTGCTCAGTGGCACAGGCGGTGGCCTTCTGACTGGTTTGACCTCTGGGTCATCAGCTGCTAGACTCCAGGGCTATTAGTGGAGCAAAGGCAAGCCGACAAACACAAGGTGCACCATGCGCACACACACGCATACCACGTAAAAAAACAGCAAAAGACGAATGTGAAGAAATTTATAGGCACACACAAATGTTTATGTGTGTCACTGTACAGCAAAAAATAGTATACAATAGCACTCAGCAGCTGAATAAGCATCTTCACATGCATTGTTCGCCGTCTACTCCACTCAACATCTACTTCAATCCCACACTCGTCACAAACACGTTCAGTTAAAGGACCTCTCCTCACGTTTCCCATGGGAGTGTGCATCAGTGTGAAATACACCCAACTCTAAGCTCACTAATCCTGCAGATCCTTTTAAGACAGCCATCTTTCACTGGGCCCTTTCAGCTGGATTTCCAAGGTCGCTGGACTCGGTTAAAAATGGCGTCAGAAAGAGTTAGGTGAACCCCGGACGCATTCAGACATCAACGCCTGAGGATGAAACGTTCACTTAACACCTGGTCAAATAAACAAGTCTGGATTCTCCAAGTGACACCTGATGAGTGATGAGTGTCCACTGTGCCGAATAAAAATAGGCCATTCAGTCATGTAGCTTATCAGTGTTACTCATGCAATGTTAATGTATGTGTTTGTGTGTGGTCAGTTGATTACATTTTTACATCATGAGAATGTATTATCCATGGTACTGGAAATAAAACAAACTATTATCTGCTTACATTAGACAAACAGACTACAATTATATCAGAATTTACCCACTTATCAGAGCCCCAGAATCCTGTTTCTTAATATGTCTAATATGTCCTGTGTGGTATTTTCTCCTTCCATTGAAAAAAGAAAAACCTGTCCACACCACTTTCATTTTATAAAATATCTCCAGCCACCCTACAACACAAAAATGGCTACAAACTGGTACAAATGTCTGGACAAACCATAGCTTCTGGTGGACTTGAAACTGTGTACACTGTGGATAATAAATGTGTGGATCTACTGCAGGTTCAACTTGTATTTAATGTTTCAGGTGTAAAACAACATTAGAAATATGTACATTGGATTACTACTGCTCATAATCTTTCTTTTCTATTGAATGTGTTATAAAGTTTAATATGTCCATGCTTTTCTGTCTCTGGATTTTTGAAAAAAAAAAAAAACAAATAAAAAAAAATCTGTTTAAATCCCTAAGAAAATGGGACAGAAACAGAAACAACCAGAAATGTATTAGCCTCACTGTACCTTGTTTGATGGAGAATGCGTTTTTAAATATGTACGTACACTGTGAGTAACAGATTGTGACTGGAAGACGTTGTGTCTCTTATGCTTCAATAAAAACAAAAAAAAAAAGGGGAAAAAAAAAAGAAATGTGCACATTGGAGTGTAACACCAGTGTTTTCTAATCTATTCACTCTACCTGTCAACACAGATACACATAAACAAATCCTTTCATAAAGCATTCCAGAAAATGACTTTTTTTCAGCCTAAAACATGTTGACAAGAGGCTAAGATGTAGATAAAAAGAAATGATCCACCTAAGTGTAGATGGGACTTTTGGTGGGAAAATACACAAAGCACGGCTAACTTAATAATATCTTACCTAAAAAGTGTTGAGACTCATTTTCAGTGGCATCCAATAATTGTTAGCTGTTGACCTAAATAAAACAGTGTTTATAAAAACTGCCACATGAGTTAAATGTGTAAAAGTACTTTTAGCTGCTACAGACCAAGCAGGTGCATTTCCATGCAATTCCACAACAACTCTCTCATTTTAAGTTTATTTTTTGTGTTTTAGTAGCAATCAAGCTCAATACTACCACTCAGTAAGATGTGTTTCTGCCACTCAGAGTGTCACTGCATTATACTGTGATGTCATGTTCACACCCTCTGGGCCATTTTTCCATACTGGTAGTAATTTAAAAGGAAATGCTGAGTGTTGCATCCTTCAAAACTGAAAAAAAAAAAAAGAAAAAGTCCATTTTCAGTCCAATCCCCATAAAAATAGACACCGCGCTCTCTCTCCTGCTTCTCTGCAACATTTGGATTCTCACATCTAAGTGTAGAAAGCAAAGGCTGCAATTACAGAAATGAATAAACTGGCCGAGAGCTTTTCTGCTGAGTGCTGAAAACACTGCTGCCCATTCAATTAGGATCAAACTTGCAATCCTGGCGATTCCCACTGACCTTCTTGCAACACAGCAATTACCACAACGATTCTCTGGGGAAGTTCATAAAAATGAAATGGGTCTTTGCAAAGCCGTAAAAAAAAAGGTCTCATATATAAAGTGGATGTAGCAGCAGGATGGCAGCCAAGCTCTGACTCAACTGAGAGAGAACACATCCCATGTTTGTGTGGTTTCTTTAAAATACGACAGTGATTAGGAATCTAATAATCACTGACAGGGACAAAAGGAGTCATTGGACTTCTTCGGTAAGTGATTCTTTGAAGGTAAACGGTACATCAAATAAATAAAAAAAAAAAAAAGTAGATGCACTCACACATGCACAGATAAAATTGTAAAATATCAATTAGAAAGTTATAGGAAGGACTGTTAAAGAATGGATTGCTTTTACAAAACTGCCAAAAAAACCCAATTTTACATTTTTTGGGGCCTGTGAACAGTACATATTAATAGAAATGTAAAATATCTGCTCAAATTTTAGATATCTGCTTAAATTTCACTAAGGTTTGAGACCCAAAAAAGGTTCTGGACCTTCAATTATAGAGCTGCACAATACATGGTTTGAGCATTGTCAACACCATGTACGCATGCACAATAGTCACATCGCAGGTCCTGCAATGTCAGAGGCAAATGAACTCAATGTGTCCTCATCTAATTTCAACCTGGCTACCTGACACACACTGCGCACAGTGATCCACCAATCACAATCGTTCTTAATCAGTTTGCTGAAGCAGACCATGCCCCTGTACGTGGAGTGAGTCGCTGGTAACAACATTGAAAAATGAGCAACGAACAAGAGAAAATCACCAAAAACAAAGACTTGGTGCCAATAAGGAAAGCAACATCAGTCATCTGGAATTATTTTGGCTACAAGAAGGATGATATTGAAACATGTGTTCTGAGTCGGTACTGCCTTGCATCTGTTGCCACAACGAGAGGTTACACAACTTATTTGTTTGACCATTTATATCGTCACCACACAGCTGTTATATCCTCCTGAGTATTTTTTTTGTATCACAAAATATATCGCAGGGTTAAAAAAAAAATCACAATGTCAGTTTTTTCCAATATTGTGCAGCCCTATTCTATTACTGGGTCAATTATTGTCAGTGTAAAATATAATGCTATGATATGTGATTTTTTTTATATGCCGTTCATCTCAAACACTGATTTAGCTTTTTTCCAGGACCTCCATCTGAAAGCGTGATGAAACATTCCTTAGATGGTGCTAGTCCTCAAAAATCTAGAAATTAAGATAATTCATGCAAGTTTGGTTACTGGTAAGATCCAAATATTTCACTCTTGGGTCTCAAGGTGAAAAAGTGTATAGACTACACAGCAGAGCAGAGCAGTGCTTGACTATGTTGAGAACGAAAAGTCATCCCTACACATAGACAAAAGAATGGGTGTTCCTCAGGGTTCTTACCTGGGCCTGTTGTATTTCCGCCTACTTTGAATTGAATTGAATATGAAAATACAGAAATAAATAGTTTTTATGTGTTTTCAATTAGAAAGTGGGGCTCACATTACAGCTTGATAACTTACAGAATGAGGAAACAAGCTAAATTTGATAGACAGGTAAAGAATATCTGACAAACAAAGGAAAGGCCAAACCTGTAGGTTTCAAATTAATCACTCACAACATACACATTCCGAAAACCCATTTACACTCTGTAATTTGTCATAATTTGTAACTGCATGGGCTCAATCATCACCAAGTTCAATCAGAAATCTCTAAAGTTAGCCTTCAAATGTGTCAAAGTTTTAGCTCCAGAGTCACTTTCCATGTCTATCCAAAAAAAGCAGCAGAGTAACTGGGAGTGAATGGATACATCGTAAATCTAAATTTGGACAATCCACCTCCTCTGCAGAGGCCTGTCAACTCACACATTACCAACTGAAATAAAACTAATTACAGATAGAAAAAACTTTTACAGCAAAGCTTAAGGTCTGGTTAAAACCAAATCAGAGTCATTTTAATCTAAGTATAGTGTGTATTTAGTTGTATGCATTTTATTGGACTGTTATGTCTGTAATGTACAGTGTTTTTATGAATGGGAACTGTATATTTTGATCTTGTATGTAACTTCATGTGTAAAAACTAGGGACAGGTGACAGAACAAACTCAGCATCAGATTTCATGCTTGTTTTGAACTATGTTAACTGCATCGTCCCAAATGAATCAATAAACAGATTCAACAGCGAGGGTTGTATTCTAATGCAGACTGATCAAAGTTCAACTTCCTGAACTTCTGGCTCAGATGCAAAACCAAGACTTGATGGAGGTGGGTTTGGGCACTTGTGGGACATGGGGTTTCATGTTACAGCCTCCCCAGGGAGGGGGCAGCCAGTAGCAAGGCGACTGACGCCCACCTATTTCTGCAGCAGCTATTTAAAGGACTAATTGACAGGCTGGGGGAGAGGGGTGAGGGGTGGGGGTGCATGGGCGGGAGGAAATGTTGGTGCAGTGTTTTCTCTGTAGAATGCACGAGAGCCAGACGTCCTGGTCTGTAGTCGTGCAAGGAATTCAACTGATGAATTATGACTTTGAATATTAACCTGCGTAGCAAATGCTGAAAGTGAAAGCTGAGATTTGCACAAATGGTTTATCTCCATCTGATCTTTATCTATGCTAATAGGTGAGCAGGAACATTCCATTTTATTACATCAATAAAGTTATTTGATCAAATTGGCTGAAGTCTAATGCTCAAAAGACCTTGGAGGCACAAAACAAAAAAAAAAATCAGATATTTTTTCAGATTTTAAAAAAAAAAAAATTATGGCTTTAATTTCAGAAAACCTAAGAGATTTGTTTTTGCAAAGGTATGACTTCATAATGTCATTTTTTTTTTTATTTTATCACTTAATTTTATGAGAATTTGAGCTTTTCAAAAATTTTGAGACTTTTCTTATGAATTTTTGACTTTACAGTATCAGAAAATATTAAGTTTTTTTTCCCATAAATTCATGGCTTTACCCCCAGAAAATGTCTGAGTTTTTCTTTGGCATCACTTCAGAAAAAAATATTCAAGCTTTTTCTTGCAAATGCACAACTTTATTTGATTTGAAAATGCGCATTTTCTTCTCAATTTTTTTTTTGTAATATTATGGCTTGATAGACTCAGAAAATACCTTCTTTTACAGTGCATTTGTGAGAATTTTTTTGTGAATTGAACAATTTATGTCCAGTTTTTAACACTACAATGTCACAAACGCATAACAAAAAATTGAAAAGCATAAGAAGTAAATTAAAAACAACACTAAGGATTTGAACATCTGGTCAAGTTAAGTTATAGTATGTAACACAAATCAGCAAAATGTTTCCCACCTAATGTAAAATATAATGAAATACAAACTATAGAGTAAATATAAAAATATATAGTTTTCTTGCACATGTTCCATCTTTCAAACACAGTCTCTGAGAACTACCATGTGAAAATCAAACCACGTTCCCAAATTACCCACAGCAGGATTTACAGTAAACCATGGGACAGCAAGTGAGTGTATTAGTAACTGTGGACGAGTGTGGACAACCATCCATCAAACTGCTCCATGTGTATGTGTGTGTGTGTGTGTGTGTGTGTGTGTGTGTGTGTGTGTGTGTGTGTGTGTGTGTGTGGACGTACCATGCTCGCCATCCACAGTGTCCTCACAGCGATTGTTAAAGCTCTCATATGAGTCCCAGCGGATCAGAGGGTCCTGGGTGTTGTAGTCCACGGAAACGCTCGGCCCATTCTCAAGGTGGCCCAGGCCTGAGGAACACAGTGCATTATGGGTAACTGAGTACTTATAGAGAGTGAAAAGACAGGGGTGCAAGGCAAAGGTTTAACCACAGTTCAACATTTCAAAAAACCTTTATGAAGAACAAAAAGCATACTTTAACTTTTACAGTGAATTGGAGAAATTATTTGGTTTCAAAAAGAAAAACGAGGACCTGTTGTCGCCACAATCTGATCCATAAAGGATTCAAAATATGTGTGTTATCAGATTGATGCCTCTATAAATGACTGGTTTACTTATTGGAAATATACTACAAAAGGTGTTCTGGAAAACGTACCAAAAATGGTCAGGAATATTCATTTATCTACAAATTATATATACGGCCTACAGTGAATTGCCTTGTGATGATTTGTCATGAAGAGGGAAAAAAGCTGTAATTTTGTGGATTACCTTTAATTTTTTCTGGTCCATAGGAGAAAACAAACTCCACTTTGCCGTACTCTGGGAATCTGTCATCTGCAAACACAAGTTATTATTATTATTATGTAAAACAATGGAAAGTGTGTGAATCACATTAAGTTAGAGTTAGCTTGCATTAGACAATTTATAATTTTACCATAAATAGAAACCTGTAACTCTGTGTTGATCAAATGTTCCTTAATCTTTAATACCTCTGAGTGGTGTGCATTAAAATAACTGGTATTTTACTCGTTTGCTTCTGTTTACTTTCGTCATAAGTGAGGAGATGATGAGCTGCCCTCACCACCAGAGGACCCTGTTTCCTACAGTATAAAGTTCTGTAAAAATCTTCCAGCAACATATTTTATGCTGAAAACAATCTAACATTACAGTTTTTTTTCCAGTCACTTTCCAAATTCAGTAGTATATGTGAACTAAACTTTACATAGTTTGCATTGCTTTCATATAAAATGCATGGACTAGTTTCTATACCTTCCATTAACACTTAAATTTCAGTATAAAATAGCTACAATTAGAACGCTGTAGATATTAATGTGCCACATTTTGCCACAGAAATAAAGCTATACACGTGTTTGAAGTCTCATTAGTCATATCTGGGCATATATAACATCAGCATTATGACATTGCAGCAACTTTGTGATATTTTAAAGCATTTTGTGTAAATTTCATGCATACAGTACATGTCATTGAGGGAAGTGACTGGAAATCGACCTGTGCTGTTATTTAGGCATGTGTATGTGTTGACTCAATTATGTGTGTATAAAGCATACTAAAACAGCGGATATGGTATGTTAAGATGTTTGTATTGTTTTGTACTTTATAGGCCAATAAAATACTAATTATTTGTGTTTTCTCTCTGGACAAAAAGGCACATGGAGATAGAAGTTACCTTTAAAAGTCTCATCCAGCTCACTCTTCCCAAAAACCACGCCCAGGTCGTGGATGGCGCAAGTGTGGAACTGCACCCTGAACACCTGGTCTCTGGTGGGGTTCCTGTACCTCTTGTGGTAGCACTTCAACTGTTGGGAAAGAGACAGTCAGAGTGTGAATAATCAGTAAAATCAAAAGTACAAGTTTTAGCTCAATCTTGCAAGAGCGATGAGGAAAATAGACTCAATCTTACCAGGATGTCTCCCTTTAAAAGCAGGCCGGGTTCGATGGTTATGCAGATGCTAGTGTTGCTGTCTCCTTGCACATTACTGTTGTAAAAAACGACAAGAATATTTAATTAGAATTCCTGTTTCCTCGAGGAGACCCCACATGTAAATAGGACACCAAACTGGAATCAAAGGTTCCGTACTATATTCCTGATGTATAGACTGGCTGCATTGCCTGGTAGATCTTCAGGAAGGGACGGCAGCCTGTGAACGAAACAAAAATTAACCCTTTCACCATGAAAGAGTATATGTTTTTGAGTTTTTCTTTGGCTTGGATGCTCACCTCCTTTGGACTCAAAGTTTGGTATGCCGTGCATGATGACATGATGGAGAAACAGAGGCTTGTTGTTGATCTTTATGTGTCCGGAGAGCAAGCCGTTGAAGTATCGTACATACCTGCAGAAAAAAAGGACATTAATCCACAGCGTACTCTACTGATTACACACTATACACCCCCATCATTACAAGCATTAAGCATTTTTCTCCATCTAATGCTAACAGGCAGCTCCTTAGCACAGTAATTTAATTTCACATCTTATAACATGCAGTGCTTGAAAGTAACACTTGACAAAACTATAGCACTTAGAGTTTATAGAACAATCTTTACAAATAAAAATACTGACAGTTCTGACCTTTAGTGCAGCTATTAGCAACACAAATTGCACAGAAAACAAAGATGATTTGTGGTTTTACTGTGGCTGTTTTCTGCCTATAAATAGAGCTAAGCTAACAGAGCTATAATGTAAACTATCAGCTGATGCAGCAGGTGAATGTTATCAGTGTTATTTGTTATTTGAATGCCAAGCTATTTTATTTTGAAGAAGAAAACTTGATGATACCATGATACAGATGTGTGTAAACAATGAGGTTTCTACTTTATTCAGTGAGTGATACAGTCTGTGGATACGTCGGTGCATTTTGGTTCATGATTTCCTCTGTTGTTGAAAGTTTGGAACATCAATACTACATATAACCTCTTTAATAACATTTTTTGTTAATACTCATGTACTTTTACTTAAGAACGGTGTTTCATTCAGGATCTTTACTTAAAGGGTATAAATACACCTATAAAGGAATCACTTTAGCAAATGGGACGCCTTTACTTTTGTTACCACTGTACTTTTCCTTAAGTGAAAACTCAGCCAGAGCCAAACCCCTCTGTGACTATAAAAGAGCCAGGAAATGTCAAAGTGAATTGGTGTGTACAGAGGCCAGTTGGGGGTCTGTTGAGTTAGTGTGGTCTGGTTGTTAATGATGATAATGATGATGGTACCAAACGTGACCTTGACCATGGGGTTGCCACATGCAGACACCTCCCCTGCCCTGCTGTCAGTGGCCAGATGGTTTAGCTGCTCGCAAATTCAATTAGACCGAGCTGGGCTACGTGTGTATGCGTGTGTGTGAGTGTGTGTGCATGTATGTGTGTGTGTGTGTGTGTGTGTGTGTGTGTGAGTGAGCAACCTCGCAGGTGGAACCATGTTCTGCCTTTTATCAAGAAAATGTTCTGTGTTTAAGGTGCTGGGTGGAGCCTTTGAAACATCAATATACAGTACAAATGGCCTTTCATTACATCAGACACACAGGATGAATGGTGTGTCTATTACAGGGTAGTGGAACCAACAAACTGAAGCCCACCTACTCATTTCACTTACTCATTGACTTATGCACCTTGTTTTTAATTTTTTACCTTGTATATATCCTCTATATTTTGCATATATTTCTTTCATCTGTGGTATAGATTTGGCCTTTTGTATATTTTCAGCATTTTTTGGTATATTTTTATATATTTGTAGTATTTTTCAGTATAATTTCATGTGATAGTTTTTATATTGTCTCTCTAGAATATGCTGCTAAACAGAGCAGAACTGCTAAACTGATTTTCAATGTTCTTGTAACAGTGACAATAAAAATCTATTCTATTCTATTTTTTGAGGGTCAAAGCACAACAATGTCTCAAACAGTGCAACAATATTCCATAAAAAATACTTGTTTGTAACTGAATAGAGTTTAAGTCAATCACAGTTGAAACAGTTGTTTTTTCTGCTATGCTAATGTGTCTTCTAGAGCCCAGTTCAGACCAAAGATGTACAATGATATAAATGTGTTTTAGAGCATCGCAGGTAAAGGTTACAGTGGTGTGAACTGACCTGTGTGAGCCAAACTGGCTGCTGAGACTAGTTCTAGAACATCACACTATATACAGAGTTCCTACAGGTTTCTACAAGTTAAATTTAAGACTTTTTAAGACCTTTTTAAGACAACTTACAACAAAATGTGATTTAATTTAAAATTTCGCTGCCATATTGGCAAAAATTTGTGACTCCTGGAATTTAGGAAAATATATTTATTTACTCCACTGCCTTGATTCCCACTGTTCTGAGTCATTTCTCACTGGCGGGTGGAAAGTTAGTGGTTCCTAATTTCAGTATAAATTGTCGGGTTTGAACTAAGTCGACTAACGTTACTTTCTTTGCAGCTTGGACATTTCCCAGACACATTTAAACACAATACAGCAAACAAGTTTATGGCAGCCTATCATATCAAATTTAATACCTTTTAAAGCCTTTTTTAAGGTATTAAAGGCAGATTTGTAAATTCAAGACTTTTAAGACTTTTTAAGACCCTGTTGGAACCCTGTATATAGTTTGTGTTTTTCTCTGTATTTAAGGGTTGTAGTTTATCTGTCCTGACTGAATGCAGTGTTATTATGGGCTGTTTTGCCAGTAAATCCCTGCAAATGTTAGGTTGTTTATTCTTTTTTTTTTTTCCTTTTACAGTGTTGTCCTTTTCAGAATGTTGTAAATGCTGTTGTGTTTTCCTAAATTTTAAAGATTAAAAGGTCATAGGTCAAAGGTTAAGGCACTTTATTGTTGTAGGGAAAATGGGTCTCTTTTTATACATCACCATACACAGAGTACTGAGCACTAGCATTAGCATTTAGCATATTTAGAGCAGTGAGTTGCCATTGAAGGAGCTTTGTGAGCAAATCAATGATGAAGGCACCAATAGGAGAATTAACCAATATGTACCTGTTTTTATAGTGGATTTATTGTGTAGAACTTGGAGGAAATGTGGTGATGTTTTCAAAACTGCTGCTGTCTTTTATAAAATGTTAGATTTTATTAAACTATAGTCACAGAAAAAATGATTAGACCACCCTTGTTTTCTTCAATTTCTTGTTCATTTTAATGCCTGGTACAACTAAAGATACATTTGTTTGGACAAATATAATAATAACAAAACTAGCTCATAAGAGTTTAATTTACGATCTGATATCTATCCATTTTCCATGTTTTCTTGATAATAACCAAAATCACTTCAGTTCTTACACCGATAGCTACGGCATTGCACTGCCAAAAACAGTGCTTTTAGGCATTCCATGCTTTCTTTTCTGTTTTAGTCACATGATACACACAGGAGTAAGTACTTGATTGCATAACCATTGTTTTTGATGACTTTTGATGGTCTAATATTTTTTTCCACAAATATATATTGTGTTTTCTGAAATGTTTCTCATCTTTTTTGAAACATTGCCATGCCCCTGTCAGGAGTAAAATGAGCTGTAAAACATGTCCTATGATCAACAGGTTCTGCAGATTTTTTTCAAAGCTGTTCAATAGTGACATCACCACAATCCCACCAAAATCTGATGCATTTATATGATATACTGATGCTGCAGTGTAATACAGATACAGGCATGTGTGGGTACAGATTGTTCCTGACATTTCAAAGCAAATTATATAATAATTTGAAAACACTGCACGCAACACCTATAATTTAAACTTTTACGAGCTTTCATAACATCTCTAACTCATCTCTCACTCTTGAGGTTGAAGTCACACATTCCCCACCATAATGCTGGCGGACTCCTGGGGGGCAACAGATAATTATATCCAAAGCAGGAAATAGCAGCGGGGCAGAGGATGAGCCTATAGACCTGTTAGAGAATGTCTGGCTGTCTAATTCACTACCTCAAATGAAGAGTTGTTAGAACCTTTCGCTGCTCATCCTTTTTGAGACATACTCTGATCTGGATTCCTCTCCCACCAGGTGAAGGGTGGAGGCCTGGCTAATAATGCAGAGGGGTGGGCTCATACAGTGGGAGCAGATTTATGACTTAAAGGAGGACATCTCGAAGGACAGGACCCTCGAGCGCACTGCATTCCAAATAAGAAATTGCTCAAATACTTTTAAACCGCTCTTGATTGGTTCGACTGGTTTGGAATTTGTGTTGCTCACTCTCGATGTTACGTGAAAAACACTGATTGCTAAAAGTGGAGACAAACTGAGGAAAAACATGCTGCGATCTGTGAAGAGGACAGACTTAAACTGCCACCAGACTCCCCAGAGACACCAGTGGAATCCCTCAGACAGACAAGACAGATAGCCTATCTACACAACGTGACATTCTCTCACAATTACTGCAATTACAGCTGATTTGGAAATAAACAGAAGAATTTCCTCTGTGAAGTGTTCCTCCACAACTTCAGTCATGACTTAGCTCTGGCTCAGAATAATAATTCACTGATTGGACTCATGTTTCAAACCTTCATCAGGAGTAAATACAACAACTGTACATCATAAGTTGAAGGGATACTTTCACTTCATGAGCATATGTTCTCAGTTTACCTGTTTTCATAAAACACTCCAAATATCGATGCACCAAATGTGAAAATCTGGTCCAATGCTGATACCAACACTTCACCCTTAAAAACGTATTGTTGTGGTGACTTCCAAATGAATTTTTCTCCACACTTAATCTTTCCTAAATGATTTATTACAATTTATTATCATATTATTCTCTGCATTTTGCATTTTCAGTGAAAATCTGATGTTTTTCAATACTTAATTTAGTGATAATATTGATTTTCACAAAAGCTTTGAGTAAATTCAACCCTTATTATATCAAAACAGAGAAAACTGAAGAAAAACTCACTTTTTTTAGCAAAATATCATTTACTGAACATAAAAACAAGTTTCTGCAACTACTGTTCTTTGTCAAATTACATTCGTTTTACTGGTGAATCAGAAGATGACGGTGTTTCCATGTTCACGATAGAGCCTCTGAACATCCAAATGGGTCATATCTGATGGCCATGAATAGCTTTCCAATGTATTAATAGGATTCGTTGTTCTGAAGTTATTCAACATATTATATCAGTATATGCTTTTGGTCACTGGTGGCTTCATGGTAAATTAAAATAAAAATTTTTTCAATAGTTGATACTGATACCATTTACTTTTGTTTTTTGTTGTTGTTTCTTCTTTGTAGTGACAAATCATTAGTTCTTAGAAAATGCAGTGTTAGTGACTAATAACTTACATGCAATTGGAAAGTAAATGTAACTGTTATTTGTAATTACTGATAAAATATGCATTTACCAGTCAAAATATATGTTCTTTATGGTTACAGGATGATTTTATGTAGAAAATAGCATTAACACCACTTCTTTTCATCTTTTGCTCATGCCATCTTTGGGCAGATTTCAGGACAGCAGGAATGAAAGGTTTTGAACAACTTTGAATGTGACACCATCAACAGTTTATGGTTTTTATGGAGCTGCCTCTGCATCTAGACAGACAGGCCCCATCCAATTGGTTGGATAGGACTGGTACATGTATAATTCTGGTACTAATTAAATTTCACTACAAATGTGAGACTCAAGTCGATGTCGCCAAACAGGAAGTGATGTAACTACTAACCTCTTCTGTGAAGGTTGGCCCACAGGAAGTGCTTTGTCCTCGTAGAAGCGCCTCATTGCAAACCTGTCCAACGCCTGGTCAGCACTGCAAAAACCAGACAAGCATGGTTCTTTATTTGAACTTCCAAACCGAACTGAATTTGTGAATTATCTGATTGAAATGAATGTATTTTGGAAAAAGGCCACCTGCAGATTTTTCCCAAGTTTGAGATTTAGAAATATCCCCTGGCCTTCATCATTTACAAAGCGGCTTTAAATCCTTCTGGCCTCCTCCCTTCTGTTAACATCTGGTTACGTTCAAGACTGAGGACGTTTTTCGGAGGGCCGCTTCTCAGAGAGCCAAAAAAATAAGCCGGCCAGTGTTTTGCCATAATAATCACATCTGTATCTAACTTTCAAGTCTCAGACCTGGAGATGTGTGATGGATCTGATTGTGAAGAGGATATTTTCAGTGACTGGTTGCTCAAAGTACTTTAATTCCACTTTCACTTCTGTTTCAATTCAATACAACTGACAGCGGAGGTTACTACCTTGCGGATATGTTGCTGTAGTGCATGTACGCGGCCACCACCACCCCCGTCCGACCTCTGTTCCCCTGCAAAACAAGGAAAAGGAACATGATATCAATTTACAATAAAAGCTTATTTGACATAGGGATTATTTCACACAGATCAAAGGTTTTAGTCACAAACAGGGGGAAAAATAAATCCTCCTTGTCATCCAGCTGCTTGAATTACATATGGAAGTCCAAAAGCTGAGACGTGAAATAGAGTTTGATAACGTTGCTTGTTTGAACGGACCGGTCATGCACCAAAAAGCAACAAATCTGATCCGGAGTAAAGCAAAGAGCTGCAAAAATGTTGAGCTTTTCTGCATGAAATATGATTTACAGCTTCTTGTGCTTGTAGAAAAAGTCATCAGGTGCATCCAGTATTGAGGTGCATTACCATCTCCGACTATGTTTGATTATAGGTCACTGTTTTCTAATCTATTCTATGTCAGTCTGTGCTGCTTTGATGGCTTGTCTCACCATAGTAGTTAAGAAATCTCAGCAAAGTTTTCTTTCTGTTTTTGCAGCTTAGGTGTTGAGGTCTTATAATGACACAGAAAACTCTGAAAGTAATTAGAACATGTAGTGTTTGTTTATATGGTGCAATTTGTGCTGTATTTGAGGTTACATGAGGCTAGTTTGCATTTTGTAGCTTGCATTTTTGTTTTAATAAGGAGAAAAGTTGCTCACACCATTGTTGTAATATGATTTTTTTACTAAGACTCATTATTTTGCAACTACTTTTAATTGTACTGTGTGTCTGGCTACTCTGCCCATCTCGAACAACCTCATAGCATAATTGCCTAAGTCATATTTGTTGTCAAATTGTGAAATCTGTGTAACTTTACTCTCCTAACACTTCCATTTCATTTTGCAATATTTGCTATGTCTTCAAAAAAACAAAAATGCCTCAGACCGGGAGTGTCCAATCCTGTCCTCGAGCGCTACTATCCTGTATGTTTTAGATGTATCCCTCTTCAAATGATAAGCCTATCAACAACCTCTGCAGAAGCCTGATAACAACTGTCAGGTGTGCTGGAAGAGGGAAACATCTAAAACAAACAGGATAGTAGCTCTCAAGGACCATAACTGGACACCCTTGCCTTACAGAATTATGCTATGAGGATAACGATGTGCAAGAAAATGGACTGTCTACCTATTAAGATGAAAAAGGACAAGAATTTGGGTGAGTTTCATATGTTTTTTTACCTTGTTGTGGAGTACTACCACGTTGTGTGGATCCCCATTGAGCCACGTGTCAATTGCCTTGCACATACTGCAGATCTTGTCCAGGGCTGGTGCATGGTCATCGGGCCATCCAAACTCTAGAACCTAAGGGAGGTTATTCACAACAAAAACAGGAAAAAAACTCATTAAATGAGGACATTTTTACTTGACTTATTTTTATTTTTTTACAAAAAAATATCCAAATGAGTGGTGCATCTCCTGAAGTGTTTGTACCTTGTGATTCAACTTTATTAAGTCATTTCTCCGCTCGCTGAGGTTGAGCACCTGAAACCAGATGAAACAAACACAGATAATGCCTCACAGCCCCACTCCACATGTGATCCATGTTGACATTAGAGGACGAGGCAGCCTCACCAGGTAATGCTCGCCGTGTTTGGAGCGCAGCATCGTCGCCACCTCCTTGAGGTGGGAAGTGTAACTGCGCTCCTCAGCGGCAGCGGGGAAAGAGACAGAGATGATCCTCTCTGTGATGTAGACCAGGTCCACCTCATAGCTCTCCTCCATGGCCTGAACCACACTCTGACTCCTGCAGAAGCAGAGTGAGACGCCGTGTTAATCTGATGCTTTTTCTGGCCTCACCGCTGGAAGGTCAGACTAAACATCTGTCCACAACACAGGTCCAAGTCTTTTAAAGTCCAACATCTGCCCCGCGCCCTTCCAACAACATAACAACCTGGCTTTACTGTGCTTTGAATGGACGTGGTGTGTCACGCATCACCAATATGAAAAACATTACCATAGTAGAATCAGGTGAGTTCACATAAATGTATTTCATGCAGTTAGAAGTAATATGAAAGAAAAACAAGACACAAACTGCAGTAAAAATCAATATACAAATGCAAATGTATTAAGATATATATATACAGGGTGGGGAAGCAAAATTTACAATAAACATTTAGTTGTTTTTTCTCAGCAGGCACTATGTCAATTGTTTTGAAACCAAACATATATTGATGTCATAATCATACCTAACACTATTATCCATACCTTTTCAAAAACTTTTGCCCATATGAGTAATCAGGAAAGTAAACGTCAAAGAGTGTGTGATTTGCTGAATGCACTCGTCACACCAAAGGAGATTTCAAAAATAGTTGGAGTGTCCATAAAGACTGTTTATAATGGAAAGAAGAAAATGACTATGAGCAAAACTATTACGAGAAAGTCTGGAAGATACTATTAAAGAAGAATGGGAGAAGTTGTCACCCGAATATTTGAGGAACACTTGCGCAAGTTTCAGGAAGCATGTGAAGGCAGTTATTGAGAAAGAAGGAGGACACATAGAATAAAAACATTTTCTATTATGTCAATTTTCTTGTGGCAAATAAATTCTCATGACTTTTAATAAACTAATTGGTCATACACTGTCTTTCAATCCCTGCCTCAAAATATTGTAAATTTTGCTTCCCCACCCTGTGTATGTGTGTGTATATATCTATCTATCTATCTATCTATCTATCTATCTATCTATCTATCTATCTATCTATATATATATATATATATATATATATATATATACAGTATATATATACAGTATATATATATCTATATATATATATATATATATATGTGTGTATATATATATATATATATATATTTATATATATATATATATATATATATATATATATATATATATATATATATATATATATATATATATATATTATTTTTTTTATTTTTTTTTTTTTTTTTAATTTATTTTTTTTTTTTTACATAAGGTGTGATGCTTTTTCTCCCTACTGTATATAATGTACATAATATGCTCTACCACATGTAGATTACCTAGTTTTAACAAAGGAGTGCTGGTATTTGTTTTATTCTTTTGTTAGGTGTGAGGATTGTTTGTCACTGCGGTTTTTTTTAAAAATTTGAATAAAATTATTTTGGAAAAAAAATCAATACATACTCAAAGTCCACTGAATAGACAAAGAATATTCAGAAATTAAAATAATATTGCTGTTTTATTATATGTCTCAATCTAAATTTCCAATGGAACACATCGCTTACATGAACTGTATCATAGTTATGGAATATTAATGCACATGTAAATGTAGTGCAGTGACATTAAAGAGCCACAACTTTCACAATTTCAAGTGCCATTTTAACTGTGAAAGTTTCACAACAAAACCCTAAAGTTAAACTAAGACATGAAGAAATGAATAGGGCTGTTAATTTGTAACATACAGGAAATGTTGAGTTGATATTACAGAGCAAACAACCTGTTTTAAATATAGACCTGGTATATTCTTATTCTAATCACCTCCAAATGAGGAAGAAGTTTGGATTTTGTGACATTTTAAGGAACCTCTGACAATACAAAGTCACTCCACTGATACTTTAACACTGGGGTTAGTGTTATAACAGAAGAACTGGAAGAACCCAAATGCATTAATTGGACTAAATCTGAAAAGGAATGTCTAGTTTCTGTTTAACATGGTGCTCAAAAACAACCCAAACCTCCCTCTTGGTCCCACTTTCTGTTTCCTTTTTTGTTGCAGTTGCTTGTACAACATCACCTCAAGTTTCTGAATCCTCTCAGGGACCAATGACCTGAGTTCACTGCAAACATCATCTACTCCATCAAATGTAAACTCCTGCAGCTCATTCTTATATTTCTTGGAAAAGGAAAGATTTACAATCCTTCACTGGCTGTTGACATGACCTCTGCCGATGTTATGCAATCTATTTTGTTGGCCAAATGAGAAGCAAACGTGAGCGTACAGTAAAGCCCTCTATGGGAAACACTCATGCTTGAGGAATAACAAAGAACAGGGAAGTGATATGAGAATGGTCATATATCCAGCATAAGCAATCTTTATTTGATGTTAGCATTAAATACAGACGGAGGGATTAGGATTGATTTATGGGGATGACTAAGTTGAATTGATTTCTGTGTTTTGTTCCAATGATGACTTTGTAATCCAAGGAGTTGTCAGTACATCTGCATTTAATATGGTCACATGACAGGGAAGTTTCTTACCGGGACTGCCTTCGTCTTATCTCCACACTCTTGCAGGACCTCGTAGATCCCTAGAGAAAGACAAGAGAAAAGGATTCATGAGCTGTCTCCGTCTCTAATGATGATCATGTCCCATGAAAACCAAAAGAAAGAAGGAGGAAGATGATGAAGACCAGAAAGGCGAGGAAGGAAAAAGTGAAGAACAACCAAAATTCTTGACAAGAAACCCATCATCATATCATCCAGAATTACAAATAAGTCAGTTTTAACAGCTTCATCGACATGATTTTAACCAATAAAGACCAAGTGCTTCTTTTGTGTCAGTTCCCACATGAAATTTCCTCTATATCTAACATTTCTTAAGTGATTTTTTTCGATTTATTACAATATTGTCCTCTTAATGTTGCACTTAATCAGGATAAAACAGGTATTTTCCTGTATTTAATTCACTGATCATAAAGATGTTCATAAAAGCTCAGATTAAAGTTGAGGGTTACTATATTAAAAACAGAAAAGAGAAAACTGAGGAAAAAGTGACTTTTTCAGTAAAATCCATCATTAACTGAACATAAACCCAGTGTCTCCATCCACTGTCATTGATCCAACTCCATGGGTTTTACTGGTGAATCAATGTTGTAGAAGATGACGGCGTTTCCACGGTAACTACGGAGCCTCTGAATGTCCAAATGGGTCAAATAAATGGGAGCTAATAAACCTGAGAGTATGGCTGAAACCAAGCCTGGGATCACTGACTGGATATTTTATAGTGTTCTGATTGATTTGCTTATTATAAAAAAAAACATACAAAACAAATTTTTGGTTTCACAAAGTGTTGACATTACATAAATCTTAAACATTTTTCTGGTGACTTGGTTGAAATCCAAGTCATGTAATGGAATAAAAAGGAGGTTATAGAACAAAAGAAAGTAAGGGAGGAAGTCAACATGGAAGGAAAAGAGAAGAAAATTCAGTATTAGAGGAATGGATGGCAGGGAGGATCTGGAAATGTGTCAGATCTTGTCTTGATCCAGAATTACCAACTGAATGCAATATGAAAACCAGACAGAAAATCGTACTAAATACATTTGTTCTGCCGAGGAATCCCTGCATAATAGATGCAGGCCATGTCTGTTTTCCTGACTGTTTGTAGACCCAGGGGAGAGTGAGTCAAAAAGATGACGATATCCAAAAAGACTGACATCTTCTTTTATTTTCACGGACACCGCTTTTCCCATAAAGCCATAAAACTCGAGCGTTTAGCTTTACTGGTCAAGCCGATCAGAAGTGATGCTGGCTAGAAGGGTCTCTCATCGTGGTCCAAGGTTAAACACACAGCCCAGAGCTCTTCATGCTGCCTGTGCAGAGCTGCGTCTAACGGATGAAGCTAATCCCACCCCCAAGAGCCAAAATGGGAAGCATAATTCTCCATGATTTGACAGGAACCAGATGCTAGGCGGACCAGGGACGCTGGTGTTTGCAAAATGAAACAGCCTGTTCACATGGGGCTTCGGGGGTGTCACGCCGCTACGTTTCAGATCACAGGAACAATCTGTTGCCTTGTAGCGACACGGGTTCATGAACGTCTCGTGAAAGTCAATGCAGCGTAGCGACGGGAACGTACGCACCTTAATGTACACTCATAAGAGGACGCTGACAGTACTTTGGCATGTTTGTTATTTCTACATACATCACTTTCCCATCACAAATCCTCAAATGTGTTTCAATCCACCACTGAAAATAGGTCCTATATCTCCTGTGGTTATTGTAATGAAGAGTAAAATATCCAGATAATAAGATGTATAACAATATATTACATTTTCTGTAAATTCAGTGAATCAGTAGTTATCGTATCAGTACATAAAATAATTATATTTAAAGGTCTATTCGATACATTTTGGAGTATATATTTGACAGATAAAAGGAACACAGTCTAATTTATTTTTCTGCTTTTATTTAGAAGTCGTGTACAAAAATGTATAAAATATGGTACATTAAGCTAAAATAAATAGAAGTCTAGAATAGGAATATGATCAGACATATCAATTCTGTTCAATAAATTTGAGGTAATGATAGCAAAGCCAACCAAACATGGGCCTAGGGCTAATATTGGGGTGTATAAAATACCACAGGTAAACATTGGACACTTAGTTTAAACTACAGCAGCAAAAAATGGCGCTCACACTATAAATATATAAATTATAACAAGTAAATAAAACATCTGAGCTGCTTGGAAGAACTCAAACCTTCATCCAAATAAGGGAAAACATTACTATAAAGAGTAGGAATGGCAAAACAAATGGAAGAGATGCCTTTCTACTCTATTGTAACATGACATATATCATAAACTGTATAACATGTATATCTAATTTCAAATAATCTAATGAGAGAATTTACTCTCATGGACTGGACTGAATTCATAATTTGTAAATACATAAAGGCAACATTAACTTTTAGTTTTAACAAATATCAAGTATTAAACACTAGATATCCATGTGTAACCAAATATGACATGATCTTGAAACGACTCTAACGTAGATGCAGAAACGTTGAAGAATTGATTTGCATTTCCTACTAATTTTGCAATTTTACTGCCCCTACATAAGACTATTTTAGTTTAGTGGTATTTTGAGAACTAAAAAGTTGTGTTTCAGATGTTTTTATTTTTTGAAACTGAGTAAAATGGAGTAAAAGTACTTCAGCAAATGTCATTGTATGTTACCTAGAGACTTAGTGAATGAGAAATACCCAAGGCACTTGGCAAATCCACTTATTTCTTATTAATATTTAGTAAATCTGATTATTTTTAACAGCATATTTGATGCTGTTTTTTAATACATGCACCTAGTGACCACATTTTTAACAGTGCATATTTAGAGAAAGTGTCCGGCCTTATCGTTTAGCAATGATAAATAAATTGAGCATATATGAAACAATCTGTTGAATATCATACTGTGGTGGTAAAAACAAACTTTTCCTCGTGAGGGTGTGGCCTACCTTATTGAACAGGTTCCCCGTGCTCCACCTCCAGGATGAACGCAAGGAGGCTAAACGTCGTCGAACAGACCCAGCGAAAGTCATAGCTCATCTACACTTGAACCACTCTTCTATTTTTTCTTTGTTTTTTTTCCTATTTACCTCCCTACCTCATCAAATCAGAGATACTCCAGGTCAAATGTGGACTGGTACAAGGCATATCGGAGCATCGTTCGGGTGATGGCGACACATTCAGACAGACCAAACTGTGCCCTGTTTGTGTTGTTAGTAATGATGTAATAAATGATGATCCATGGCCGCCGTCCTCCGTCCCTCCTCACTTATCTTCTCCCTTCTTTCTCACAACCTCTCCTTCCCTGCTTACCGCCCACTTTGTGTTCTCTGGAATTACTCCTCCCTCTGGCTCATTATCTCTCATTATTTCTGCCCCCCACCCCATCCCTCCCCCTCTCTGCTTTTCTTTCCTAAGCCTGCATGTTTTCTTACAATATGGATGTACGCTTGTCTGTTGCGCATGTTTTTCACCTTAAATGTCCCTTAAAAGAGACAAATACAAAACAACAGAGCAGAAAAGAGTAGAAAAATTAAAACCATAACATACTGACAGGGCATCACTGTGCCCTGTCAGGGCATCACTTTTCAACAGTGCAATATATATAGTTTGATTTATCAATGTGGGTCTGAAAGATATGTAGACAACGACATGTTTACAGTCTGGATAGGTTTAGGCTTAAAAACAACTTGGTTAGGGTTAGCAAAAGGGTCTGAGGAAGGACTAAAATAAGAAAGAAAACACTACAATAAACACAGCATGAAATGGAACATGAACACTGATCTCCACTGTGTGAGTCCACAAACTGTTCTTATTCTACCACTTCGTTCCCCATCCACCGCGGTCCACGTTTTCTTTATACTTTACAACGTCACAGTGGTCTATGTTGACAATTTCTGACATCTAAGGAGTTCTCTTTGGATTAACCTGCATGATGAAAATTAATGTTCATTCGCTGTGGGAATACCCGGTGAAAAAGGATGCCAAAAACAGTATGTGATGGCTCGAGAACAGGCTCTAAAAATGAACATGTCCTCATGCCTGAACGACCAGGACAGAGAATACATAGAATAGTTTGATGTCCATTCACTCCCAAAACAATATACAGTATTTGCAGGAAATTTGCAGACACAAAGTACTCTACTTTGTGTAAAAAATGAAAATACTGACTAACCGTGGCATTTAGGCTGTGACAGTGTTGTGATTAGGGTTTGGTTTAGCAGATGCACAAGGGCAACTTAATTTGGGTTAGGAAATAATCACGGTTGGGGCTACGGTAATAAACTTGTGTGAAAAATTTTTTATAAAGATAGAGTATTTACTTTTGGTTTAAAACGGAATACAAACCCTTATTTCCAGTGCCTTTTTATCCAACCATATCCATCCCAAAGCACCTCCTTCAAAAAGGCATATTTGTACTTAAAAACATCACATTGGCTTAAGTCATTAATTTCTGTTAGTGACGTCTATCTATCTTACCTCCATTTTGAAAATTGACTATATTGACTATAGGGATACCCCAGTAGTAGACCTAGGAGTGGAAAATGTACCTGAAAAAAAACAACTTTGTGTTTGCGGTACAAATGAACAGCTGTACTCATGCCTGAACAGCCAGACCAATGAATAGAGAGAATAAGTTGTTATAGTTTGCATTACTGTTACATTGTTTGTCTCTATATGTCAGCCCTGCGATGAACTGGCGACATGTCCAGGGTGTACCACGCCTTCGCCAATAAGTCACTGGGATAGGCTTCAGTGACCCCCGTGACCCTACTGAGGATAAAGCGGGCTCAGAAAATGAATGAATGAAGGTTGTTATAGCGTCACTCCCCAATATTATTTTCCACGTATATGGCAATATGTTTACAAAAACAACTCGGTTATGGTTAGGAAAGGGTTCTGATTAGGGCTAAGTTTAGACACTTGAATGACAAATGTGACCTCAAGACACAGCTTTTACCTTCAGTTCTCCTGCGCTTTTTAATGCAATCACACCTATTCCCAACCACCTCCTTATAAGTTATTTTTCCACTTAAAAACATCACATTGGTCTATGTTACCAATATCTGATTTCTAAGGAGTTACACTGACTTATCAGAGTAGCACACAAGAGGAAAATCTATTCATGCATTTATTCATTGTAGAGGTATCTGATATGTTGTAAAACAATGCTGAGGGCTTATGATCATGTGACAGGATGCGATGACTACTGAGTGAGAATGGGTTTAAAAATAATAGTTTTGTGGTTCCATTTCCAAAAACAACTACAACATACAATAGGAAACTGCTTATGTACTACACACAAAGACACTAAATAGTGCTGATACTGTTAGATTTGGGAGGTAGCAATGGAAGGGCTCAGGTTTGGTTTACAGTAGATGCAAAAACAGCCTGGTTAGGGTTAGGAAAAGATCACGGTTAGGGCCAAGATACAAACTTACATGAAAACAATTACACAAAGAAAAACTACATTTACCTTTGGATTTAAAACACCCTGAGCTCCTGCGGTTTTTTTTGTTTTTGTTCTTTTTCATTCCATATCCATCTCCAACCACCTCACTCTAAGATGTGACCCTGTTTAACCCTTTATCAGGCAAGTGACTGATTTTGGTAATTTCAACAAACTTTAAATATGGGGCCAATCCTGTGCCTTAGTGGGGTCAAGAAGCATGTTGGTTTTTCTAGAGATTTTATAGAAATTTTGAAGCTGAAAATAGTGAATATGAGTGATTTTTGTCAGTTTATGACCTTATAACAATTGTTTTATTGCACGTGTTTACTTTTTAGCAAGTGGTGCTCTGATGTTTTATGGCAAGAGGAGGGAGACGACAATGTCCAACAACACACTAAGTTATTTAGGAGAGTATTTCAATGAATGCCCTATAAAGGGTTAACAGCGTTATTTTATCTAGCGGTTTCATCATTTGGAGGAAAACCGTGTGCATTTTTAGCTACATCTACAACAAAATTGCTAATTTGTCCTCCCTGTGTCCAGCTCTCCCACCACAGTATTTTTGATTTGTAGTGTCTAATCTCTGTCTCCATTCCACAGACAGATTTAAGGAAAAAAAAAAGTCCCACAGTGCACTTGGATGACCTGGACCAACCCCGCCGTAACTTACAATCCACACTGGGAACTTCTTTTAAATGAATCCAGAACGTACAGACGATGAAAACATGCAACCTGATCTGAGACATCATGAGGAATGCTTCGATAAGACTTTTGGTTAAACAAAACATTTGGATGATGAATCAGGATGTTAATGTTAAGTCAAATGTCTGGTCAGAGGATCCGTTCATTCCAAACACTAATATGTCACTGTCAAATTGTTTGCGACAACTTTCTATAATTACAGTTAAAAAAACAGGACCATGGTGAAGACAATTAGTAGCCTCCGTCTTGGTATTTTTAGGGCTCGTGTTTGTCATTATTACGCCCACATTTCCCACAAGCCCTGTTTATGACTTACTTGACCCTTACTTGGCTGCTCTGTAGGATGGTTTAGTATAAAAAACATAGGGTTTTTACCTCTGTGTTGACACCAGTAGAGCAGAATCATGCTAATGTTGATGTTAAAATACTCCCATTAATTGCAATATTCATGATGTTAATCAACTGATATTAAACATATAATCAAAAGTAAAGTGGAAGGAGTAAAAGTATTTCATTCATGAGAAGGAAAGTGGCTTAGTTGATTTCATTATAACTGTATTCTTAAAATTTACTATACTAATATGACAAAAAAAAAATTACTTTAATTTATATTTTCATCATCATCATCTCATTTTGTATGATATTAACAACAAAACAACATTTTTTTTTCATTACATCCATAATTTTCTCAACAATTCATTGTTTTGTAGGACTGAGTATAAAGGCCACACTGATTAAGAAAGAAGTCAAAGTATTTTAAGAAAAAAGTTCCAATTTTACCTGTATGAATTTTCGTAATAGATAGTAAGAAATTTCGCAGCATCAAATAAGGCCTATTGTATTTATCAAATACAATAGCTGCAAATGCATTGTTTGGTTCATCCGGGAAATTTGATAACTTAAGATTAGCTATTTTTCATGAGATATCGCAACTTTGTTGTCATAATATGACTTCTTTTTTCTTTCAATATTGCGGCTTAATTGCAGCCAATATTAATCTCAGAACTTGTTTCTGGAAATGTGACTTTACACTTGAATATTCTTGGACGATTAAGATTTTTTATGACATTTTTTTTTTTTTTTCCAAAATATTACGACTTCAGTTCTTGCTATATTGCTTTTTTCCCTTTGCTTTGCTTTTTTCTTGAAACATTATGACTTTAGTCTGTTAATATATCATATTATTGTCCTCAAAATCTGAAGACTTTACTCTAGTTAATATATGACTATTACTACATCTTACATTGCATCTTTACTCTCATTATATTTAGATATTTTATTTCTCTTTCGCCCAAAAATATTGACTTTTTCCTAAAATAAATAGCCACTTTCTTTGTGAAATACAACTTTTTTGGGAAACAATACACAAAAATTCTTAGAATATGATGACTTCTTTCTTTAAATAATGAAACTTTACTTTAAAGAAATATCATATAATCTCATAAATTGTTCTGAGACGTAAGACTTGATGGTATATATTCTTGAAATATTAAGCCTTTTTTATTTTTATTTGTGACTTTTGCAATTTGACATTTTTTAAAAAACATTTTTCTCTGATATTTTTTTCCTGAAATATGCTAACTTCTCTTTTTCATTTGTATTTATAAATTACATAATTCTCGTAAAATTATTACTTATTTCTCTGAAGGCAACAACTTTATTGTTGAGATATGACTTTTTTTTTCTTCTAGTATTGCAACTTTACTGTCATACTACAATTTTTTTCTCGATATTTTTATGGATATTATGTACATTATTCCATCATAGGCCTGGTTATCCAAATATAGCAGGTATTTTGACGAATTGATCACTACAACAACCATAGCCTCTCCTTTAAAGTCCTTCTACTAATGCCATATTAAATTTAATTTTCTATACCTTCCTTCCCTCTCTATGCATTACAGACACAACACTCGTCAACCATCACTCAAAGCCAAACTAACCCCATGCATCTCCCACCTCCCCCACCCAGACTGTGGATTAATCTCCATGTACACAGGCTGATCTGTGTTTATAATCTGACTCTGAGTCACAAGTCAGAGCTCTGCTGTCAACCTAAACATTCAGCTGACATCGGACACAAACACTGACTCATGACCGTGACTCACAAAAGAAACAGGAGAAGAAGCAGGGATGCAAGATATGAGCGCTGCTTTTATCTTTAGGGGATAAATATTGCTTCAGGTTTTAGGAGAAAAATTAAGGGAAGGCAGCCTTACAATCTGAAAAGCCAACACATTGTTACCTTTGTGAATTCTGGCTCAGGTAAACTGTTTGTACTCTGCATTCATAGTGGTTGTCTTTGATTTTTCTGGAGTCTTGCCCTTCATGGTTTAACAATGTCAAGCTACACATGCGTACCTCGTCTTGGGCCAGGCTTTGGCACCGATTTCTGGCACAAAAACCATTATTGGCACTGGACTGGCATCAACAGATGTCACGGCAGCTTTTCTCATTTTGTGAGGTACGTGTAAAATATCTTTCTAAACCGAAGCAGAGCTGACCAAGGGTTTAGAGTTAAGCTCAGACCACCTGTTCGGGTGGAGTTTGGGAATCTGCCTCGGGAACACTGTTTGACTTTGAAATGACAATCAAATAATAAACAGATTAAAGCAATAAAAATGTGTTTTCGTCACGTAGCACTATCAGAGGCTGTGATTGGCTGTTATCTTTTGCACAGTGCTGCCATCCATTGCTTTGTGCAGGAACAGACGACCTGTGATGGACCTGAGCTCATCCTACATTTTCATAAATTATACTAAAATATTAAAAAAGATCTAAAATACTTCTAAAGAAATATATAATTTTTCCACTAATACACTCTAAATTTTACAGATACTAAAAAAATATACCATAAATTACAAAACAATCTAAAATGTGCAGATTCTGGGAAAAAATGAAGAGACCACTCCAGATGTCCAGACGTGAACTTCACTGAAAACCTCTGGAATGTGATGAAGAGGAAGATGGATGGTATTTTTGCGCCAGGAGCTGCATAAAGCAGCCAACAGCAATGAGAAAGACTGGCACAGGGTTATCAGAATTACTCCAACACATACTGATTCCTGTACTCGTCCCCAGTTTAATACTGATTTTGTTGTTTTAAAATAAACATGAAGTTGTGTTCTTTGCATGAGTCAAAGTCTGAAAACACTGTATTTTGTGTTATTTTGATCAGCTGACAAAGAATTTCTTGAGGCAATGTTATTTTTTCAAGTTGACTTTGATAAAATGTTGTAGTTCATAGAATAAATTAAAGTAAATCCTGCAATCCTAAATTGGCTCTTGCTAATCTTCTTAAAAATGGCAAGACTGGATAAAGACATGGAGCTTTTTTATATGACATGCTCAGAACTGTAGTGATATCAAAGTCATGTGTCTAGGATGCTGCAGACTTGCAAAAAGAAGTCTAAGATGATAAAACAATTGCACTGATGTTGAAAAAATGTCAGCCTACTTATGATAAAAATATGAAATAAAAAAAACTGTACAAATAAACCTGGTTCTGTTTATTGAATGAAATATTTGTTGGGGCAGAAAACTTTACTGTAGTTATGCTTAAAAAGTTGTGCAAACAAGATTCTTCAAGGATTTTGTTGTGCATATCTTTCATTAAATGTTCC
Organism: Sphaeramia orbicularis; assembly: GCF_902148855.1. Classification (NCBI taxonomy): domain Eukaryota; kingdom Metazoa; phylum Chordata; class Actinopteri; order Kurtiformes; family Apogonidae; genus Sphaeramia; species Sphaeramia orbicularis. The sequence continues at coordinate 14,577,924 of NC_043958.1, forward strand.
AGTATTTTTGTATGCATGACTCAGTCTGTTAGGATAAATAAGCTACATCAGATAATATTAGCATTAATTCAGCACAGTCCCTGTGACTCAGTGGTGATATCCTGACTGGACATCACCAATTTGCTCCATAAAGTAAGTATATTTTTTTTTGCTTCAGAGGAATTTTGTCTCAGTGTATCTCCATACTGATACATCAGATCTTCCTTATTTTAGTTTTTATTTCTCCTGCTGTAGTACTACTGTAATGGCAAAGCGCTTTTCTAAAACAAATACAATTTTCTGATTTATGAGCCATTACAAGTGGAAAAAATAATAATCTCATACTTATGCCTCAAATGCATATTGCTCATGTATGACCACGTCAACCATCAAAACTTTTGTATTACTGGCAAGAGTGTGTCTGCATGTACAAAATATGAAGGTAATATCTTTTACTAAAATAAACTGATTAATTAATTGTAATTAATTCATTGGTTCCCTCTTGTACACATCCTGAAGATGACTGATGACATACTTACATCAACTGGCAGATAATTATGAACTTTCATCTTAACATTATCCTCTTAAATATGAAGCAGATCAGAGATGATCAGCTGAGATTTACTTCAGTCTGGTGATTTGAGGTGAATTTACCCACTGCATTACATGGTTAGTACGCTAACCTGCTAATGAGGCCAGCTAGCGCTAATTAATAATGTTTAATCAGCATTCATAATAGGCAAAACTGCATGTGTTGCCATTTATCAAGTAGCTGAAGTTACTCAGTGGCGTTTAATACAGTTGGTAGTGTGTTTGGGGTTTGCACTATGTTAGCAGTACTGTTAGTGTTGCCTCAGTCTCTCTCAGCTCCTCCCCTCTTGTCCAAATATGGTCACTTCTGCTTCCAAAAAAAATCAAGATGGGAACAGCTGAATGCCAAACTTTGTCAACTGTCTTCCGCCTCTTTTCTACAGCCGGGACCACGGACCAAAAGTTATATGTAGACAGTGTTGTCCAGAAACTTTTGGCAACATTATGTACCAAGAGATTGTTATGGCAGCAGAGCACTGCGATAACAATAACAGTGTTTATGAATGAGCAGCTTTTTTAAAGCATGTCTCCTTGGAAGTAGGGCTAAAGAAGAAGAGGAGTTACTTACCGGTGTATCTACATGCTTTAATGGCAGCTGAGGAGTGGGAGGCTGGAGAGAGAAGCCAGACAGAGTCAGGGGGTTAGTCATTGTTTCTTTCACACGGAGGAAGAAACAACATGAGGGTGAGAGAGAGAGAGACAGAGAGAGAAGGTGGAGACAGGCCCAGCCATGAATGAATGAAACAGATTTGTACAAAGAGAATACGCGTAAAGAGATATCAAATATTCTATGAAGACTTTGGACAAATAAGTGAGAGACAATGAGGTTTAAAACAAGGTTGAGGAGATGCTTCCAGACCAGTGTGAGGGGTTTTTATAAGGAGCCTTTAAGCAAGAGGTAGTGTGATCTATGGTGGAAAATTTTGCATTGTTTCCCCTTTTTGTTCATGCGTTTTGGGTGTAAAATCTTGCTTAAAGAATCATTCTGTAACACAACAATGATAGTGCAAAAAAAGGAAGAAAAGGCAAAGATATAGAGAAAGTAAAGAGAAAGAAACTATTCAACAGTAACTGTGTATGCACGCGCACACAGACACACACACAGATACACACACACACAGGCTGACAGTGATCCATGTGTTAAGGAAAATCTCCTAACTGAGTTAAGTACAGCGTCTGAGGCTGATGGGAGCTCTGTAAACAAAACTGGGGACTGTTTAACAAGCTGCTGCAGTGATTTAAAAAGGCCCGCGTCCAATGTAAATAAGTGAAAAGTAGTTAGTGCAAGACTGGAATGTTCCTAATTTGGTTATATCATCGGTGCCTGATCTTAAAACTACAAAACGGGACTTGCTGTGGTGTTTTTTTGTATGGAAAACTGCAGATTTTCTAATTACGTCCAACATTTTGTCGAGCTTACATTCATTTGGTGGTGCAACAAGCAAGACACATTGGCTAATTTGTGCGGTAGAGTTTTTCCCCTGAGGAAGAGGAGGAAACTCTTATGGTTATAGGGTCTGACCTTTGACCTCTAGCAACAACTTTACAATGCTGTGTGTGCGTGTGCGGTTGTGGCCTCATTCCAGGAAGGATCTCGGCATTAGGAAGGGGATTTCTAGAGGTCGAAAGGCCCATTAAATGTCTCCCTAACAGCTCTGACTTATTCCACATACATCCAAACACTCACATGTTACACTCACCAGCTCATAGTTGGTAGTTGTCGAACATGCTGTGGTGACCTGGGAAAAAACAGAAGAGAAGCGTCACAGTCTACTTAAGATGATTATACTGTCTGACCTTTAACTAAATCACATTAAAAAAGGAAGTACTCTCTTTAAAAAAAAAAAACAAAAAACTGATAGATAGCGATTATTTCTGTAGAAACAGGGAGGAAGAGACATCTCTGAATGTTTCCTCCTGAATTGCTGATTCCCGTAGTCACCCACAGAAATACCCCCCCCCCCCCCCCCCCCCCCCCGTGTGGGAAACATTTTTCAGTCCACAATGAGACAGAACATTTCCTGCAAATATTGAAATCATTGGATTACACTGTACTGTCATGGGTGGAAACACTGGACTATAACTGGGTAATTCACTCTGTATGATGCTTTTGTTGATCATTTCCTCCAAGAACCACGGGCCATTCAATGCAAACTGTCTAAGGTCATTTCACTAGTGTTCAACAACAACCCTGACCTGATCTGACCTGCACTGTCACTCACGTCACGCCATATTTTTTGCCTTTCCAAAGGCCCTTTTGTCAGATTAGGTGATCATAGCATCATAAATCTGTATCATGACTTGGCCGACGGACATGGGGGATTAGGTTTTTACACCCCACCAGTCATAACTTGCTGTCAGCCTTAACATCTTATCCTGACAGTGCTAAGAACATCATTCCTGCCCCATTTCAATATTTGTTTTAAACATTTTTTACATATGGGAAAGCCTAGCCAATGAGGTTTAGCATATGTGGGGAAAACACAAACACAGTGAGTGAAATGTAACACTGTTGGATGCATTGTGAAAGCTTGACAAATCACAGCAACAATAAGCATATTACAGTGGTGGTCATGATCCAAGAACAGCTGCACTGCCAAAAATGTGTCAAGTGCTACAAGGATGTTTGCTCTTCTCTTCTTTCCTTCCTTTCCACTATTGACAAATGATTTGAACATGATTTGGGCAATTTGCAATCTCATGCTCTAGCTCCTCTTGCCCTGTTTAACAGCAGCCAGGTTTTCAGATAAATGTAGCTGGACCGAGAAACCAAATACAAATACTTCATTACTGTTTTTTTTTTTTTTTTTTACTTTTACTCTACACTCTAACACAAATATCTATACTTTCAACTTTTTACTACTACTACTCTTCATCTGTTGCTTTAGTTTGAATGAATTTTAAAGAATTATCCTAGTTTTATTTTGTATGCTTTACAATATTAAGACCAATTACACCCTTAATTAGAAAAGGTATCCATTGATGTGTATCATGTATGATTAAAACAAAGAAAACACTGATGTAAATGACAAAAAAAGAGATGAAACAAAATTAAACTGGTCTAAATGACAAAACAAGATGGAAATGCCAAAAAAAAAAAAAAAAAACGCCATGAGATGAAGACAATGTAAAAGATGCAACAGGATGAAAATGCTGTAGACAGCTAAAACAAAGTAAAAACAAAGGGGAAAAAATGCAGTGAAATGGGGCATCAACATAAAAAAATTCCAAAAACAACAAACAAGTGAAGATGAAAATGATGTAAGACAAGCAACAACACAAAAGTCACAAAGATGACAAAATAAGATGACATTAACAAGACTCTGGGGTATCTCTAATAGGACGTTTGGTTGGTCTGACATGTTAAGTTCAGTTCCTGTTGCACAGAAACAGTCCAGACCATCCAGCTTTGTTATCAGCACTCAGTTGAAAAAGCCTACATCTTTGATGGTATGGGGGTGCATTAGTGCCAATGGAGTGGGCAACTCTTGACAGACACCATCAGTGCTGACAGGTATACAAAGGTTTTAGAGAGGCATAAGCTCCAGATGATGACTTTTTAGGGAATATGTCAGCAAGACAACACTAAACAGCTTAATGCATATATTACAGCATGGCTTCATAGTAGAAGAGTCAGAGTCCTGAACTGGCCCACCTGCAGTCTAGACTTTTGGCACATAATGAATAATGAAATAGAAAATACAGCCCAGGACAGTTGAGTGACAGAATCCTATGTCCGACAAGAACAGGACAACATTCCTCGACCAAAGCTCCAGCAACTGGTCTCCTCACTTCCAGATGTTCATGGACTGTTGTAAAAAGAAGAGGAGATGCTACACAGTGGTGAACATGGACCTGTCCAAACTTTCTGGAGACATGTTTCTGCTCTTAAATATAAAATGACCTTATATAGCCTATTTCTAAAAATTCTCAGTTTATGTTCTGCTGTGAGGAGAACATGTCTTTATGACTAATTTTGCTTGTATTTACATATTACATAGCATCACAGTGTTTTTTGGATTGGTATACTTTGTTTTCACCAAGTATCTGGACTTCTAATGGAGAAAATAAAGTACCACCTCTGATGGTACACCATTGCTTTAAAACGCAGAGCACAGGGCCAATAGGTGCTAGAGATCTCTTAGCAACAGTATCAGTTGTCCCCTAATTATAATATCAACTTAAATTTAGAGTGGCATTGATTTCCAGTGTTACATGTAGCATCTTTAAATAGCGGCTAATGCCTCTGAGGCTAATTTGGTTCTCAAAACAAACGATCATCATGTCAATGCCAAGCAAGTGTGGCTCCTAATCGTCAGCCACCGGAGCCCAAATCACTGATTACGATGCGTAAACATCGTCTGGCTGACCAGCTCAGTCACTTTCATCTGATTGCATTTACTTTGTGTACAGATAGCCACATATGTGTTTGTGGTTAAATGAATGCATGCAGGTCCGAGTATCCCTACGTGTTGTGCTGGGTCGGTGGATGTTTACGAGAGCTGCGATGAGAGCACGCTATCAGCTCACAACAGACGCAGGCAGGAAGGAAGCAGCTGTAATTAGTTTGCTCTGGGAAAACAAAAGACTCATTGACTTTGTAATGCTATCATCAAGCCTATCAGAATACAGTAGTTGGATAACATCGCTGCTGAACAGATCCCACCCAGTACATGCTGATGTGCAATGTGATGGCATTGGTCCACCAGTCAGTGGTGATATGTGCTCTGAAGCAATGCTGTTGCACAAGCAGCTGACCAACAGAGATATTTTAGGTGGAGAAAGACGCCACATTCTGCAGGATGTTTTGGTACCCAGTGTTCAACTTCAAGTACTCCATTTAAGAGGGAAGAGAAAATGCAGGATCAAGAAGGCATGGATAAACACGATTGTTTACACATGATTTGTTGCACACCCAATTTTTTTTTTTAATGTTCTGCATCTGATGGTCTAATGCAAGGTTGTCATTACAGTTCATGTTTGCAACTTGCGATCTGAAAAACCGTCTTTTGTCTTTACTGGTCAACTGTTATATATTTGGAAGATATTTTATACATTTGAGCTCCACCTTTTATCATAAATTATAGTGGGGAAAAAAATGGAATCTTAAAGTGCAAAAAGAAAGACTGTACTGTATATAAAAACTATCACACAAAATAATACTAAAAATATGCACTGAAAATATGCAAAATGCAAAATCTGTAGTACAAAGTGCAGACTCCAGCCGCCATACAACCATGAAAACACACAGCAACACCCTGAACACACACTCCATGTAAGGATCCAGATTTCCAGGTTACATAAGCTTCTGTGCTGCACTGGCTATACATTGCATTACAGTGTATTCCCCATAGAGTATTATTCATTCCATCAAGATTATTACAACATCAGTCTATTTAAAAAATAGAATTACTGTCCTGCACTTGTACACCTCCATAAACTGGTCATATTGCACTTAACAACCATGTCTGTCCACACTTGTATATATAGTGAAGACTTTGAAGGATTTTAATAAAAAGTGATTTTGTTGCAGGTTTTGGTCACATAAAAATTGTGACATGTATTATTCCAGTGAGAAACATGCCTGTACTTAAAGTTTTTTTTTATTTTTTATTAATAAGTACAGCATTGAAAAATGGTTTTAAAGTGACTTTTGACTTTTTCATATATGTGTATTATATATATATATATATATATATATATATATATATATATATATATATATATATATATATATATATATATATATATATATATGTGCAATAATACAATACACATGCATATAATATGTCACTGTATCTTTATTTTATCCTGTTATCCTGCCATTCTTGAGTTGAAGTGGAGATTTGTGCCAAATTTTAGAGAAAGTGCACCTTGAAAGATATGATATTTATTGCATTATTGGTTAAAATTTGTTTTTTAGTCCAATTTTAATCAGGTTAAGTGCAAAATTTCATGCACGTGTAGGTGCAATTATGTTTTCTGTAATGTATTATTATTATTATTAGGTGCCTGGACTGTATTGTTAGCTAATATTTAGTCAAAACAAGTTGGCTCATGCATGTTCTTCACTGATTCCTGTACTACCTGAGGCTGTGGCTGACATTCATATATCATGGCTAGAAGTACAAGTGACCCCAGGGCCCCATAGCAAGAGCATCTGCTATTATTTACAGCTGACAGGAGGTGCTGTTCCCCGTGTTGTACTGAAGTGTTCTCCTGCAAATGACCCAATGATGACACCCTCAAGCATTGATCTAAAGGTCGCAAGGCCATAGAGATAAGTTTGACTGAGTCCCGAGTGTCTCCTTTAAGATTGCATTTGTGCACGGAAGACTGCCTTGGAGGAATCAGCCGTGAATATCGCATGCAAATAAATATTGTTTTCATATCACGGATTCAGTGAGGGAGGCATGAGGATAGACAGAGCAAGCAGACCGATGGCGAGTGAATGCAGACTTCACAATCAGACAATCTTACATTCCTTTAAACAGCGTCTCTGTCTGAGTAAGTTCACAACACCGACGTGCAGCAAAGTGAGAGAACAACCTCGACTTCATCCATATATGGCCGTTGCAGCTGGAAGCCAGACTAATGCAGGCTTCACATGGTTTTTACCAGCTCAGACGGATAAAAGCAAGAGATCCTGCCACACGCTTCAGCAAGGCTCACATATGAACTTAACCAGCTGTGATTGTTTTCGCTGATGGTTTGCTTTACCGCCACGAAATCTGTCGAATGATCCATCTTTTTCATAACTTATTTTGTCAGTAGCAGGAGATCATCCAGAAATAGAGACAGCAATGAACACAAGATGATGATTTATGTTGTCTTCTGATTTTTTATAATACAAAAGATAAAGGATAATGACAATAAAATAAAAGCAATATTGGACCAATAATGACTGATCAGAATCAGGATAGTGATATAATACAATAAAATATGCTATGATATAATGCAATATGTTCCCATGCTATACAATGTCCTATGATTTGGAGGGTATAATGTCATTTATGTGAAGGTCTGAAAGGGGGAAGCAGGGGTCTTAATTCAAGACTATTCTCCTTTTCAAGAGGTCCAGCATCACTGTGTCTGGGTTTAGTGTCAGCAATCAACAATTTGGCCAAAAATTGGATTTTACTGATCTAAATGCTTTCATTGCTTCTATTGGTGGAACTGCATATGATGATAGAATTTGATATAATATGATAAGGTATGTTTCAATATTACTCCATCAAGCACTGTTACTAAAAAAAAACAAAAAACTAAAAACATTGATATTACATTGAACAATATAACTACATATTCTTATAACATATGGCACCATCTGTCCAACCTAAAAAGGCCTCTTTGGGTACCCTTATTAGAGCTTTATTTTTTTATTTTAATACAGTAATTCCCCTGGTGGGACGTGGGGGTACACATAGGTCAACAGAGGCCATTCACAATGAAGAGTTTCATTTTCTACATTGTAATCGGTTTCAAATTGCAATTAAATATTTATGTTCATATATTTACATTGACAAACGTTATCCAAATTAATAACACAAAACCACAAGATTTTATTTAGGTGTGATTCTGTGAAATTTGACTTTAATTCTTTGATTGAGTTATATTTACCCAGTGCCAAAAAGTGAGGAGCTAATTAACAATTCATTATTAATGTCACTTAATTTCTTCTTTAATAAACTGTTACCTGAGTGTGGATTTGCACGAGAATTGGTTTTCATTTGACTTACCTGGTTAAATAAAAGTCAGTAAAAACATAAATCTCTTCAAGAAATAAAAAATATACATAGATGTATATATTAGATGTATGTGTTAATCAGAGGTGTGACTGAAAGTTTTAGACGCTAACAGTAGATGTTCATGTCATCTTTTAATAGAAGAGGGCACAAATAAGATGAAAAAAAAAAAAGTCAATAATGAGGAGCCCCTTGGTAAGGAACTCTTCGTCTAACAAAACAGCAAAAAAAGTTTATTAGTTTATTAAATATGGGATATTCTGTGATATACTACCAACTATTACAGTGGCACACACTTAAATTTTTAACTTTTGTCTCTGTTCAACATAAGTACACACTTTAACCTTTTCAGTGACCTCTGCCTGAGCCCCCCTCCCCCACCAAATCACTTTCCAGCAAAGTGAGTGGCAGACCACAAAGAAAGTTCTCCAACCATGAGAGCAGGTTTAGGATTTTAAAACAGGGAGCTTATAATCTCATCGAGTCACGAGTACCGTCTGGGAAGCCAATGAAGTAGAACAAGGAGTCAAGAAGCCACTGATGGGGGCCCCTCTCCAGTCTCAACCCAGCTGAGAGGCCTCGCCGGGGGGCACAGTGCAGCGAGTGGAGGCGGGACGATGTTGAGCGAAGGTCAAATATCTCAGGTGAGTTTTCATTGAGCTCCTGTCTTTCTTTCTTGATCTCCATCCACACAAATTGAGAGCGTGGATCAGCGAGAGCTTCGATGATTTCAGCTAAAAGCACTGCTCGGGTACTTAAAGGAGTTTATTTGAAAATGGAGAGTGTAGCATATCAAAGCATGACTCTGAAGCCCAGTCCACTGGATTGAATCATTGCAGAATGTGGAAAGGTGAGGTAGTTCAAGCAGGATTGTGATGAACTTTTTATCTTTTCAGTCTTGCACTAAAAATAAAGACCTTCAATGAAGTCATAATCCTTGGAAATTAATCTTGTTTATTCCTAAAAGAAAAAAAATCTTGTTTATGGTTTTCTTCAGAAAATATATCAAACTTCAGACATTTTATCTGAAACAATGATTTGCATAAAATACCCCCAGAAAATAAAAGATTCCTTATTTTAAGACTGAAATCACTTGGACAACTTCTCAATTTAAGCCTATAGTCAGTTGCTCCAGGAAGTTGCAATGTTTCAGTTGTAACTGTGACTAGTCAATCCATCATCCGTCCATCTGTTTGTCTGTCCATCCATCGTTTATGTTAAATACCTTTTTTCATTGCTTGTACTCAACAGAATTTGCCAAACATTTGACATTTTTTCTGTATTTTCTGTGCACTTGGACACCTGAAAAGGCTTTTAATATCATCATATATTTCCAGATACAATGAACAGTTTATGCGATAGTCATGTGTGTTCGTAAGTTGAAACTCTGAAGTAGAATTTTGTTTACTTTCTCCTTTTCGATTCACTAAACGTGCAAAAGCTACAAAATTGTTTTTTCTTTTACCCATCTAAATTAACAGTAATCACTATGATCGTCAGCCTAACTGATGGGCGAAAGCGTGTTTGCCACTGTGCATAAATCATCCCATTGGCTCCAACCATTGGTCCAACCACACTCAAAATTCCTGAAGCACTCCTCCTGCCCACACAAGAGCGTCTGCAGCGCCGATGGCAGTTTGCCTGAGAAAGTAAATTCTTCACTTTCCAAATGGGGGCCAAATAAGGACTGAAGCTCAAACAGCCCCTTTGGAGGGATTTATACATCAGCTAGGTTTCTGTTTTACTTGGAGAGCTAATAAATCCGCCGAGCGCTCTGATGGTGAAACGTGTGTTCCTTCCCACTTTGACATTTTGACATGATGTCAAGTGTGTAAAGCCCCATGTTCGACTGGGTGGCAGCCTGTTACTGGCAAGGAGTGCTGGCAGTGTCCAGTGGTGTCATCAATAGTTAAATAATATCTGATGGTGAATATGAAAGGGGAGTTAAATTAGGCAGCGGTAGTAAAATAATGCTAAATGCAGCCAAAAAAAAGAATACAGCGTGGGAAAATTTTACCGCTCTGTTATTAATAAAACAATCAAATAGTAAGCTCTTGATTCAACAGTGACCAATCTGTGTCTCCATATGATTGTCAAGTGAATTTGAAGTGAACTCTGGAAACGCTGTTAGGGGCAAATTCAGTCCATGTTTTTGTGTTTTGTAGGAATGTCCAGCCATCAGTCCATGTGTTGGTAGGTCCCAGCGATATCTGAACAGAATGTTTTCATATCTGATGCACACACTCACTTGGACACAAAATATTTTGGTGGCCAATGGTCACTGTAACCTTATGTCTGCCCATCCCCATGAATGCCATATCTCAGGAATACTTGAGGGGAATCTCTTCACACTCTGCACAAATGTTCACTTGGACTCTAGGATGAACTGGCTATATTTTGGTGGCCAAAGGTCAAGGCTGTTGTGACCTTGTTTTTGGATATATCTCAAAAATTAATTCACTGTTACACAAACGTTGTGTCATTAAGTGTAGGTTGTTAGTATGCAGAGGTAGTGGATGCATCTGACTGAACTTACGGTTCTCCTTTTTTAAATGCTGTGCTTGAACTTTCTTTTTGAAAGTACAGAACTTTTCTGCTGGAGTGAAGTGAGATGAGAAGTTTGAAGTGATAGCAAACTCATCATCACTTTTCATTTAAAATGGCATAATTTGTCCAGAATTAGTCCAATTTAAGAATTAAACAGTTTCGTGCTATAGAAACATTCAGATATCTATGTAAACCTTCAGAGGGAATGAGAGTCTATCTTTGTGAAACATTCCTGGAAAAATATTTCACTAAATGCATCAGCTCTTTTCTTAAAAGTACAAGCAATCCTAAAATAGTATAAGAAGCATTGCCATTTCTGTCTCCCTTTCCTAATGCAATACTTTATAATGAGCATCAAAATGTACTACAGAACACAAAAATGTCCTTTGAAACAGAATTAATTTGATAAACATTTTTTTTGTTGAGTGGTGTTGCTTTTGGTAGATATTTCAATTTGAATCCAGACTCAGTCTTTCATTGGTGAGGTTTAGCATCGTCTGGATGACTAACTCTAATTTCAGAGGGGTTTTCACTCATGGCTGGAAAAGGGCTGGTGTATACACAGAAAATATAAATAATTGTTTTTATACAGTTGAACATATTGCCCGCCAGCTGTTTCCATTGCCATCTATCAACACTGAGGCGCTCCACACAAACAGGGTCTTTTAATGGGATGAAAACAACCCTGTGAGGGTTGGACAAATGACAAGCCTGTGACTGGACAAAAAAAACATCCTTTGAAACACACTCAATGGTCGGCGACACGAAATCTGTCAAGCGACAAGTTCTCCATCTCCTTGTAAGGAATCAGTCTTCTAAATCTTGAGGATAACACAAGAAGGGGATATATTTGTTCACATGAGAACAAAATCACTACCACATGGTTAACACGCCATAAATAAGAATAAAAATCAGCCGACAGGCACAAGCCTTCGCCTCTCCTCTAAATGGTTCAGACAAAGTATACCACAACATACAGAAGGTTATTTACAATGAGATTCATCATACTGGATTGCCTCTTATTTCAGCTATTTTGATTGCCAGTGAGCTCAGTTTTAGGTCCAACAAAGTCTCTGACATTATTTCACCTCGAAACCAACATGCCGATGTTGGTTTGAGGCCCAAGGAGACTTCATAAAGTGGACGCGTAAGAGGCCAAAGTCCATGGATCACTGAGGAAGCAGCTATTTTATCATGGTCAAGCCACAGCGAGTGGTGAGTGGGCTCTGGCTTGGCTGCTTCACCCCTCGTATGGTTACAACCAAATCACTGCAAGCTACAGACGACAAAATACCCCATTAAACAAGGAAATGATGAATATCAGATGTGCAATTGTGGCCGCTTTGGACACAGGTTGAAAACCTCCAAATCTAAAAGTCCGCCTTAGAGTTTTATTCAAGAGGGGCATGACCGCATATCATAAATGTTAGATCATTTAATCAGGTTTTCAGTCGTGGGAGAGGGAAAACATTTGGTGCTGATTTCAAACCAAAACTCACCTGACTTGCATGACATTGTGGTACCACATGTAAGAAACAGTTGTACTTGCAGTAAAAACTTTGCAGTTTTTGGATACTTGAAAGGCGGGCTTCTGTGAAAGTTGAAAACAAGCATGTTTTCGTCATTACAGGACTGGAATGTTGGACGTTGCTGATGGGTTTGTTCCGAACGGTGTATGCCTATCAGTTCCTGTTTAATTAAGGGTGGCTACAGGATGCTTTCTCTCATTTGACCACTAATAGCATAGTGAGGCGAGAAAAAAGACAGAACGCCAAGCCAAAATCAATGGTATACACTCTGAAACGCGCAATAAAATACAGGCTTTCTAGCACACAAGATGCTCAAAAGAATAAGTAAATGCTCTGTTAGTGCAATTAAGTCTGAGAGAGCCTGGAGTTGTACTTGTTTCTGCATTTTTCCTGAAAGTGCGAACCTGAAAAAAGATTGCTTTTAACTTGGACTGAATTTTTCTTTGAATCCAATTTTTCTTCTTTGTTTTCCTTGTCACCTTGTCACTTGCTGACAGAAATAAATAAGTGGGTCAGCCCAGTTATGCAGCCTCTTTTGTGGTTGAATCCTAAATGCTATCCTCCCTGGTCACTTTTGCTTTTATAACATTTTTGGGCACATACTTTAGAGCTGACACAGTTGGAGGATCTCATGGTGTTCACAGTTTAACACGCTGTTTGTGTGTTCTTTTTATTAGACCAGAAGAATATTTTCCAAATATGTTTGATATAAGAGAACAACTGGCATAACTGTGCAAAAATGTGACAGAAATAGCTGTTTAGCTGGAATCAGAAAAAAAGATGTCTTCCTTTGAAGCATTCAAGACAATTTTCTGATTTATGGCATTTTTTTCTTGGGATTTCTTGCCAAGGTTTCACCTCTCTGATGCTTCAAAAGATGAACTGCCCTGAGGTATGTTATTAAGGCATGGGAGAGACTGATGGAAGAGACAAATAGTTCAAGAGGGATAGCAGGCGTTCCAGAGCATCACTCTCAGAGAACATCTTTATGTTATGAGACACGAGGGAGACATGAGTTAGGACTCTTTTGGCAGTTTAAGAGGGTTTCTGGGCAAAGTGAAGAAAGTGGTAGCACATTCTCTCTTGAGACTTATGACCAGTTTAAAATGTGTGATGCCAGGACAGAAGCGCTGGGTTCAAGGTTATGCAATGTCTAAAAAAAGACACTTGAAAAACAGCTACGAAAAATGCGGCCATTGCCTTTAAAGGACGGCAATAACACTGCATTCCTTTCTCTTGTTTTGACTCTTTAGTGGGAGACAGGACATACAAGCCTCGCAACCTCTTGACCATTCATGTTTAACTGCCATCCTTATGTTAGCACAAGGTCAAAGGTGAATGATTGCCATCATCAGTCTGCATCCTCTCTCCAAGGTGTCAGAAAGAGAGGTGTGAGAAAAAAGGGAAGAGCAGGACACAAACATGGACAAGAAACCATGCACAGAACAATGAAGCAATGAAATCAAAGAACATTCTCAAGAACATCCTGCTCAATAGACCACTCTTCTTCATATCTCCCACCAAAAAAACAGGCTCAGGTCACGCTGAAAAAGAAAACACGTGTTTGCCCGTGTTGACCAGTCTCTCCCTCTTGACTATGCTGCCACAAATCACTACTCTTCGCGTCATGAAAGGCTCCAGAGCCTCAAACAGCGACTCAAATGAACCCTGTCTATCCCGTTCCCATGGGAGCAAGTTTCCCATGAATCTGCAGCAGACTAGTCTATATCCAGAACATGCATTTTCAGCTGCAATCACACTCAAAACACAACCTCATCATGAATAACAAACACTTAAAATGCTGGTTTCAGACGAATTGACTGAAGTCATGAAAGCATGCAAAGAATTAGGACGCACTCTGATGAACTATGCTGCAGAAAAACAGAGAAAACCAGCTCTGAAAGGCTACGTACCTGCATTCAGTTCCACTTTTTCTCACGCTCCCTCTTCTCTCCCCCTGTGCCTTGTTTCTACCTCTGCATTCTCCCTGCCTTCAGACCCTTCAGACCCCCCTCCAGGAGAAAGAGAGTGAGAGAGGGAGTACCAAATACAGACACTTTTCCTCCTCCTCCTTTGCCCCCCTCTCGCTCAAAACAACAGCAGTAATCCCGAACGCGTGCCAGAGAGCTACTGGAGTCGATTCTGTGTAGAACGTGCGTACACGTGTGGATTTCTGCGCAGCCTCTGGACTCGACCAGGATACTCTTCTTTATACTGCTGGCTTTAGTTCCCCCTGTCAACTGCCAAGAAATTTTGAAACACACTATATAAGGCCAAGAAAGTGGCTTGGGGCTCCTTATGATTCCGGTACCCAAAACGAGAGAGCAAAAGCCGTCCGGGGGCAGACAGTAACTGTATCCCTCTGTATCCCTCCCTCTGCTAACCCGCTCTGTCTATTTCCCTCTCTGTTTCTCCTCCCTCCTTTTCCTCATAGTCTTCTCAGTAGCTGTTGACACATGCTTGACAGAGAAAGCAAAAAGGGAAAATAACTGTCTTGTTTCTGCACTGCAAAAACTCCATCATTTTATCATATTTACCAAAGAATATGTTTTAAGAAAGTGAATGTGTAACTCTATATGCTCTATACTCATTGTTGGTGAGGTGGTGCAGTAGCTTAATC
Source organism: Sphaeramia orbicularis (assembly GCF_902148855.1). NCBI lineage: Eukaryota > Metazoa > Chordata > Actinopteri > Kurtiformes > Apogonidae > Sphaeramia > Sphaeramia orbicularis. Next base: position 14,592,935 of record NC_043958.1, read on the forward strand.
TTGGTCGAGTCCACATTCATAAGGTCTTCTTTCAGAAGAAGTCATATTTTACTCAGTTTTGTGTTGTTCTTGGGCAAAGACTGTGGATTTTATTTTAGGATATCACTAATTTGCCTGTGCATTGTCTAGTTTATTTGTTAACATCATTACTGCAAAACCTCCTTCTTCCAATGCAACCAATTATTCGTTTGCTAATTAAATTTTGACTAACTTCTGATCTGAATTTAGTAGAAGAAGCTGTGTCTGTCTGGAAGGGATTCCTGCAAAACCTTCGGAAGCAACATGTGTCAGTATAAACCACAAATAATGTAAATGTACATCTGTGTGTAAATTATGTAACAAATAATAACTAAAAGCTCAAACATATCTGCACTTATGAATCATAGACAGAGGTAGCCTAAGTTTGCTAGCTAATGTTCTGTGCCAGAACTCCTCTGTAAACTCTTCACCTCTCACTCAGGCACATTTAGTGAACATCAACTCCACATACTAGACACCTAAACACAGTATATGCTTCAGGACACTAGTACCTGTTGCTTGTCAATGAGAGATAATATTCATAAAGTACAGACAAACTGCTGTTCCTCAATGATATTTTGGCTTGAGACTGTTTCTATGGATCCTCAAAAAGTTTTACTAAATTGCATTTTCCAGGAATAGTGTGCAGTAAATACAGTAATAAAGAAGCAGCAGTGGATTTAAAAAGTACAATTCTAAGAGCAATCATTTTCTTTTATTTCTAGACCTGACCAAATGAAGCAACCCCAGATCAAAACACTGCCCCCACAGGCTTGCACCATAGGCACTAGGCATGATGGGTAATGACTTCATCCACTTCCCATCACTCTGGAACATGTTCAGTCTTGACTCATTAGACCACATGACCTTTTTTCCATTGAAATACAGTCCTGCCTTTATGCTCTCTCTATCAAACGGATGGTTGTTTAAGAAATGAGGAGCTACTCACTGAATGAGTTAGGATTAAATTTTTACTTGTTGCCATATGAAACATATCAGTCACTGAAGTAATTATCCAATTGAAGGCTCTTACCAATTTATTTAGTTAAAACCTGTGACAAATTTTTGTTTTGCCTGGGTAGTGTAAAAAAAATAGTTATTATGTGCATTATCATATAAATATGAACTACCACAGTGTCAAGGATTCAGCAATCTTACAGCCTTTGGGAAGAAACTCCTGCAATTTTTTTATATTTCTGAATTGATAGATTGACATTTCCTGTCCAACTCAAAATACCTTAAATGCCCACAACACCTTGTGCAAAAACACACTCAAATGACAAACTATGGGTTACATGACAAGAAGCTCCTTTGCAAAACCAACCTCTAAATAAGATGCTGTATCTACATCAGTTTTACTATACTATGTTGGGATGTGATATGGTCTTAATTACATCAATTTATTCATAATGGCCTCAAATGTCTTAAACTGAACTTATTTAAACCAAGCACAACCTGCTTAGGCAAAATGCCCTGTGACCGCTGCATACTAGGAAATAATACAATAACGTGCTTTTTAGATAATCAGAAAAGATGGGCTAGTTCAACCAATTAAATAAGAGCTACTTCATATAAATAACAGATGGATTTCAAGCCAAATAACTCATCTGCAAAGTCCGTAAGTTAGACAGAACTAAACAGACTGATTACAGGAATGTCGCTGGAAACATAGAACCAGCATCAACAATTAAGTTTGTTGCCTTCCAACAGCTAAGTAGCAAATACCATTGACAAATAGAGACGAATGGCCACCATGCAAGATATTTTCCAGCTCTGTGTTCTTCTAATTATATTTCATTAGATATATAATGGACTGAGGAAAAACTTGACAGTGTTGTGGAACAACAACACAAAAATAAAAGAATTAAAGTGGAATTTTAAGGTAAAAGTTGTTTTTACTTGTAAGTAATGACTTGGGTGCAGAAGCTGTTTAGGTAGCCTTTATTTTAAAGCCAAAATCTAGAAACTCAAACTAATTGTTATGTCAATAATTGACACTGTTCAGGAATAATCTGAAATCCAACTTGCAAGAAATTCACTGAGATGTTAAAGTTGCACCGTGCCATTTTTACCTCTTGACAGCTCCCATATGTGAGGTAGCACATGTATGCACAAATGTCAACAGATATCCCCTCAAGACCCTCTTTTCAAAAATACTTGAGAGGAAAATATTTGCCAGCCTCCCGTTGGGTTTTGCACACTTGGGGTGAACTCAGCTCTTGACCTACAGACGAGGGACTGAGGTAAATTGGGCCATCAGTCATCTGCTAGCACCCGGTTATTAGGCCGCCCGTACCGTTTGTCTGCCAACGCTATCTCCCGACTACTGCGCTGCATCTATACCGCTGAAGGGCGTCGCTATGGAGACATGCTGTGATGGCTCTTTGATGTGACGTGTTTGCGCCGGGGAAACAGACTTGCCTCTGTGAAGGGCTACTGAGGAATGAGAGGGGCTTGGCTATTGCGAGAGTGTGTGTGCATGTGCACGTGTACGTCTCATCATAACCCCACCACCACCACCACACCCCCTCCTCTTTCTTCTTCTACCTTTTCACTTTCATGCTTGAATGCTTACTCTCTTTTCCAGGCCAACATTCTTCAGCACTCCTTATCCTCGCTTCTATGCACGTCGAACTGTGTTTTTGGTTTTGCTCCACTCTCTCCTTTTGGAAGATAAAGTAGATAAAAAAGGACAACCACCATGGAAGGGAAAAAGTTCCAAAATCAAAGCCTAATTTCAACTAAAATCACAATGAATCATCCCTTTTTGCCATGGAAGAATGTACTTTAAATGAATCTAAATTGAACAAAAACGTCTTGCCAATACAGTTTGGAATGCAAAAAATGCTTGCAAACACACTCCCAACTGAATATCTTCTTTCAGGTGCAAATTCTCAAAAGGTGAACATTATGTGTTGTTTCCAGGGCAGATTTGCATGCTGTTGTAGAAATATTATTTTCTATTGAATTTTAATTGGACTTTATTGACATGGTTGCTTCACATATTTTTAAAATAATGTTTTTTGTTGTTATCTGCCTAAAAACAAGTAGCCTAATTTTTGCTTAATTTTGGATCTATATTATTAATATTGATAAAATGGCTCGCAGAAAAACAAAACACATATGTTTTTAATGAAGTTAACATACGATTTCAAGGAATTATCTATTTTTCAATTTCCTGGTATAATTTCTGTCCTAAGTAGGAGAAAATATCAGCAGAGTTTTTGTGTTTCTTCAGTTTATGTGCTGTGCAAAAACAATCATAATGGTCAGGAAAACTGTGTCTTTATCACTTCATGTCGAGAATTAGCTTTGTATTATGGAGGATATGAAATCTATCTTTGAATATTTTAACTGCAAATTTTACACCACCACCATGAAGCATCTATGTTGCAAAGAAAGTGTCGATTTTGGATTACTTTTAATGTTGCACAATGTCGCCTTTATAAATCTCACCCCTGACAAATATCTCATATAAATTTTTTTTTAAAAAGACTACAGCTAACTCTCGAGCTCATAAAAACTGAACTGAACCAAAGCCCCTTTAAAAAGCAATAAAACAAGAAAACAACGAGTCAAAATGAAATAAATTTAAAGTGTAAGTCCAATGTACAAGTTCTGTGTTGTTACCAATAAATCTAAATTTCCTCCAGTTTATTTTGAGTCCAAAGTGAGGGCATGGGTGTTAAAATGGATTGCAACCATCCATCCTGGAATATTAGAGAACTTCGATGTGTGTTTTATGGAGCTTGTGATTTGCTACGGGCCTAATTAAAGGCCTCAGCCAGTTTTCACACATCCACACATGTAAGGATGTGGAATCAAATGTAATGATGCCAGATTGTAAACCACGACCTCAAATGCTCATGAGGTAAAGGCCGGGACTACTGCGATGTTACGGCTAGGCTTAGCCCAGTTTGGAATGTGCATTAGTAGACAAACAAATCTCATGCAAAGACACTTTTAATTGGCAATACTGGTCTGCTAATAAAAGTGGAGGAGGTTTTTTGTGTGAGTCTGACAAAGCTTCCCCTCCCTTCTCTTAGATGCTTTCTTGCACATCAGTGTTTGAGTTACGTAACAAAAGATTGAGCTCTGGCTGTCAGGCACGAATCTTGGACAACACGAGATGGAACAGGACTGTTTTGGTCAAATCACAGCAGAAATATTCTCTGGATTCCCTTCTGCATGACAAACAGACTTTGAGATCTGCTACAAATAGAAATTTGTTTGATGGGTATGCCCAGTCGACTTCAAAGCTTGGACAGCATTTGAGATGGGAAGCACTTTCTTTATTTGGCACTTCTTTTGGTATATTGGGAGAAAAACTGATAACTGATGTAGGATTTAACACAATACTTGCAATATATTAACAGAACTCATATTCAGCACTTCTAAATTATTGTCTCATAATATTGCATTGGAATTTAAGTCAGAAACAACTGATCATGAATCCTGCGAAGAAAAGTACAGAATGTAATGCCCTCTGAAGAATAAACTGCTCACTAGCCAACAGACTGTGAAGCATAAAGGTGTCGACAGGAATATGTTCCCTCTGTTTTTAATGTGTCTCATGTCCTTATTTTATTCTTGGACTGCAACCATGACTCACTTCCTAGCCGTCCTGTTTCACCCCTGGTGCTGCTCCAAGATCTGCGAACATCTACAACTACAGGAAGTGGAACGGGCTGATTAAGGGAGCACTTTGTTCGGCTCCAGCTGACAGCAACAGAGGACAAGTAAACAAGTCCTGGGATTTTTACTTTGACTTGCTGAACACAGGTGCCGATGTCGAACATTGGAAACGCCGTGTTGCAACGAGGGAAGAAATACCGAGGAACTCAGTGGAACTTCTGTTCAGCGTCAGGCCTTGATTCCTGACCTTTACTTTGATCTGCAGAAGAGCCTTGCAACTAATGTGGCTTGAACTTGAAGTCAGTGCTGTAGTACCTTAAAACATGATGGCCACTAAAAGACCCAAATGATTTCACTGAACTGCTCCCTAGAAATACAGTATTTGGACCTTCTAAGCTTTCTGATGGTCCTTTTGTAAATCATTCCTCTTTTAATAAGATTTTAAAGCAAATAAAAAGCTTTGAGGTCTACCTTTGGCCACTCTTCCGCCCAGTCAAACTTTTGGAGCTTCTGTATATTGAATTAAACCACTAAACTAAATCTACAATAGTCGTTACACAAGACAGTTGAGGAAATTAAATTTTTTACTGTGTCAGTAAGTTAGCAATGGTTGATGCCCCATTTTAACATTACATTTAGTCTATACTTGTAAAACAACACCATTTGGCCTTCCACGGTGATCAAGAAAGTAACATGAGACAAACTCAACAAAGAACATCTGAAATTATGTTTTTGCTCAAATGTGACTTTTATATGAATAACTGCTCTTGCGGACTTACAAGCCATCTTCTAAAGTCTAATAGTTTCTATTTCAACTCAACTAAACATACTTTAACCTTCTAGCATCCATCAGGCTGCAATTGCATGTTAATAAAAATCTGAGTTACTCTTGAGCCATGATTGAACTGATTGACCGAGTCAAGGTTGCGTTATACTCACATGCAGAAACACAGAACTTAGAAGATGTTCCCTTTCAAATGACATCAAATGCATTCATTTTAGCCGTATAGTTTTCCTGTGATAACCTGGACCCTAACCCCAAATGAAGGTTCCATGAAATATATGGATGTTAGAAGGTTAAGGACCTCCTCAAGTGTTTTCCTTTTTCAAGTTAACACAGAAACACCTGGACCACACAACCTAACCTCCTAACCGGCATCTATCTATCTTGCATTAGATTTCCCAAACAAATTTGTCTTGTGGGTGAAATAGAGTTGTAAGAGCAACACATATGGCATGTCAGACCAGACCGCATTTTGTATAAAGAAAAAAAAAAATCACAAACATGTAAACAACATTTTATACAGTCGAGCCAAGGCAAAACTGAAGCAGACAAATCTCTCCCGCATTTCTGTTTACATGAGAAATATTCAAACTTCTTGCGCTCTCACTAGTCTTGTCCAACCCCTTCCCATCATTCCTCTCTGCCCCTACCTTTCCCTGCCAAACCTCGCCTGGGTCTTCCAACCCGCTGGCCCAATCGAACAGCACAAACCACTGCAGCGGCATTCCAGGAGGCTCCTCCAAGACATGCCAGGGATAAATCATAAGGAATAATGAGGGCTTGTTTCCATGGTGGGTGAGAGAGAACAGAGAGCTTACAGGCGCTGTGTTATCCAGTCAACATGAGAAAGCACACATGCTCATACTCATCTCCTCTCATACTTTAGTGGCGTTGGTGCCAAATCGAACAGCGAGCCCAGAGAGTAGGTGTGTTCATCCACATGCAATCCAACAGGTCATTCAACTGAGATGTAATAGGAAACATCCCCACAATGCACTCCAGGTAAACTGTGATTATAATCATACAAATAAGTCAGTAGTGGGTTGTGTAGATGGTTCAGCCACAATGTTACAAATGAACTGCAGGTAAAGCAGCTTTCGAGTACCATCTAGTTATTAGTTCCTGTATGTTTTCAAATGTTACTTGCACAGTTTTCCAGGTGGTCATGAGTTAAATCCTTGGGGAGTAATAACATCCAAAATGGTCCATGACAGTGCACACTCAGTTCAGTTCAGACTAGACTGGGGGGTCCAGCTAAATGGACACATTCCAGCCACAACTGACAAACACAGTGAGGTTAAAGAAGGACTCTCTCAGCTGGAACTTTCAACTGTGATGCCCCTGAAGTCAGATTCAGAAAATCCAACCAGCTTCAAAATTCAAGATGGCTGCTCTGTGCATCAAGAGTAGTAAAAACTGTAGTAGCATGTATTTAAACAAATGATTGGTTTTATTTCTCTCTGTTTAAATCAGATGTACACAGTGTCCTGTCAGTGTGCAGATACCACTAATGCCTTATCAACTAGCATTGCTAACACTGACTAACCTGGCTTTGACTTTGACTTTGTACTGGAACACATTCAACTCGGGTGTGATTCCATTCCAAGCTCTTACTTCCAAGGTCAATGGAACACAGCTGTAGTTTGACGCCATTGCGAAGTAGTGTGGTATCATGAGAATTGTTTTCAGGACCACTGTAATAGAATTCAACCTAAAGTGACTCATGTTTACAGATTTCAGGTATGTTTTTTGTAATACACTAAATTTTTATTCACATATTTGCTGACATACTGTATATTAACACTATGCCATGTCATATCAATGAAATAGCTGCAAGTACCAGTAACTAACAGAATGTTAAATGCTAAAATAACATTGACTGAGTAGACTTATGTTACGATCCACATTAGCTTGACGATGGTGGTCTATCGTAGTACGCTGGATCAGATCATCAAAGATCAAAGAATCAGTATGTATCTGGATTACTATTATTTACAATTCTGTCCAAATAATAATGAAAAATATATGCATTGTAGCTCAAATCCTGCTGTGTTACTGCATCTATGACATATTTTAATGTGAAAATTATTTAATTTTATTTATTATTTAATTTTAATTTGTGTTGCAAAAGCTTCATAGTCAAAAGGGAATCGTTCGGTGCCACACTCACATCATTTTATCCAGTCAAAGCGATCGGCAGAGATCAAATGAATCAAAACGCCTGCTGCTTTCAGCCTTTTTATTCCAATTCGAAATCTGTTTGATGTGATTTATAACATAATAATTTGCATGCACAGCTTAAGAACCCACAGCAGATTTGAAGACCATACACACCAGAGTCCACCAGACAGCCTCAGTCTCCAACCCACCACTTGGGTGTCCGGTTATTTTGCTAGACATTGGGCAACCTTCCAAGAACCCCTGTCCAGACGAGCCTCCACCTCATCATCGCCACCCATAACAAACACATCAAGGTCGTCGAAATCTGTCTGCGGGACGAGAACGCACCCGTCGCTATGCTAAAATGTCCTCAGGGATCCAATAACAGACGTCCGCACAGAGATGGTTGCGGTCGGACGGAAAGGAAAACAGAAGAGGAACTGTAGCCAGAAACATTTAGCCGTTCTTCATCAAGACATATTAGCAGACATCTGTCTTTTGGATGTTCAGAGGAGACATTTTCATACGCTTTAATGATTAAACCACATGTGGCTACAGATTTTCAAAGATTACCAGAATGAGACTGAGAAAGAGAAACATAACACTAATCGTCCCACCGACAACAAAATTACAGGGACGTCGGCATAATATTTTATGGACTTAAAAGGTGAAATAAGTCAATTTTTTTCAACGGAGGCTACAACATCAGGCTGCTAGGCATTTGAGTCCTGAAGCTAAACAAATGGCTGTAGAGTTATCTGTATATTTATTAGGAGAAATTACAACCTTTTTTCAGATCTTAAAGACATGCTGCACCGGGAATGATTCCGACTTTCTACCAACTTATTAAGTTGCAGCTTCTATCCATTTGGAGAAATCATTAAAGGCCATTAGAGATGACGAACAACTAATTTTTTCTGTTGTAAAAAAAAAACAAAACATGACCATTATCTTACAAATGTCCTTTCTGCACACTAGTGCAGAAAAACAACTACAAAGTGGTGTCAACACTCAGCTTCTGGTGGACTTTAAACTATGAACACCATGTACTTTAGACAAGAATATTGGCGAGACAAGTGAAGTTATAAACTAATGATTATGTTAAATGGGCAATAACAGACATGTGCAAATCAGAGCATGACGGCATTGCTTTCCAATCCCTTCATTTTCCCAGTCCACACACCAGACTTGTTTTTTTAATCTATGTATTAGTGACATAAAATACAGATTACGTATGGCTGAGTACAGTCTCAAATGCCCATTTTGTAAAATATTCATGTGGACTTGGCATGAATCTTCCCCTGCAAACCCATGGTGCAACCTACATTTGATGCAAAAACATGGAAGACTTTTGCTAGAACCACTGTTTGGTGTGTCTGCTCTGGGCATGAAATCATAATTATGTATATTATGTTTCATTTGTGCAAACTAATCCCCTTAAATTTGGAAGTAACTAAGCATAAATACTCTGTCAGTGTACTTAAGTAGAGTTTTCAACTATCTAAACAATTTTATGCATTCAATCCCTAATTTTATCACAGGTTTCTGTAACACCTACCCCTTGCATTTACAAAACATACTGACTTTACTTTTAGTTTTACTTTAGTGAATTATCAGTCATTTTTATTTTGATGACCATCAGTGTTGATCACACAGCAGATATAACGAGGTGTAAAATACATAAAATTGTAAGAAATGTAAAAGACTGGTTTGGAAGAAGGTTGACGTTCATTATTTTTGTATGTTGTTGTATTTTGCTTTTACTGACATAAGGTTTATTTCACTTTGGTTTACTTTTTTACTAAAATATGTACTTCTCCATGAGTAAAGAATGCATTTATGATACTTTTACCATTTTTGAATCCTACACACTGTGCCTTTAATACTGTTTTATGTCAAATTACAGATATATGAGCATGATTATTAAAGAAAATCCATTTTAAACCATGCAAATTATCAACTAATTATCACATCACAATTTTTGACCTCATCAACCATTTTGCATTGCTGTTTTCCATCTGAATTCGGAGTAAAATAATTCCCACGTCCAGACACATAAACAAATTACATTCATCACGTGCAAGGGTGTGTTGCGGAGACAACGTAAAAAACATTACAAATGTCTTACATAGAATGGTAGATCCATTTCTCTTCATTACACCATCATTAAAATAGTATAAGGCCCATTAAAATGCCATAAAAACACAGAGATGCTGCATAAAATGTAATAACACTACCATGGTTACAGTACAGCATAAAAAGGGAAGTTGTGGCAGCTTGAAATAATAAACACATAAAACGAAATCAGTGTAGCACAGCAGTTAGGGCTATCTTCACTTCTGCTGAACTGCAAACCACTGGCGACAATCTCATTGTACCTCATGATAAATTTACGGTTCAAGGTCTGCCTAAATCCACACTCCTATTTGCACAAACTCTTTGCTTTTCCGCACTTTTACTGCCTGAAACAATGAGCGCGCCACTTCCACACTGTGCTCTGTTTATTTTTATTCGAGGGTCATTTCACTGGATAAAGCCAACATAAATGTTTACATCCGAAGGGAAACCAATTTAGGGATTAGCCAAGAAGGATTAGTGCAAAAGTGCAAAAGTTCTCATTTGTCTTGCGATGTTTGAAACATTACCTACCGCTGCTTTTCACACAGTGGTCTAGTTCTTATTATTTTCTGTCCTACCGTTTCTCCTCTCAGACACACACCTCTTACATCTTTTCCTACAAAACATTTCCTGTCCAGTGTCTGTCACCACCACAATGAATGACTCATGACTTTGGCTAGCCTGATTATTCCCCCCATTGCCACCGCAAATGGCTTCGCCTGGTTTTTGAGGTATTCAGACATTTTTTTCCCCCTCTTGCATGTTTTGGGAACACACAGCTTTTGTTCCTGTCGTAATGTTTGGGTAGAGAGATGGCTTTGGAAATGTTTTCAGAGGGGGGCCAACATGAGAGGATGCAGGAATTGGGAGGGAAAAGAAAGGAACGGAGGGAAGAAGGGAAGAGATTTCAACATTTTCCCCCCACCAGTCACAACTCAAACCACTAAGAATAACCTTGCTGCGCTCTTCCCCTCCGCCCTTTTCCCTCCAGTCGCATTCATTCCTCCCTTCCTTCCTTCCTTTTCATTTACTCTCACCATGCATTCTTCCCTTTTCCACTGCAGATTGGGATCAAATATACAGGGAGGAGTGGGACTGTGAAGAGGTGGAAATGTGGACGAGACTTGGTGAACCACATGGTTTTATGGTCCCACATTATTCAGTTTGCAGGGTCGTGTGTTCAAGATATGAACAAATGTTTAAAAAATGTTTAATTTAATGAAAGCTCTGAACATGGTACAGGTAACATAAAGGAACAATGACCTATTTCAGGGTTAGAGTTAGGTTTAAGGGTAGGTTTGAGTCGTGTTTTTAAGTTTAAATTTAGTTTCATACATGTGTAAAACAAAAAAACTATAAGATGTTCCATTTCAACATGCATATCAACCTCACACTTCTTCTGTTATAACCCTATCTTAGGATTTTAGGGCACATGAAAAACAGTGAATATTTGAAAATTTTCATATTTGTGGCTGTTTCTGGTCAGGTACATCAAAACTCAAAGGTGTTTTCAGGGTTTCAGCATAGAAATACTGATGCCTTCATGTTCTATGATACAAGTATCTAATTACAGCTACTATTGATACTGTAAGAGCATATTCTTTATGTAGTATTTTAACAGGTTATTTATATCTGTGTCCGTTTAAGAGATTAAAATGGATGCATTCATTTTTACGAAAATTGGTACGTGCACTGAGTGAGCGAATATATTCTACATTTGAGTTTTTTGTAGCTCTTGATTGAGAACGAATCAAATAACATCTGAAAATCAAACGTTGGATCACTGTGCAATGAGCTGTGAAAAATTCACTATGCTGTCACATTGTCAAACACGTCAAAATCAGATTGATACTTGATACGTTACAAGTTTCTCAGCCTTTTTAACTGCTCTTCAGTTCAGCGTTACTCTTGAATTGAGGCAGTTTGAGCAGTAGATGATCACTCAGGGCTCAGCTTCACTATGTTTTTCAATGAACAAACTGCAGAATATGCATTGTTCCCTTGCAATTTATATTGACATTATAATTTTGTGTTTAATGCTGATGTTCTTGCGGCTTTTTAACAGACACATATGCAGCTTCTTCGCTTTTCACCTTGATTTTCTTTAAAATAACTTAATTTTGATACTGGCAAAGTGCATATGGACTGCACAGCGACACAGCATGAATATAGTGTGTCATTTTCAGCTGCAGCTGTTCGGGATGCAATGGCAGAATACCTGTAAGTCATAATAAGACAGCTTTTAGATTTTTTTAGCCGAGAATATAGTTGTTAAGATTTATAATTTATGGTCAATTTATTAAGATTAAGTGGAGATTTCCAAGCTGTTTGGCTTTTTAAAATTGTTTTGCATCACAACATGATGATGGACTTGTTGATGCAGCAAAATTCTACACTAACCAATCTCTGATCTGCATGATTTCATATCATGTTTTTAGACCTTGGTATGTTTTGGCATCTGATGATGGTACTTGTTCTCACAAAACCAAAAAGTGTCAAGTTAAGGTAAGTTGAGGCGATACTGTCAGTAGAAAAGGGGAAATAGATCATAAATGGGACCAGTGTTTACATCCCTTCTCAGACGCATTTTTCATTTACAATCCGTAACTTTTTAAATAAGTTTATTTTGAGGTTCTTTACTTCACTATATTTTCAATTTCCTCTTTCATTGAGTAAAAAAAAATCTTCATCATTTTACGTGCCAGAAAATTATGTGATCTCCTACATCAACACAGCAAGTCAGTCGCTCATTCCATGCTAGGCGGTCAAAATGAAACACCACAGAATTAAACTGGACTTTTATAGACCTAAATTTAGATGCAAGTGAACCTGAATCCCAGTCATGTTCAGATGAGAACGACAACTTCAATCTGCAGCATAAACTTTGTGCAAAATATGGAGATAGATGAATAAATCTGTTATTAACCTGTGTGAGCAAACTTGATATGTATCTGTAGTAATTTCTGACAGAGTATTTGTCGCAAATGGTTAAATTGTTTTGTTTTGCTCAGCTTGACTCTGTTAATGCTGTGATACAATATGATCTCAACTCATACTTAAAACACATTAAGTTTTAACTAATTAAGAAAACTAATTTTACTTAAAAACAATTATCAACAGTCGTGCAAAGTTTACTTGAGTAAAATCATTCAAGAATCTCTCTATAAACTGCTATATACTGCATATGGTCGAATCCATGAAAATGTAGATGTAAGCAGATTTTTCTACACACTCTGGTGTTACCATGTGGGGGTCCAGCTGCATATACAATGAAAACAAGCAATAATCGGCAGGAAATAGTGGGTGAATCATGTTTCGTTTCTTACCTTCACTTCACATTTCTTATGGCAGGACAGTCGACATGCTGAAAGACAAAAAAAAATCACAGTTAACTGAAACAGATAAGAGTAGGTTCAAGGCAAGAAAGCACATTAATACTAAGATTTATTAATTAATAGAGACTAGGATAGCTTCAGGTTTCACCATGAATAGGTGAGAAAAAAGCTTAAAGCAGCAGAGATGCAAAGAAAAAAACTCGGCTATTGTAAAATGTGTAAATTCAAATATCTGTCATGCATTCAGGTTTGAGTGGAGGTGCTTCCTGTTGAATGCAGTGTAGGTTAAGTCTCCTCCAGAGCTTTACATGCTGTGGTGCTGCCCTCATGTGGCTGCTCAAAGTAGACTCCAACTCTATCCCCTCAAGTCCCAAATCCAACCTGATAAACTGAGGCTTCTTCGAAGAGTTGGAAAAAAAACCCATCAAAAACCAGAGCCTCAGCAACGATCTCCGTCTCTGATGTCTGGACAGGTACAACCTTTGACCCCCACCCTCCCACCGTTCCTCTCTTTCCTTTCCCACACCTGCTGCTGTGGCACTGTCAACTTAGGTGGTCTCCAGGTGGTGAGTGTGTAAATGTGTTTCTGATGAAGAGCAAGTGAACAAGATAGAAGTAGCAGATGTAGTGTGTGTGTGTGTGTGTGTGTGTGTGTGTGTGTGTGTGTGTGTGTGTGTGTGTGTGTGTGTGTGTGTGTGAGAAGGGGGGGTGCTAATGAACCTCTGGGTGGTCTTACACTTAGAAAAACACACTAATTAAGGTAAACCTGTGAATAATGGTGATGAATGGATTAGTTAAAACATTGTCTATAGAGTGACAATTGTGAATTATTTGTAAAAGGTCGGTGTCTGATCACATGGACAGCTGTTAAAACCTGTGCTGAGTGTAGGTACTTTAAAAGTAAGACAATGGGCCTCTTCATACGAAGGTTTCGGTCTTAAATTCTCTCTTTGTTTGTTGTGGAATGTATCTCCACTATGGCACCTGTACTTTACTGACAGACTTCCATTCTGTGCTGCTTTTTAAATCTCCTCGACTACATTTCAGAGGTAAATTTGCATTACGTTTATGCACTTTACATTTAGGCAAAACCATGTATCTTCTTTATGCATTAAGAAGATTCTTTAGGGTTCATGACTTTTTTTTAACAACAAATTTCCATAAGTTTTCAATGACTTTGAAGCTAAATTTCATGACCATACATTGTCTCAAATATACATTTACATGACATTTGATAAAGTTTATGTTAAGTGTGATGCAGAATCAAATTATGTAACAGCACTGTCTCTGCATGTGCTGTATTCTGTCCACATTTTGCATATCCTTGCATTTCTACTTCTCCAAGTAAAGTCAAGCATTATTAAAGGTTCAAAAGGTAAAATCTATTGATATCCAGTGGCGGATCCAGAAAAAATGGAAGGGGGGTGCTATATATACATACATACAGTATGTGATATCCTTGCTCAGCAGGACTGCTTGCTTTGTTTACAGAACATACTGGACATTACAGTCATATTTCACTACACAATATACACCCTGAAGCTTAGATGTAAACATCACATCCCGAAAAGTACAAAGACAATCAGATAGCAAATAGGCCCACCCTTAGGCCAACAGAGATTTAGCTAAATTGGTAATGCTTTGGACTGCAACGCAGAAAACCAGGGTTTGATTCCTGGTCAAAGCAGCAATTCTTTCTACAGCTTTTCAAACGGGGAGTAAATCCACCATTGATATCTAATGCAGACTGGAATCAGCTGAATACCCCACTCACCCTCACTATCACTGGCTGTGATAAATGCAGGACATGGGTTGAGTCATTGGTTAACTCTACTTGGGTGAGACTAGTTTACCCACTGTAAATTTCAGACCCTATTTCAACAAAAACACAGGATTTGAGGTATTTTAGTTAATAGTATATTAACATTGTCCACATCCATACATATCGTCGCAGAAAAAATTACTAGACCACCCTTGTTTTCTTCAATTTCTTGTTCATTTTAATGCCTGGTACAAGTAACCGTACATTTGTTTGGACAAATATAATGATAACAACAAAAATAGCTCATAAGAGTTTAATTCCAGAGCTGGTATCTACCCATTTTCCATGTTTTCTTGATAATAACCAAAATTACTTCAGTTCTTACATCAATAGCTATGTCATTGTACTGCCAAAAACAGTGCTTTTAGGCATTCCATGTTTTCTTTTCTGTTTGTTTTAGTCACATGATACACACAGGCTTTCGTACTTGATTGCATAACCATTGTTTTTGATGACTTTTGATGGTCTAATCATTCTTTCCATGACTGTAGTAGGTGACACTGTTGCACCTTAACAAATGATGCCACTCACTAATAAAAACATCCGTAAAGAAAACAGAATGATTTTAACCCCTATTGGCATTGGACTAGTATAACCTGTAGACCTCTAGTGATATGGAAATGAAACCAAATGACCAAGATAAGCAAAATATGTGTTCCTTACTGAAATTATGCTCTGATTCTTGTGCCAACAGTTGGCTCGCCACTTACAGATGACTGTTGAAAGATGGAAAATGTTCCTTCCAGTAGCTGTCATGCATGTCATCCTTCTCATCATCTCAATTTCCACACAAAACACTTTTAAAATATTTCATTTATCATCACCAGTGTCACCTCTACAGCCATCAACCAGGAAGAAGGCCGAATAAATACAAAAAGGAAACTAAAAATGCTGCATATCCCATCAAATTGCACTGGAGGGATATCATCTATGATCACTAAAATAGAGGAGGTCATTTGCTGTGGAATTTTTACTTCACAAATTTCAGACATAGATGATTTACAGGAGATTAATATCCCAGACAATTTCTACAAAGATCACCACATATTACTAGTCTTGTGTGAATAAGGCATGGTGATTATACACTAATGAAAACATATTGATGAATACTATGCTCTATTTTTGCAATTATCTTCCTAAATCATACACACTGGACCTTTAAATCACCATTTTCCTGGCATTGTATAACATAGATCTGACCTTTCTCTCCTCAGAAAACAATGTAATGTCACGAATACCGACATTACCTTATTGTTTCACTAGCATGTCTTTTCTCAACATATATACTCTATTTTATAAGCAAATTTTCATGACTTTCTGGGATGTGTCCTCATTTAACAAAACTCTTCAAAAGCCTGTTTTTATTTGCTGGAAAATGCAGGATCACAGATGTAAAACCGGCCTATTTTTCTGAGCTCATGCCATGTTTTTAGAGTTAAATAGGTCTCACAGGACATTAAGACTGCAAACATATCGTTAGCCTCATATCGCATAATTGCCCAAGTCATATTTTTGGTCAAATTGTGATATCTGCATAATTTTACTCTCCTAACACTGCTGCTTCATTTTACGCAGGTATCATAATTTGGCCAAAAATATGAATATGAGGTGAATAAGATAATGATCTTATTGAATATAATGCATAGATGCTAGTAACATGTATATAAAGTAAATAAGCTCAACCTGAAACATCTACAGCAGTTAAATGCACCATAGATTTTCAGTATATGCGCAGAATAAACATGAAAATCAGACACGGGAAAACAGCTGAGACATGAATGACTAAATCTACTGACAACTTCACCTCTGATAAATACAACAGCACTGTGGCATTCCCTGTTTCTTTTTCTGTTTGTGCAAATAGCTGTCAACGTTTCTTTCTAAAATGCCTCAAAGCGTCCGTTGGTGAGCTGCTGTGGGCCCCAGAGGGAATCATTATCATCATGTGGTTTTATACACTGTTAATGAGTCCCACTTATCCACAGGAGGCACAAGTCTATCCTCAAACCGCTGCAGCCGAGCAGAGAGTTTGGTTTTGATCAGTGCATGTTTTGCTTCTCATTAAAAACAGCATCACCTGCGCCGGGTCAGAAGTATGTGCATATTTTCTGCAGTTATTTCTGGCTTTCATACATGTTCTCTTTGCTGACACATCGTTTTGTTGTCGTTCTCACCAGCTGCGAGTACCTAAAATGCCCCCAAGGTACACAGTACATACACCAACTGTTCTTAAGAGGACGATGTTTTCTTATTCGGGATTTGTCCTTCGTACAGAAAGACTCTGCACAGACAGGCTCGAGAGTATTTAATGTGTATTTTGAAGATTCACATCATAAAGTTTTTATAGAAACAAACAAATTTTGATGTAGCCACAGGACTGATCCTTGTGTCGTCCCTAAAACATATAGTAGCTGCACTGCAAAAATTTAAATCTTACCAAGTATATCTTTCTCATTTCCTGTCAAAATATCTCATCACACTTAAAATAAGACATGATCACCAAAAGAGTAACTTTTAAGCGAGATATGAGAGCTTATTTTTAGACAATGGATCTTGAAAATCTTATTTCAAGAAATCTTACCATGATAATTTTCATTTGTTCCACTGGCAGATTTTTTTTGCTTGAATTAAGCAAAAAAATACTGAATTAAGCAAAAAAATCTGCCAATGGAAAAAGTGAAAATTATCTTGGTAAGATTTCTTAAAATAAGATTTTCAAGATCTATTGTCTAAAAATAAGATCTTATATCTCACTGAAAAGTTACTCTTAGGTGATTATGTCTTATTTTAAGTGTGATGAGATATTGTGACTGGAAATGAGAAAAATACACTTGGTAAGGTTTTGATTTTTGCAGTGTGGGGTTACAAATACGTCTAGATCAGGGGTGTCAAACTCATTTTAGTTCAGGTTCAACATTCAGCCCAATATGATTTCAAACAGGCCAGACCAGTGAAATAATAACAGTGAAATTACATTATGAAAATGTTTACATCTAAAAACTATTCTATAAAAAGTGTAAATAACATGAACCATGGACAATCTGACATTTATTATGAAAAATAAGTGCAATTTTTACAGTATAATTCCTCTGGTCATCATTTACACATGTACATTACAACTTACAGATCACAGTAGATCTACAAATACACAAAACATTGAGTAACAGGCATAATGTTGGTCAAATTGCACTTCTCTAAAGATATTTCAAGTTCATATTTGCTAAGGTTGTTCACATTTTTTGTGAAAGGATAGTTTATTGATTTAATTTTACTTTTTTACACTAAAACAAAGAGAAAAATGTGGGGTTGCCATTATTTATAAGTTATTATGATAGTATTTTACTGGTCTGACCCACTTGAGATCATATTGATCTGAATGTGGAACAAGAACTAAAATCATTCTGACATCCTTGATTGTTAATATCTTCAGTGTACTTTTTGCATTTCTCAAATTCATCCCAAGGGCCGGATTAGACCTTTTTGGTGGGCTGGTATGTTTGACACCCCTGTTCTGGGTTGTAAAGTGCTAATGACACAACTGATGCAGAAACAGAATCTTATTTGGAAAATCGAAAACAGAATTATCTGCATCTGTTCTTTTTCTTAGTCATCTTAAATGGAGTCTCCCTTTTAAGGAAATGCTGTGCTTTTATGCAACTTTTCACTAGTTTGCTTCAAATTCGCCTAGTATTTTATGGAAATGCAGCTACTATTCTACTCTTAGGAATAAATATTAATAATCTTTTAAAATAAACACCACACTCACGCTGAGAATGATCGGCTGTAGAGCTTCAGGAATAGTTTAGATCAAAGATTTCCAGATGATCTCCAGTTCTGGCTTAAAGTTTTGGGAGTGACATAAGTTTTGTCTTTAGCTCTGAGTTTTTTCCACATGGTTCTGAGGTACATAATTATAAGCATTTTACAAGTTTTGCAGACTTTTATTGGCAAATAAAATACATCTATGCAATGAGTCAATTTGTGTCACTGCCAAAACTTTTGGCAACGACCATAACACTGACAGGTTCTGAGTCTGGTGCTAAATCTTTAGATCAGATTTCATTACTGACTTCTCTTTTTGGTAACTAAGAACATCTGTTATGCACTTTCAACTCAGAAAATACGACTCATCACCTTTCACCCAAATGAACGGGGCATCGGCTTTTCTCTGCTTCATACATACATGCCAGTACTACACTGGTCTTTAGACGTCGGTCGACCTCCAGTCTCCCTAATCCATCATCAGAGCCTGTAAACTGATTTCTATGCAGAGGATTCAGGTCAGTTTTTCCTTTAGTGCCTCTCTTCTGCTCTTCTACAGCTGCAACACTATCTACCTTTAGCTTGAAAATGAAGTTCTACAACATCAACCAAAGACTCCATCAGATGACCTTGCACACATCTTACTGTTCAACACCATAGCTCATGAACGCTGCTTAACACTCTCAGTTTGGACAAATCCACACATCTCACTGTTACATCTTATCTCCTCCACACAAGCCCTCTGGCAATGTGGCCTTTAATGGGGTGCCTAGCAACACTTCCTGGTATCGGTAAAGGACATAAACGAAGCTGGGTCACATATTTGGGAACATGTTTTTCTTTAGCAGCACAAAAAAGCAGCGTCTGTGCTTTAAATGAGGCACTGCTACTGTACAGTTCAGGCATTCAGCTGAAAACCACAGTCCTTTTGCACTCCACTGTATTTTAACTTAAAAGATAAATGAACAAAAGAGGGATGAAAGGGAAAGAAATTCTCCTGCGCTCTCCTTTTGCATCCTCATTCTTTTGTTTCTTCTGTCTAGCTCCCAATCCCCCCATACCCCAATTTCTCTGTCTTTATTCTGCTTCACTCCACCCTTCCCCCCACCCCGTCCTCCCCAGCGCTCACCCCTCTTTCCCTCTTTTCCCTCTTATCTAGGCTAATGCAGCAGCAGCCGCCATGCTAATTTTAACAGCAAATCCTCAGCCAAAGCCCTGTACGGGCCCCATTGCCTACTGCCGGGGCTTCTGTGTGTTTGTCAACTCGGCTTTTTGCTAAAGAAGCTGTGTTTGTAGTCCGGGGGAACGAGGAGAAAGTGACTGAAAGACTGAGAGGGGGAATGCAAAGAGATAGAGAAGGAGGAGGGGGTTGAAAGACAGAAACAGAAGCAATGTGATGCAGACTAGCTGAGTCCTCTAATGTTAATTTCTTCTGGACTTTTCTGGGAGTGACAATAAAACCTTTTGGTATTCTAAAATCTGAACAGAAAAACACACCAGCAGAGGAAGACTGGGAGGTAGGGGCTTAACGGGAGGAAGAGGGGGATAAAAGGAAACGTCAAACACCAGATGAATACATACCATGTCTTTTTTCATGCAATTTGTCAAATAAGGAAGGATATTTTGTGAATTTAGCAGCTTCGACTCCTTCTCTTTATGACAGTTTTATTTCTGTGATGGTTATTAATGGTATTTTCCTTCAAATCTGCATCAAAATCAACTAAATCAAGTGTCAGTAACAACAATGTTGTCCTTTTCAGTCCTCAAAAATTTACATCTAAATGCCGGAATTTAAGGTCGCTGACCTGGATCAAATGGCTACAGGTCATGTCAGACTCCCGCTTGCACATGTGTCTTAATTGTTTCCCTTTAAATCCTTAGTTATATGTAGAAGCTTCCTGAATCAAAGGGTCATTCCAGCTCATTTAGGATTCCCGGGTGATGGTAATGATGTCTATGAAAAAAGTTGAGAACACCCTCAGAGATAAATCTCAGCATTAATATGTGTATTCTAAGCCATCGGACTGTGTTGAACTTTGTGTCCGGACATACTTCATTTATTTCTAATACTGCTTAATATTTGATAACATTAACTTGTTAAATAACTAATGTGTATTAAGCTAATGGAGCTAAGGTTACAACCATGTTAATATGTTGTCAATAAAACAATGAAACACCACTCAAACCTGGAATTGTGCTGTATAAGTTTCCAAAAGTTTCTGTTTTAGGAATCCTAAAAAATGAAAACTGTTGATGCTAGATGTAAAACTAATGGAAGAAAAACAGCACCATAAAAAAATTCATTTAAAAAAATCTAGGTGGATGTGAATTTTATCAAGCGAACAGCATTATTTTCCTCAAAGTGAGTATTTCCGATTGTGAAGCTTAATATTAAATATTCCCTTGACTTCAGCTGAAACTGATAGATGGAAAAATGTCCAATCAGCACCAATTAATCAACAAGTAATTAATCAGTCAAAGAGATTAATTTCTCTATTGCTAATTAATAGTACTTGCCTTCACATAAGGATAAAATAGACTTCAAAGCCCCACTGATTCCACCAACTTTTCCACTTTGTCTTAAAAAGTGTAAACGTGTTTGTGATATTTTAATATTTTCCAAAGTTTTCTCTTGCTTTATTTATTGTAAATTATTACATTAAGGCCATAACTATGACAATTCACTTTTCACAACGGGAGTTGGTAAATGTTGCATTCACATAAAAGACTATTTATTATCTCTAGGCCATAATCTATAGTGTGCACTTATTATTATTTTAAATGTAGACATACTTTATATCAACACTTTGTCTAGATGGTTACTATATCTATGCCTCATATTGCCCCACATTAATGTTGTTGGGATCTGGTCTGCTTGTCTACATACTAATGATGAAATTAAACCACATGTATGAAGTTTATATGATCAAAAATTCAGCTGTTTCAACTACTGAACTGGGCAGCATGGTGGTCTAGTGGTTAGCACGTCTGCCTCACCATTTCAAGGTTCTGGGTTTGATTCTCAGACTGGATCCTTTCTGTGTTGAGTTTACCTGTTTCCCCCACCATTAAAACACCATTTCTAAGTAACTAATTTTGCTGTCGGTGCCCTTGACTATGGTGTTGATGTAGATCTGGAGATGGTCCCTGAGCACCTTCAATGGCAGCTCACTGCTCCTAATGTGTGACATGTGCTAATGCTAATGACAGGTACTGTGTGTGTATGAGGACCGGTCAAATGCAGAGACTGAATTTCCCTACAGTGATAATAAAACAAGTTAACCTTAACCTTTAATGAGGTATTTGAAGTCGTTGTTTGGGATTTTGCATCCTGCCACAAACTTTACAGAAATTTACATATGATTGTGTTCAAGAATATCCACTGTGAAGGCTTGGTGAGTTATAGCTAAGATTTCCTTTGTGTCTTTCTCTAGCTTTACTGCCATCGCCAACAATTGACTGCCAACAGGAAGAGGGAGAGAACATATTCGTGAATGAATCGCTGTCTCAGTCAGTTGAGGAATTTCACCCGGACACTGTGTCTGGTCACAAATCTCTGGTCTAATCTCCCCCCGTCTGAGTTCAACTCCCAGCAGACACTCACCTTTGCAGATGAGGCCCTCCTTGGTTATGGCCTGCTTGCATATATCACAGCTCTTGGCCTTCTTGAATGGCTTCAGCTTGAAGGTGTGTGTGTGGACGCCCTCCAGCTCGTCGGGCTGAGGGAAGAAGAGGAAGGAAGAGATCAATAGAGAGGCAGCTGAATTCATACCAGCAGGTCCACAGCCAATGGAAACACATTTGGTATTCAGCAATGATATATCCGTCTACGGCTTCACATGGTGTTTTTGATCTGCAACTGCATTTGGTTTCAGCTTGACCGCTGTCTTTGTTATACAAAATGTTTTCCTTCTTGCATTTTTTTTCCACTCATCAGCTGATATCATGTGAAAGAACATAAAAAAGTGAGCCCACGTTCATAGTCTCCATGTATCACCATGACATACTTCATGTCGCAACTTTACATCTGCACAATCTGCACAAACTGACACACACACTGACATAGTCCGCCCACCAGCAGAGGATGTTTTCACTTTGAAGTTCTCTAATTAAATGACTAATTAATGATGAAGAAGAGAAGGGAAAAAAAGCCTCACAGCAGCCAACAACCTCAAAAACTCTAGGAATGATGTTCGTCTGCTTATGTGTCTATGTGTATGTGTACGGTACTGTATTAATGTGTTGGTGCCGGAGAGCTGGGACATTTTTCAGAGCAGCCTGAGGACACAACAGCTCTAGAAACTACAGCAGAACCTGGGCAGAGCTGGAAATCATACACATGACTTCAGAAACAGTAGAAAGGTATGAGGGACGATGATGACAACAATGATGGAACAACAAAAAAAGAAAAAGAAATGATCAGTGTCTCAGAGATTTGTGTGTACACCGATGGTTGGTTTGTTGTAATTGATGACAAACCACTTAAGAACAGTCATTCCACTTAATTTAATGGTCAGGTGTGTCTGTGCCAGGAACACATAGGTAAATACAGGAAGAGGTGTCCCATGTTGTGAACAAGTGGAAATCTCTGAGGCTGAAAAATGATGTCAACACAAACCAGCAGTTGTTGATAATTTCCCAGTTTACTATATAGGACATGAAAAAGTCATGCAACAGGTGTGTGTCATCTACTGTTTGGGTTTCATTTGACACCTAATTCATTCCAATTTCAGATCTTATGTTTATTGAATACATTTTATTTTCCCTGACAGACCATTCTACTGCAGTTGTGGTGAAAGAAGTAGTTACAATAACAAGCCTGGTACAGATTTAGGTCATGCAAATATATCACAAAGTATGAATGTTTTATTAAAATACTCAATGCATAAATTATCTGGATTAGCTAGTGTTAGCATTATTTCGTTATTGCATTATATTTACCTGCTAATTGGGCCCATTATCACTACTTGTTGTGTTTATACATTATATGAACGGTATGTGCCAATGACTTAGTAGTGTTTAACATAACAGTGTTTGTCAGTGTGGTTGGTATTTTCAGTTAATAGCCTTATCCCGGTGAATTTAACCCTTGGTTCTTTTGCAGTTCCATGCTTTTAACAACATTTGTGCATCCAAACAAAATCAAAATGGTGATGAACAAAATGATAAATTTTACAAATCAAAATAACAGTCCACAAAAGAATGGATGATATTGAAGAGTTGTGGTCTATGGCACAGATATTATGCATATTACCACTTCACAAGCTAGTACAGTCTGCAATGCCAGTTTGAAAAGCACATCTGACTACAGGAGTGGTTTATTTCACCAGGTATTTAGATCAGATTGAGATAGGATCACATTTCCACCACAAACCACCACAGAGTTTGTCTGGAATTGCACCGACCGTGTCTCAGTGCAGTTGTTTTACACCCAATTGCTATTTTCACACCTGTCCAAGCGAACCATAGCAAAGGGGAAAACCCATACGACTGTATGCACCTGTTAAATGTAGACTACGAAGGAAATGAGGTGAAACGTAAGCTGGAGCTGTGGTTTACTAAAGCCAGTTTTAATTGTCAAAGGGTGGATACTGACTGGGAGGAACAGTGCACTGATAAAGTTCACTACAGGTATTTTTCAGTTTGGCACGATCTACAATAAAAACTTCTGTGCCTCAGACTCTGGCCGACACAGGTATTTGCCAAACAAGACGATATGGTGTTGAAATACAATTAAATGATTGTAAGACATTGATTGCATAAGTGTATTTAATAGAAGGTTGTAATTGCCATTGTCATGTCAGAGGATCAACTCCATGTCTTGTATTTGATTTACTCTTGACATTCTCCTCTCTTTTGGCGCATCAGTGCTTGTTCAAACTTCAGCCTTTATGAGATTATCTTATCCTGAAGACTACAAAGTAGAGCCAAGACTGTAACAGGGTCTTTACTCCTGCTTTTGGAGGAACCAGAAGACATAAGAGCCTAAGTTAATACTGACTTCTTCAAATTACTCTAAAAATATTTCTTGTCATATTCTCCAATCTGACATTTACACTTTGCTGTTATGCTTATTATCACAAACTAGTTCTATATTTAACCTATAAAGGCCCAAACATCCATCAGCAACCAAAAGCATCTACTGATATAAACTGTTTAATACCTGATGATCCACTAATCCTATCAATACAGTGTAAATAATTGGTGTAAAATGCAGTTATTCATCTTTTCATGGTCATCAGATATGACCCATTTGGATGTTCAGAGGCTCTGCAGTGAACGTGGAAACACTGCAATCTTCTACAATATTGATTCACTAGTAAACCTATGGAGCTGATCAATGATAGTGGATGGACACACTTGTTTTATATTCAATTAATGATATATTTGACTGAAAAAGACACATTTTCTCTGTTCTCATACAAAAACCTCTGAATTTACTCTGAGCTTTAATGAACACCTACATGATCAGTGAATTAAATATAAGAAAATACATGATTTACACTGAAAAATGCAAAATACAGAGAATAATATTATACTACATGGTGGTAAATCACCTAAGAAAGGTTAAATAGAGAGAAGATTTCATTCGGGAGCTGCTGCAAAAGTAGCTCTAGGTCTTCATGGGTTAAGTACAATTCAAAGTATGAAATACAAAGCTGTCACTTTTATTTTAACTTGTCACACAACTAAACAAGAGACTCCTTTTCCTTTCTTCTTCTGATACATTCTATCTTGTCACTCAAAGTCAGACCAAGGAGAACAAACCAGTCTCGGATCTCTCTATTGTCGTACCCCTACTCCTGAGCTCTCCTTTCCCACCAGCTCCCTGTCTGAACAACCTCCTCGGTGACTCACAGCCATGATGTCATTTCCTTTGTGTATTTGTGCAGCTGGGTTAAGCTGGGCTGGGCTCTGCCGGACTGTATAAATCTTCACTGTTTTTTTTTTTTTTTTTTATTGAAAACGGCATTTTATGGACACCTTGTACCAAGTATCACCTTGAGAGAAAGAATGAGAGTCCCTGAAGGAATAATTAACACAAATGAAACCAATCCCACAAATTAGCAGTGAGTGCTCCCAATTTTAACGCTGATCCTGTAATAGAGGACTGTCTATTGTACACATCAAGTACTGGATGACTATGTACTGACAATATACACAACTTTGATAAAAAATGAAGGGTATTTGGCAGATACATATGTGACTGAACCTAATTTGATGGACTACCTTGATATTGTTCACAGTTGTTTCTTTTACTTCAACTTATTGTTGTGATAATGTATTTATTACTTGGAGATTGTGCTGACTACAAGAGGTACATTTTACTGCTTGTTTAATGTGGAACTTCCAGTTTTACTGCTTTACAGTACATTCAGTGTGTGATAATTAGTGAAATCTAGTGGTAAGGTTGTCGACTGCAACCAAATGAATACTGAAAATCTCGTCATTTCCACATTTAAGTAACATGACTGTTCACTGAGAGTTCTGGGCTTTTTAGTTAACATAATAATGATTCGATAACACATTCCAGTGACAGTAATGCACTGTGACTCTTCATTTCACTCTTCACTGTGCAATGAAGAAGTAGTTCGTTCTGAGCTAATATGAAACACACCAGCGCAAAACTGGACTTCATAAAAGTCGACTACTTCTGTGGATGTAGACAGCCCATTCTACACACAACAGCTCTTATTTTTAATGCCAATGAAAATAGAATTAGGATTATTGTATTTCTGCAATTCAACTCACATTAAACTTAGATGCTGCATAGATTGGCTGCACAGGAAAGTGACAAAAACTCTCTGAAAAGCAAATAAAGCTGTCAGATAAATCTAGTGGAGTAGACATTACAGACATTATACTAACATTTTCCTCTAAGATCTACTTGACGAAAAGTATAGAGCTGTATAAAACAGAAATACTAGTATTCCCAAGTACCTCAAATTTGTACTTTGGCATAATTATGTGCTGGTTACCAATAACACCCTTCTTGACATAGGTGGATGCAGGTATTTGTGCTAAATCATACATTTTTTTATTTTTAATATTAGCCATGTACAATTGCATTAAAGGTAATTAAAGTCTGGCTGCAATAATATCAATATCTATACATTGCATGACTATCCCTGTTGTTGCTGTTATCACTAGTCTGGCCTCTAAAAGTAATACTGCTACTGCTGTAACTATATAGGACTCCAGGTGTGATGTAGCTCACTGAAAGATGAACTCTAAACTCATTTTCTTGTTGCTTTCTGAAGCTCCCTGGCCTTTATTCGTCTCTGTGCCGCAGTCAGTTTGGCTCAAAGCTTTTACAAAAGTGTATCCCTCAGCAATTTCTCCCCAGCTATCTCCCTAAATCTTAATGGCTTTTGTCACACTATGACTCGCTTAAAGCTCCAGAGAGAAGCGATGGCTAACCTTGGCCACAGAGTGCCAGACAGGGAAAGTTACAACAGGTAGTTTTAAGCAAACGGGCTGACTGGTCCAATATAATGCACAGGGATGCTGATAATTTATGCATAAAACCACATATTCCATCCACCTCATCAATAATCACCGCAGTGAATGCTATCTGAAGCTTTAAGCCCTTCCTTTTGCACAGAGTTGAAGAGAGTAGATGTAATCTAATCTGACTGATATCTATCATGATTATTGGAGGACTGTTGGGAATGTGTTAAAGACAGCACAGAGGGAAAACCAAAAGGGATGAAACAAAAAAAAATACATGTGTTACTTTGCAATGTTATGAGAACAGTTTTCATATCTGTGAAATGTTACTTTTGATTATCTTCAATAGGTTTTATTAGAAGTGTTCATTTCTTAAACTTCTAATTTGGATACTATCACCAGAAGGGGGAAGCATTTTACCAGAAAGTTTTGGTGTCTACAGCAAAACCGGTGAAAATGTGAGAGCTAAGTTTTACTGAAGGCCTATTACATAATGTACCTATGCTTATTCAGCTGTGATTGTAGTTACGTTGTTAGAAACTACGGCTAAAAGCTAAGAGAACTGTTCTTTTCTCTTGCAAGTGGTACAGATGATGATGCACTTCAGGGAATAATTCTGTGCTTTTTTATACTCCAATACTTTTCAGATTAAACTGAATGCAAAAGTTAAGCTTAATGACAGTTGGACAATGTGAACATTGTGGTGGTGTCACTTTGAGACTATTTTATGACTTTGTAAAAACCTTAATTTTTAGGTGAGCACACAGACCTGCTGAAACCATTTCTATTTCTAATTAGGGCTATAAAATCAGATTTTCTGTCAGGTTTCTGAAACTTATAAGGACACCGGTCAACAGGACCACAAGTTGACTAAACACCTAACCTAACATCTTCATCAAGTCAATAACCACAGCGTGTACATTTATGTTATAAGAACATTTAGGGAATGTTCATGGTCATTAAAAGATTTTATTTTGTAAACATTACCTTCCTGTCATGCTTGTACATTTCTACAAATACCAATTTTGCAATTTTGCACACACCCGCAGTGACTGAAATTGGAGACTAACACTTCAGGTGATCAGTCTACAAGAACACTGTTTAAAACAGCCTGATTCAATTGTTGATTATAATAAACTAAAATTATTTAGCTTGAAGTTAGCTAATCCATATTATTTCTTTTATTGAGATCCAGGCTTCCAACTGACTCCTGGTTTTCATTTGAGGAAATATGAGATTCAACACTGTTTTAAAGGTGGTAGGGCAAGTACAAATTATGAATTCATGACAATTCATAATAAGTTTTGTGTACATGGGTACATGGGTGGGTGATACCCTCAACTGAAAAGGTTTAGGAACTCTGGGATCCACTAATAAACCAGTCACAGGAGTACAGTATCGCTTCAGGTGCTTATGTTTGCATCCACCTGGAGCTAACTGGTTAGCATGCTAAATTTTGTAACACACTGACATCTTTGCATAACATTAAAACTGATGCTTCTCCGCAGTCCAAGAATCAATTAAGGTAATATCTGAACGGTTTAAGATAGAAATATTACAATCTAGACCTTTTCCTGCACGTATTCTCTTCTTGCCTGCATACAGAATGACTATATACATAGATAAAAATGATCCCAAGACTAAATAATAGGCTCATACTGTAAAAATATTTTACAGTGTGAGTCAGGCTGGGTTTATAAATAGTGGATGAAGCACCTTGGTGCCACTCTACAGCCCTGATGTTAAAGATGACCTGGCAGAAAGCCACCAGCTAAACCAATCAGATGCAGCCAGCTGTGTCACAGGCAGGTGCCATGGTTACCTGGCTGCCACGGGAACTGGGGTCAACGTGCCCTGTCAACTAATGATGGATGGGAAAGGATTAAAAAAATGGGGGTGGGGGGGAGAAAAAAAACATACAACCACAAGTTGGCACACACATACACACATGTACACAGGCCCACAGCGAGTATCGCCACAACAGGAGTGCAAATGGTTCTTGGATGGCTGCCATGTAGCATCTGGGATTCAAGATTTTTTTTTTCAGAGGAAGAGGGAAACGGGGCCTCAGCAGCTTAAATGAAATCACCAAAGAAGAAAGAGAGATCACTTTGTGCCCTCCAAAATACAAATGACCCACATGCTAACTCATACTGGAGACTATTTTCTGATGTGAAGATGGAACTGAAGCTCACAATTATGCATGTAATCACAGAGGTAATGCTCTATCAACATCAGGGTCTTAACCATCCGTGGTGGATTTTATCATCTGGAATGAAACAACTTCCCTGATAGTGTTCACACAAAGACACAAAAGTTTGCCAAGAATAGACAACGCAAAGTAATGCAGGGAACTCTTTACTCTTAGGTGTAGAATCTAACCAAGAGGAACATAATAAGAGGCTTTTCATTTAGAAGAATCAAATCATTAAATCAGATTGAAATAACCTCAGACAAAGATATCATCGTCTAGGGAAAGTGTTACCATTATTGTGTCTCTTCTTGGTGTTTTCACAGTACTCCTCTATTCTCAAGTGGACTTGAAAGAAAAACATCGAAACTGAAAAAAAAAACACATTCTGAGCATGTAAAAGATGACGAAGATTAGAAAAACGAGCAAATGCAGAGAAGGCTGAAAAAATCTCATGCTCTGTCCTCGGTGTCGTGTCAGAAGGAGACTCCCAGGAGAGGCCAGAGAGGGGAAAATGGAGAGGAGAGCTATGTAGAGAGGTAGAAAGAAAAAAGACACATAGAGAGAGGAGGCAAAATGGATGTAGATGGAGAAAAAAAGGGGGATAAAGGGATAGAGTGAAAGGGCTAAGAGGCAAGGATGGAAAGAAGAGGAGAGTGTGGGTGTGTGTCCGGCCTTATAGACAGCAGCCTCAGTAAATCAAGACTCTGTGCTCCTCTCCCCCAGTTGCACTTAGCTAATGAAAAGCATCACTACGCTACCTCGACCGCGACCCCACTTAGTGCCAAGATGTGGGAGGGTGGATGGGGGTGGGGGGTGAATGGAAGGGAGACGAAGGGGTGGTGGGGGTAGGGAATGGGGGGACACAACACACTCAAAGGCACCGTTCTGTCCTTCTGCAAAGGGACGACGCATGAACACAAATTACCCTGGCACATGGAATATAAAACATGTGTAGTCTGCCATGGACATGCACCTGCATATATAATTTCACAATGTAACATTAAAAAAGTGCTTTTCAATAGCGCTGAATGCATTTTTAATATTAGACACAGAGAGGACACTGCACTTTAGCTTCAGCTTGTCCAATTCAAGAAATCCAGCAAATATTTTTCAAGGTTATATGACATCATTTGATAAATACATAGAGTATACATTTTATTTTAGCCATGAAATGGAAAACATAACCTGATGGGGTTGTGTATTCAACATGCATGGGAGGTCCTTTGGTTTCTGAACTGCTGTTTTGAGGTAAGTCATAAAAGTTGCTATGTTGGCTGTTTGAGGCAAAAAGTGACCATATTTGGACAAAAGGAGTGTGTAAGAGATCATGGGCGAGCTAATGCAAAGTGCCATACCAACAAACCCTAACATGGCAGACATAGAGATGGATCATTAGACCTGAAATGTGATTAACACAGATATAGTTTAAAGACGGACCACCGGAATTGTAGTTGGAAGGTCCAAAAACAGATGAAACTGGAATGAGTTCTTACAAAATGAGCATTTTTAGAGAGAAATCCCCCTTTGACCAACTATAAGATACGTCCACATTGGCTTCATTTTGGAAATAGAAGGGGTTATACTTCAACGATTGCTTAACATTTTTAATTACATCCAAGAAAATATGGGAAATCTGAATAATAAGCACTTAGGAAACAATACAATTCAACACATCTACCAAAATTGTCACATCAATTCAATTTCTGAAGCTAAAATCTGCCTCCATTGCTGGTTTCCACAAAATCAGCATGTGCCATCTATGTGAAGGACTCAAAAGAGATTAAAAAACACTGTGTGACTCTAGCTACCATTAGCTTAGACACAAAGTTAGTGAACATAATCCAATTGTCAATTACAGCAGACAGACCCCAACACAAGCAACGAAAAGTTAAGAAAAACACACCCACCAAATACAAAACCAAACAAAAACCAAGCAGCAAAAACAAGAAAGAACTACAGCACTAATAGAAAAAAAAGAAATGTAAAAGAAGGCCGATAACTCAGTTTGGACATACTAAGACAGCTACTACCTCGATATAGCTTTTTGTTTCTCCTTTCCCTCTTTAAAATATACTCAATGTGTAAACACCTGAAGTCCTCTAAAGCTTTACAGACTCACAAATATGCACAATGAGTACCCTGTCCAGAGAGTAGAGTCTCAATAAAAGGGTAAATGTTTCTACTTTGACGTCCTGTTTATGCCAGGTGTGTTTTGAGCTGCTACATCTGGGACTCATGCCCGGACACTGTGCGCACTCACACTCTCAGAGACACACACAACCCTCCCCTAAGTCCAGCCTCATTCTCATATGTACGGCCAACATGCCTCTTCTAATGTAAAACTGCACATGTGGTTCCATTTACAGCTCGACCAGAGGAAAGCCTTTCTGCATGAATTGGAAGCATGGTTTAAAACACAAAGAGAGGGCATGTTGGAATAAAGATGTGCAGTATCATTTTGCATAATGATGTAATTTGACACAATCCCTGTAGCCCATTAATCTCTCAGTCAGAGTGTCCCCTAGTGTGCAATAACTGTCTCCGAGGAACAATGCTCAAACAAATACAGCTCTTTGGAGACTCAAGTTAAGAGTTCAGGCTTTTTCCTGCAAGGGCACAAGGTTTTGGATTTTTCTCTGGGGTACAAATGGTTTTAAATACATTCTTAACCTCTTAACATCCTCCAGGTCACCAGCAATCTGATTTAAGGCTAGGGTTCGACTTACAAAACAAGGAACATCTTCTAGGTTCTGGTTTTGATGTGACTGTAACAAATGGTATCCCATGGCTTAAATGTAAAAACTAACCATCGCTTTGGGTTACAATGAAAAGAATGGACGCTTAAAAATGTTTGACAAAGCTAAAGGCTGCAGTAAATTGACTTTTTCTGCTTAGGACACGTGTGAAAGGTGAATGGTTTTGTGACTGACTGACTGACTACATGGATGATAGATGAGGTGAACAGAAACAGTCAATGACTCACAGAGAAAAAAAAAAAGCACCAAAACTCGCCAGAGCGTTTGCCCGCCTCGGACGGCATGATTCACTGAAGTCAAACATGAGGCTCAGGCCCCCACGGAAACCGACAGGCGAGGGGGGGGTGGCGGTAGAAAGACGTCCTGCACCCCCCTAAGATGAAAAAGCAGAGCCACACCTGCTTTCAATTTGAAATTCTGACAGGAACAATGGGCGCCTTTGTGAGACACAGAGCCAGCCAATGAGTAACACAAAAAGAAGGAAAGGAGAAACAGGATGATATTTGTAATATTTATACATCGGGGTGTGTGGAGGAGCAGTCCGCTTACTTTTCTGTTGTAGTTTTTGCTACATGAAACCCATGGTGAAGAACCTGTCTGAGGAAATGCAGCGATCAGTTATTTATTCATTGTCCTATAAAGACAACAGACATGCAGCTATATTTCTGCAGCTCTTTAAAACACTACAATAAGTTTATCACCAAATCTCCTATAGACTGTGACATTCCAATCTTGCATTCCAGTCTTGCATGTTTATCAGCGGCCACGCGTTGCAACATGGATGTGATAAACTTGAGTGCAACACGTGCTGAGTGTGTGATGACAAAATCTGCTATTTGACATCTGTATGCACTACTATAGTTGTAAACAGCTAATTATTGTGGTGGTACAACAGAGGTATTTATGTAAATGAAAATATATATATTAAGTAGGAGAAGGAGATCCGATCATGACTCAGGAAAAGAAGCAAAACTGGCATGACGGTTTTACAAAGAAAGCTAGAGGTTTAGCTAAATAAACACACCTATGGCGTTGATCACTGTCATTTCCTGTTCATTATTAAGAACAGGTAGGTTATAGCAGCAGAAACACTACATTTAAAAACATGAAACTGTTATAATTTTGTTACAATCGGTCTTTGGTTGAAACAATGTCAGATTCTTCATTTGTCATTTAAACATTTCCATCATACTCTAGATGTAATGCAAAATTAAAATGACAACGCATTGGTCTCAATAAAAACACACACAGATAAAACACTTGTAGACAGAATAAAACAGTCAGTAATAAAATTTATAAATATCCATAAACAAATAAACAATGCTCGTCCACCCATTCTTCCTGACTGCGCAACATTAAACTCAAAGATATCGCTATATTTTGTCCTCTTTCATGACCCAAAATCACAGTGTACACCCAACTTCTGACAAATGCTCACATTTGTGAAGTTGTAACTTAAGCTGTAATTTGAGACCAAATATAATTGTTAATGGGAAGAATAATCTTACATAGTAAAAACCTAGTATGAAAGTATTATCAGCAAAATATACTTAAAACATGAAAAGTCAAAGTAGTCACTGTGCAGTAAAATGATCTGTCTGTGTTTTTGATTCATTTTTACTGTGGAGGATGTTTAAAGGTTGAGGCCATTTGGACTATTTTAGATTTTGTCTGTAGTTTAATCTACAGCAGTGTATCACATACTAGAAGATCATCATATGTTTGTAGCATTGTCCAGTGGAAACCACAACAGTTTAAAACCCAGTTTTACAAAAATGGCATTGATATGACATCATTTAAACCTCAGATTAACATAATTTTACCTGCAGTATAGTATGTTGTTTTGACAGTTTTAAATGCTGATATTTAATGTAACTGTAAAAAAAAAAAACATCAGTTGGTTTTGACAAGTGTAGGTAAAACATGCCATGACTTTGTTTAAAAGCCTGCAAAGATGTGATTAAAAAAAAAAAAAAAACCTCAAACGTCTTTTTTTCCTGTACTTTTCCTGACCTGAACCTGAGTGCTTTTATTGCCTAAACCAAAACACCTTTAAGAGACGGGATATGGACTCTATTCTCTGGTGGAATGTCTTGAATTGTGTAAATCCTCAAAAATGTGAGGAAAAGGCAAAAAAAACAATGGCAGATTCTATGTTTATGCAACTTAAAGGTTTTTGTGGCAAAACATCGTTGGAATTGTAGTTTAGTTTAGTTGAGACTGGCCTCTGAGACGTGGTCCAGTTCTAGTATAAAGCTTCATAAAATAAAGACATTGCAAATTTGCACTTAAGTAAAAGTTTGGACTAAAAGCACTTAAGTCCCATGACTGAAGAGAAAGGATTCATGCAGACATATAGAATGGTCAGCAGGAAAATCCATGCACAAATGTATGTTGTTTGTATGAAATACAGTGTTCAGATGATTTGTATCGGCTACAGACCTATTCTGTGTTTTCATGAAGACTTTCACTGTAAACTCAGCTCTGTCTGGCAGCTTTCACTCTTTGAATCTGCACACAGATGGCATATCAAACAGCCCAAATGATCAGGGTGGCTGAGATCTGCTTGGATTTCATCTGCTCGGCCAAATTACGGTTCTTTATCGAGCTTTACTCAGCACAATTCCTTATGTCCAGTTTTGTTAAAATAATACATTCTTTTTTTAAATTAAATAAACACTAATATCCATGAAAATCCAGGTTGACTGACGTGAAAAATAACAGAAGGGGGAGTTAATCTCTTTGCGGGATAGTCATTATTCTAGTTATAAAACCCGAGGGGCCGACTTCACTGTGATTATAAGTACAACAGTGATTGGCAGCACCGAGGTCTTTATAATCATAGTAAAGCATCTCATGGCTGCATTACTGTCCATGGGATAGGTGCGCTTTGGAAAGCTTAATAATAAATGTGGCATTGGAGGTATTAATATAACTTATTTCCTTCCCTGTTTCCATCTATACAACATGGGAGTATGGATCACTGTACAAGAACATAGCTATGAGTTGAGGATGTTTTATTTATGGCGGTGAATACAGCCGATCCCTGTGGACTGACACTGTGGGCCGCTCGCCAGATTGTAGTAGATCCCTTCTCCGAGCATCAGCAAGCTAAGTGTGTATCTATGGCGACGTTGTTACGCTCCTGGTCGGCACTATATGTATATTGTATATGTGTGCGTGAATGAGTGAGTGTGTAGCTGCGGCACTGTTTGCATCAGTGTACAATATGATCAATATCAGGTGCAGACGGAGAGACACAAAGATCAATGAGCTGTGATCATGAAGTCTAGGCTGCTTATGATCATTAGTCAGCTGCTAATGAACTTAGAATGCCACGTCCGCTAATAAGCTCTTGTCTCTTTGGTCCATCTCAGGAAAGAAAATACAAACAAAGCAAAGGAAGCACAAGACAACAACACAGATCTGGCTTTGAAATGTAGATTTTAGGCATAATGTGCATTGTGTTTGCTGCTTCTGTTTATACAAATCGGCCTAAACTTGACGCTGCCTTTTATATTCTATGGTTATTGATTTAATATATCTTACTTTGATGTGTGATTCCGGTTTAGGGTCTTCTTTGTGCCTGCATCCATGATAACAGTCTGTTTTCTATGTAGATTCTATGGCTGATTTTTACATATAAAACCTTGCACTCACTCCTGAATTCTTGCTTCTCTTCTGCTCAACAGCAAAAACACTGTAGTACCAGATGCCATTAGCTTAGAAAATGAAGTTAGCAAACACGACCAACAACTGACTCAAAACACAAACTTAACATAAATGCATGAGCACGCTTTTTAGTCACATCAAGTAGCTGAATTATATCTTATATCTTTCCGTACAGCGGCTACTTAAAATGTGAAAGTGTTTGGTTTCATCTGTTCTGGGCTTTTTGATAAACAGGTTAAAAAATCTGGACTAGTCTCACGCATCCAGACCTTTTATTTCCACACATTTTTTAAGCTCTGTGCCAGTGATGCAGATATATCTGGCACTATTTACTGTTGTTCTGGCCTCAGTGTAAAAGTAATCTTGGTTTAATGGCTAGTTCTTGGGTGATACTGAGTGTTGGAGACTACGACAGCGCATTTTGGAAATATCATCAGGGGTAAGGTAGTTTTGATTGAAAGTGTGCAAATGAGGATGCGTATCATAGTATTAAAATGACCACATCACTGTACAATAAAACAGCACGTAAAAAGATGGGAGTCTTTGCCAGTCTTGCCAGTTTCAGGGTGTTAGTGCAGCTTGGGGCTCATTCTTTCACAAAGTGAAGGAGAACGTTCAAAGCAGTAACACACAGATAAACTTCTGACCCAACTGCAACTGTACAATGAGGATATTCACCCTTATTCCAGTGAGCCAGACTTTCTTTCTTTTTGGTCTGCACACAAACATAGTAATGATGCTAACCCCAGACTTACCAACTTACCAGAAAATATAAGGAAGATAAGAAGAAGCTTGAAAAGTGCTATAGAAATAAAATTATTCCAAACACTAGTGGTGTTGGATCCTATTGTTTTTGTTGAGGGTATTATTATTATTCTGATACAGAACTTATTCTGATGCCCCTCCCACCAGGACTGGATTGTGTGCAATAATTATTTTATTTTAATATGGCTCAACTCTAAACTGTTCTTATTTTATTTTTACCTTTACTACTACGGTACTTTATTTTTATATAACTATGTAACTTTTATATTTATTTGTACATTCAGTCATTCATTTTCTGAACCCGCTTTATCCTCACTAGGGTCACAGGTTCGCTGGAGCCTATCCCAACTACTCATTAGCGAAGATGGGGTACACCTTAGATGTGTCGCCAGTTCATCGCAGGGCTGACATATAGAGACTAACAATCACTCTCACATTCACACCTATGGGCAATTTAGATTAACTGATTAACCTATCAGTGCATGTCTGTGGATGGTGGGTGGAAGCCGGAGTACCCAGAGAGAACCCACGCAGACACGGGGAGAACATGTAAACTCCACATACAAAGGTCCCACCCCCATTGACTGGTGTTGGAATCAAACCCAGGACCTTCTTATACATACTACTTCGATTCTATTTTATAACTTACAATAAAAGGTGGAGCTCTAATGTATATATAATACCTTCCAAATATATGACAGTTGACCAGTAATGACAAAAGAAAGTTTTTCAAATAGCACATTGCAAACATGAAATCTAATGACATCATTGCATTAGACCATCAGATTCAGAACATTTTTTTCATTTTTTAGGAGTGCAACAGATCGTGTGCAAACAATCATGTTTATCCATGCTGTTCTTAATTTATTTTTACTTTTACTACTACGATACTTTATTTTTATATAACTATGTACCTTTTATATATACTTATACATTCTATTCTATTCTATCTTGGCAGTGCCCACTACTCTTGGTGCAGAGGTGAAATTTTAAAAAAGAGTTCACAAAGCCTGAAACCTTCCTTGAGGAAAAAAAAACTGTTAACCTCACAAAGAGGCAACAGAATAAACATGAATAAACCCCTTAAACTTCACATATTAAATATGTATCACCACATATTCTTTACATGGAGCTCTATCTGCTAACACACTGGAGGCATATGCACAGACTGGCAAATGTCTGTTCACAAAATCACAAAAACATCGAAAACCAACTGTCAATGTCCATCTTAACAAACAAAGAAGACACTGCAGTTCTTTATTTGTGGTGTTGGATCTAAATTGCATAGATATTTGAAAATTGCAATCCTAGATATTATTATTTTGCAGTAATCTGTAAAACATTCGTCATATATAGATAGATCTACAGTGTCCCAGCCAGTATCTGAAAATTCGTGGGCATATATCCAGACTGAGGCATGATAAGAGGGGCAGAGTAGTGCACAGCACCCTGGGGAAGTGTGCTGAAGCTGGGTCGCGAGCCGGCTGCCGGTGGCCTGCAGGGCCTGGGGGGGAAGTGTCCAGTCACATCGCATATAAATCACCTGGTCACAGATACACAAAGCATTGTTTATAGCCAGAGTGATGGGTCCACTCTCTGAGGACAATCTGAGTCTCTGAGATACAGTACCACAGGCCACGCACATACATAGACACATGCAGTCGCAGACGCACTGGCCGGAAAATGAAAGCACAGAGAAAGCTCTGGCAAAGAGTGGAGAGATCTGTGGCTGTGGACAGTCAGCCTGTGTGGCAGCTGAACAGGACATGAGCCCCCTGAGGACACTATTAACTAAAACTAGGCCTGAGTGCACTTTCATGTCATTTGGAAGTGGACTTTATCATTAAAACCACAACTACTATTATCACTATAATTACATGTTGGAAATGGTAATGTTCTTTTTGTGTATTTTTACAGACAGTTAAGGAAAGTGGATGCTTTTGGGATCTAAACACTCAAACCACTGGCCAAGGTGTTCTGGGAAGCATTTCACCACACATCTTTTATTGTGTAAACGCTTATGCTTTATAATTTAAGGGGAAAATACGTCATCATTGCAGGACCAAAAATGGAAGATACAATAAATAGTTGAGTAATTTGGCCAAAAGATCTTATGCCTATTGTTAAACTGCAATCTTTCCTCTCAGTTCAGAAGTGTAGTGTTGATGGAGCACAACAGAACATTCAAGATAGAACTATTTCCACAACAGATTAATGACGGATACATGGATAATCAACGCAAGTAATATATACCTGTTCATTCTAAATAGTTTCCCATTAATTACCAATACTTTACTAACACACCATAATTATGATAGCCACCACGTTTTCTTTAGAACCTGTGTATAAGTTCACACTTATCATAACAATACAAAACATCTCCAACATTGCATTTTGTCCTGTTGCTTTGGCAAGTATCTGTGCAAACCTAGCTTTACTGCACAACTGCATATCTGCAGCCACCAAGTTCTGTATTTGTGAATTTATTTCATAAGTAGTAGAAAAACAAATCACACATAGTGAAAAAAGTGCGGCTCCAGTCAGTACAATTACGCAAACAATGGATATGTACAATTGCAACATAATTTGTCATCTTCATCGCATATAAAAATGGTTGCATTAAAAAAAAATCGAGGTCTTCTGGACTATGATGGTTCTAGTATTTTTTTTTTTAGGTTTAAGCAATAAAGGTACATTGGTTAGGGATAGGAAAAGATCTAAATACATTGGTCATTTTAAAGTCACATCTTTGCTGACTCTTCTGTATCAAACCACGCCTTAATATCCTTCTTTAACCCTAATCTTGTCAATGTCTAAACCTAACCGTGAAAATCATTAAATGGTTACATATGACACCACAGCCAAGGGTGGTAACAACACTTCCACTGATAAATATTAATCTAGAAATGTTGATCTAAAGTTTTTTTTTTTTGGTTCAGAAACATGACCTTATACATATGTGTGGTTTGCAGATGCACATATGGCCAGCATTTTATTTTGCTGACTGGATTGTTTATTTTGACGATCTAATGTCTTTCAAAGTAAATGGATAAAGATGATGCGGTTGTTGCTACGACACTCCTGGGAATTAGCTAGTGGGCCCGCACATAGAGACGCTCAGACAGATTCATTACTCAAGAATCTCCTCACTCAACGCAAGCTAATCACCAGCCAGGGCTAGCAGACACACTCTTATTAGTAGAGTGAAATGGCATTCCTGATTCATGCCACGCCACACACATACACACACACACACACACACACACACACATGTCATACAATCATACAGAGGTGACACACACGGAGGCGTGGCAGGCAGTAACGGTCCAATCAAAGCCTGATTGATTTTCAGAGCTCTCAGGGGATTTTGTTCAGTCAATAAGGGACTCTGTTAGACAACTGAAGACATGATGGATCTACCATACATCTTGGCTTACAGTGTTACAGCTGCCTTACAGTGCACTGGAAGAGAGGAGGACAGAATGGAAACCTGTAATGACCAGCATGGGCATAAACCTGTACTAAATATAGCTAAAATCTGTTAAAACCACTGTTAAAAAGTCGGCTGAGCTCCAACACGGATGACTGATTTTCTCCTGGGTGGAAAAACTGTCTGAAAGAAAATCAGAGACTTGGATTGATCAGTCGTGAGTCAACTTTGAGCTTTCCAGAGTTAGGTGACCTGCATTGACTTCCTTCAGTCTTTAAGGCAAAAATGTTTTTTCGTTTTTGCAGAGAGCCTGTTGACATGCTGACTTTTAATCCCTGTGGGTCAAGTGTCAAAAACATTTTTTCCTACACTTCCCATAATGCAACCAAAAGTGTCTTCTTTTCAGACCCTTACTATCTTAAAAACAACTTTCAATCTCAATCATTCAACTGCTGTCACTGGGTGATCTGATCAAAAATGGACAGTTCTATGTGAAGATATGTGTTGGGATGTGGTTGATTAGAATTGGAGGGGATCTTTGCCATATTTTATCAGTGTCTTGAAGGATGACCCAATCATCTAATGTCTGGTGTGTTAAACCGCTATATATAGAAACAAAGTATACAACATTTTGGGTGATTTGATTGGCCTGGGACACACCATGGAATAGACCAAGTCAGCATTGTTTTGATTTGTTGTTTCAATTTCTAGCAGTTTAGGTGCAAGAAATGCATTGCTGCCTCTCATCAGTTAAAAAACCACCATTTGGGGTTTGCAAACATAAGTATACATGTTTATTTCCATATAGAGCTTGGAAGTGAGATGTGATCCAGTGCAGTACCTTAAGACTCACATGGAGAAACAACCTAATGGCTGGTTCTAATGCTTGAGGTTCA
The DNA here is from genome assembly GCF_902148855.1 of Sphaeramia orbicularis. Taxonomy (NCBI): domain Eukaryota; kingdom Metazoa; phylum Chordata; class Actinopteri; order Kurtiformes; family Apogonidae; genus Sphaeramia; species Sphaeramia orbicularis. Next base: position 14,633,733 of record NC_043958.1, read on the forward strand.
TGGAAGCCTGGTAACGCAAGACGACATCTCAAAATAACAATTAGTTGGGAACCTCTCAGTTCATTTTCAATTTCCCATGGGTGTAATCAATTGGTGTGGGCCAAAATACCTCTAAATGCAATTGATGGAACAAATCACATCAAATACCATGAATCAACAATGGCTTTAAATGCAGCTGCTTGTTCATCTTTTAAATGTGACGGTAAAATCAAAAGACTATTGGACACCAGCGACAAACCATGTCGGCAATTTGGAAAAGGGACTCCATGATGATCCTCTGTCAGCAATCATATAAAAACCCACATCGTATCAGATTGACATGACATGGGTTTGACTGAGCCAATGAAACATTAGTTCTCAGATTTATCTGGTTCCCAAGCTACATATATAGAGATGTGCTCTTTGTTATTAGATCATGATAATGCCAGGTGTATCTGGGGCAACAGTACACTTCATACAGTTGCATTAACCAAATAGTCAGCCAGTAACCCCTGTTATGTAAACTTAAGATATGACTCTCACACTTCATTATCAAGGCCATTTAATGGAACATACCTTATAGTGACATTATCAAACTAACTATCCATCTAGCCTATTCAGAATGTGACACTGATATAAATGTTTATGCTATAAGTGTGTCAAATGGCCATTTTCCACCACGTTACTGGGTCAAATCGACTTGTCATTCCTGGCCTTTTTGGTTTAGGTTCCAAATAACTTCAGTCAGTACTAAAACACTATGTAAAAGTACTGCAGCTAAACAAGAACTGTCACTTGCTGCTTTGTTGTGGATTAAATTTGACATTATACTCAATGATTAAACAATACCACAGAGATAATACGGCAAAAACCAGTGCAAATGAAGAGGTAGAAACATGCTAATGAAGATCAAGTACTGCCACATGTTGAAGATGGCATTGCTGCATTTTCATGTGGTTATACAATGACAAAAGAAGCTTCAAAGAGGGGATACTATCTGTTCTGCAAAATAAGCTAAATAACAGGTACTAAAAGTAAGCAGAGTTGAGATGAGCTGATACCATGAGGTGGAAAGGTGCCAAAAGTAGTAGAAAGTGTAATGGGATCTAGCTTTTACCAACATAACACCAGGGCTTAATAAAACCCCTCTAACACACAAGGGTAAACACTGGCAGGAAATTGTTCAGCACATATGTTTAAAGAAAAAAATCATATCAGTGGTGCTGTTTGAAATAACGGTTGTTGTTATTCATGACTGAGCTGCTTAGCATATTGTAGAGCAGTAATGAGCTCACAGAAGTATTTGGCCCGCGCTGTAGGAACTAGCCTGCATTTGTGGCTGTTTCTGTCAGCATGTCAAATCTAATATTCTCTCTCTGTGCGTGGGGCTGATAAATTATTAATAGCATGTATTTGAGGAGCTTTCTCAGAACCCGCTTCTTGCACGTCACTCAGCCTCCACTCGTTACTCTTCCTCTATCAAGGCCTCTGCTGATGTCACACCTCACAACACTCGTCTGTTTCCCCTTCTCGTTGCTCCTCAGCGTTTTTTTGTTGTCGATGTGAATGGTGATAATGTTGGATTGGAAGCTTTGCATCTGGACGACTAAATGTCTTGCTTTGCATATGAACTGCGTGGGAAGCTTTTCCTCCGCACTGCCTCTTTCCCCTTGCATCTAAATGGCTCTCTCCTCCACTGCAAGCTGCTCAAAAGTAGGGCAGATGCCTCATTTAACACTTGGGTGTGATCATTACATGCTGTGTATACATTATACAGCAAAAAAACAATAAATCCACCTTCCTCTCCAATAAGGATGGTGTAACACAGCAGCTAGGTGCATTAAAAAATCAAGAGAATGCGTGATATGTATGACAATTTCTTGGGGTAAGGAGTGTCTTTAAAGACAAATTTTGCTTTTAAGGTGCAGAAAGAATAGCCTTTGAATCCATGTACCTGACATCAGTGTTCTTATGCCCTTATTCGTGCTTGGAAGCCTACATACATGATCTCATGTGTGTCCAGGTCAAGACTGTGTGGGCGTGAAGGACTAGTTCCTTTTCATCCTCTCTTCCAACCTGGACAGTCCTGATGCTGCGTGGAAAGCCCCCAGTTCCTGACACACTCAGTCAGTCCCAGATAGGAGGAGAAGCGAGCAGCAGCAGATTAAATTATACAGGAGAAACCAGAAATAGCTCTAGTGCCGAGGCCGCGTGGACTCGACGCAAGAACACGCCGATGCGAGTCGCCACAGAGCAGTCAAGTAGATTAGCCCTGGCCCGATCATGGAACGGAGTGAACTACAGTAGATATGCCAGGGGTATTCTGACAGATATTCAAGAAAATATCATTTGCGCTTGTATTTTAGTCATAAAAAAGAAGGAATGTATAGAATTGGAAATTAATAAATCACTTAAAAATTTTCTCCAAGTTTTTGTCTAGTCTTAGAGATGATGAACACGGGTAGCAGAAGTGTTATTGTGTTGTGAGCACTTCATCAAGAAACAGTTGCTCTCCTAAACACCCACTTGACATCATGCAAAGACATTGTTAAAAAGCCACTGACTCATTCATGAATGTGTTGTGTACACCTCATGCTAAGCTGAACCAACCTACTCCCTTAGTTTAAAGCCACACTGTTTTCAGTGCTGACCTTTTTTGCTCATGCATTTTGTTCATCCCTGTCTGGGAATTCTTACCCAAAACATGCAGGAGAGGCAGACCCAGGTTCTGGCCCTCCCTGCCAGAGCAGAGGGCAAAGACAGGGAGACGGAGGGCATCCTGAAAACCCCTGAGGGTCCCTCACTACAGAAATCCACGGTATTCCCAGAAATTCCCAAAGGTTCCACGACGCAAACTTTGGCGACACAGATCCATGCCAGACGTGTGAGGTGCACAGAGGGTGGGGAAGGGTGTGCTGCTCTGGTTTTCTCTCTCTCTCTTCTTTCTCTCTCTGATGGTCTTAGTCAGTCTCCCTCATCAGAGCTCCCTCCCTCTCTTTGCTTGTTCCTTCGCTCTCCCTCCCTCTTGTTCGCTCTCTCACGTCTGCCTTCCTCTCCGTCCCTCTTGAAGTGTGGTAACTTTATTCCGCGGAGAAAGGGGGGGAGGTGAGCCTTTATTTTTCTCCCTCCCAAAAAGTCCCCTCTCCTCAAATGATCCTTGTTAGCCCCTCCTTTCCCTATACTTTTCTCCCCTCTTTAACCCTCACACACACACACACACACACACACACACACACACACACACACACACACACACTCTATTCACTGACCACTCTCCACCCCCTTGGCTTCCTTGCATTGCATACCTCACCTCTCTTTCCCTCCACCTCTCTTCTGCAAGCATGTTAGCTCATGTCTGCGCTAATGTCACTTCAATTTTTCATCGGCACCCCCTTTCCTCTACAAAATATCCGCAGGACTCGCCAGCTGCTGTGATGCGGCCAAACTGACAGAAAGAGAAACTAACAGGTACTTGCTGAAGAAGTTGATGGGATGTTTAAAAATACAGCAGTTGGCAAACAGGTATATGCAGGTGCAGCCACATGCACACACTCAAAAAAAGACTGCTGGTCTATGTAAATAGCTTATTTAGCTGCTTTAAAGATGTCATCCTGTAGCTGCTTCATGTTGTTTTCTTTTGATCGTTATAAATGTTGAATTGTCATTTTAAATTCATACATAAAATTAATTTCGTCCAATCTGACTATTCAGTTTGATCTGAACCCAAATTGCAAGTGTCGAACATCTGCCAGACCTTGGTCCGGACTGGATCCAGATCAAACTGAACTAATACATTTCTAGTATGAAAACAGTCCTTTGGATCATTCTACCAGGCAATAGAGAGGTGAAGCCCCGCCCCTTTTGCTATGTCCTTTGGGATCTAACCAGAAAAAATATGAAATGAAGCTGAGGGACACACAGTTTTTGGATCCTGCCTGAATTGTGCCACTGATTATTTATAAGACATTTGTCCATTTAAAAGAAGATTTTATGAGCCAAGAAAGGATATTCTTTTGTGAAGATGGTAAAACATTAGTTTTCTGCAAAATGCCTCAGTGGACTTTATCTCTCAGTGCCTGTGATTACGTCATCAACATTATAATGGTTGTTCCTTTCACATGTTCCACCTCATTCTGTGAGGGGGAGGGGAAAAGTATTTAAAAAGGTGAAAAAAAACATCACTAAAGTCTGGTCTTGCAGAAGCTGCAGAGACATCTTCAGTGACTCTGAACAGACTGTGAAGAGAAAGTCTGTTTACGACTTTCAGATGTGTAGTCTTTTTTTTTAATGTATTTTCACAATCTGTGACTTTATTAATGTGTAACATTATCTATTAAACTGACAAACATTGTAGAGGGCATTATTCAAACAGCATCCAAAATATTCTTGTCTCACACCATTGAGTGTAATCCAATTTTTTTTTCAAAGAAAGGTTCAATGGGGCGCAAGTGGAAGGGGCGGGGCTTTGCTGGTCTATTGTGAACCATTAAAGAAGAAAGAAGAAGGAGGAGATGATGGAGAAAGAGAACTGGGAGAAAGAAGAGAGAGGGGTAAACAAAATCCAACAAAGTTTATAATAATAACAACAATATAGTGGCAAATGAAAATCTGAATCTTCATGCATTTTTCTCCATTTGAACTGTAGAGGCTACTCAACATCACACATACCAATCTGGCTCATACATGTCATGACGGCATGATGTAGGTATGTTATGCATTCATCTTAATGTGGTGAGCTCACTACAGAACATTGTATGACACAACTACATCCTTATACTTGATCTTGACTGGATTTTAAACTGACACGTGTCTGTTTTCAGACTGGTGGGCAGCCTTTTACAAATTGAAGGAGAAAAAATTATACAATTCTTACTACAGCCTTACTAAAGAAGTACCAAGTGCAATTCTTATTACTACTTTGAATTCAGTCATCATGTGAAAATTAGTAGACTCTAAACCATCATGTGAACCTGGATATTTGTATTTGTTCCTTCCAAGTTTATTTATATTCCTTTATTGAACCACATTTATATTAAACACATTTGATACCATAGTTAATTTTTACTTTCTCGTTCTTTTCTACATTCATCATCAACTTTTTGTCCATAACCTGCTGTAACTTAATGTAATTTGTCACAATGTCTGAACCATCCAAAAAAAAAAAAATCTCTGCTCTAGGACCATGGTGGTGCTTTCATCTACCCAAAACAGCCAAACGGTGGTCCAGAGGAGGTTTCAGATTTTAGCAAATTTGGCTCAGATCAAACTGAGATGTCCAGATCTATTGAGTAAGTACTAAAAGCATCACGAGAGACCAAAATCAGCCAAAATCCTTATGTTCAATATGCTTTGACATGCTATCAGAAGCTCTCCATGCCTGAATAGACAGTTTCCTCCATCATGTATGCAAACATTGTCATGCATGACGTACTGCCATATGCATGTCTCCATCTATATAGGGTACAGCACTGAAACCACATTATATCAGCGGTGCGGCCACATTACATCACTCCACAGTCAGATCCATAAAGGGCTAAGAGCCAATTCATTTTGAGAAAACACCCTCTATTGATTCCTGCTGCACTCCATCACTTCCACTGTAACAGTTATCCCAATCCATAGGCAAACCTGACACATAATCTGTGTGTGCTTATGTGTGTGTGTCTGCCACAGTGTGTTCTCTATTAACATAATGTCAGAAAACAAGCCTGGATGTGGACACAAAGGGGAAAACACTCCTGCTTCTACTGCCGCAGTCGTGTTAACTCCCAAACTGGTTTTTATAATGGATTTGGTACCTGTGTTTGATACCACACAGCTTCTCCTGCAGTCTAAACTGGGTTGCTAGCAGCCTCTAGTGGCCTCCAACCAAGCCTCTGCAGGCAGGCAAAAATGAACATTACTAGTATATGTATACATACACGGGACATGCTTACATTTTGGGTTTGTTTTTCTCCCTTTAGATGCAGCCAGAGAAGCCAATAAAGTGATACTTTACTACCTGCAAAAAGCATTGATTTTGAGACTGCTATTGGGAGGGGTGTATTTTCTCAGTACAACATTTTTGCACAGTGAGGTCAGATTCTTATTCCCTTATTCCCAATGCAACATGCCGGAGCTCACTAAAAACACACAGGCAGGCAGCTAGGCACAAGAGCACTCACACACACACACACACACACACACACACACGCACACACACACACACACACACACACACACACACACACACTCCTACACAAACACTTTGTTTCCCACAGAATTGTGCTCATGGAAAAGGGGATTTAGACCATCATGGGAAAGTAATACCCTCCATTAAAGGCCAAACTAATGAAGTTAGCAGCCCTCTGCACCTCTTTAAAGGCTGGGAACACCAATATACATTTATATACACTGACAAATGGGCATGGAGACTGATAATTGATGACCAGCTTTACCACCACAAACACACTCCAGGCAACATGCTCAAATATTTTGGTTATAAAGAGAAAAGAGAGAAGAGAAGAGAAGAGAAGAGAAGAGAAGAGAAGAGAAGAGAAGAGAAGAGAAGAGAAGAGAAGAGAAGAGAAGAGAAGAGAAGAGAAGAGAAGAGAAGAGAAGAGAAGAGAAGAGAAGAGAAGAGAAGAGAAGAGAAGAGAAGAGAAGTTGAAGTTATTCCACATCGCTTATGCAGGCTCCTCTTTTGTCGCTGGAGAATCCATCACATTAAAGCTTTAATGCTAGAATAACAAAGCATCCATCATGCTGAATGCCGGCCCAGAATACAGTGAGCCATTCAGGGCAGAAGTCTGCAATCCTCTGGGTGCGGTACCTGCACACGCTGCTCGCTTTGCTCGGCTGACATTACTGAGTCCGGAAGGCAAGTTGGGAGCATGTGATAAATAGAAAGAGCAATGAATGAGGTTTTCATGCATATGCTGGAGGAAGTAATATAGAGGGAGAGAATAAGGACCTATTCAGTGGACAGGTTTCCCATCACCCTCTTCTCTTTTGGCTGTCTGCAGCGCTGCCTGATGTAAATTTATTGCCCGAGGGGACATTAGTTAAATGAATAGGGAGGCGAGTAAACATCAAATACAGGAGAGGAAGGGAGAGGAGAGGAAAGGAAAGGAAAGGAGACGCGAGAAGTGATTAGAAGCAACAAAAGGAAGGATGAGGAGGAACAAGAGATGAGAGCAGAGGAGACAGAGGGGACAAAAGGAGACAAGATGAAATTAAGTGATACAAAAGACACAGAACGGGAGAAGAGGAAACAAAGTATGGAAAATTAGATCAAATGGGAGGAAAGAAGGGGAATGAAAGGGAGGAGAGGGTTAACCCTCTGTAGTAAAACCATAGTGTAACCATAGTAACACATATGGATGACAAGAAAACCCTTACACATCATCATCCCTCTGCCTCTCTCTCCCTCTCTCTGTTTTCACATCTTATTTGAAAAAACAAAAAAAACAAAACACCGCATATTCACAGTCGAACATACCGACAATATTCCCAGCCCTGTATCCTGTAGTAACACGGCCCTATCATGTGAGGACCGTGAGAGCTGTGTTGCCATGGAAACTGAACACCTCACAGTGGTCCTCGTGAGGGAAGACACAGAGCCTTTACCTCTCCACTTTCACCTCCCAGCCAGGGTCACGTGACCATCTCTCAGTCTTGCGCTGCAGCTCGAAGCGACAGAGCAGCAACAGACTGAATGGGTGTCATGAGCACACTGCAAAAAGTGGTTGGACATTTGGATCCAAAGCAGAGTCGCTGTTTAGCTGTGCAATCAATTGATAGTTGAGGGCTTGTGTTGCCATGCAGACCGTGTCACCATTTCTATAATGCAATGGTTGAGCAGAAAATAGACAAAAAGTGGTTTAACAGATGCATATGTTGCACTTTGGCTGCTGCAGGAGGCCTTCTCTCAACTTTTGGATATGACATGACTTACATAAGGATAGGTTTACAATACCTCGCATCTGCAAGAAGAGAAGCTTCACTATAATTCAAATAATCTAACCTTGGGAATAAGTTGTTCAGAACACATCAGTATGAGAAATGTTGAGACTATGTCTCTGAGATAAAGTCATGAAAAGATAGTATATATATCAAAGTATTGTATTTAGGATGCATCATTGTGAAGGAGTAGCTGAACTGCCCTTTTGATAATGGTAGGTTGATGTAGCTACTTTGAAAAATTGTGCAAAACCCTTCTTTTGCTATGTTGCTTTGTTTGTTTGAATGCAAAATCCTTTTCAAGGTAGAAGAGAATTTAACCTAAAGAAAAGCCTCTTCCTCTAAAGAAATGACATCTATGAGGAAAAAGAGAAAAAAGAGTCAATGCTGATCAGACAGGCTGTGAATGAATGAACATAATGGGTCGGGGGTACGTTGTGCAGGGTCGCTGTTACATATAATGACTGTGTGTCTGTAAAGGCACTAACAAGCTCAGATACAGTTCCACACATATGAGAGAGTGCGACAAGGGGAGTGTGGTGGGATTGAGAGCGGGTATAGAGATAAGGAGCTGCGGCAATGGGCGGGGGGGGGGGGGGGGGGGGGGGGGGGGGGGTGGCGATGGTGGTGGTTTGGGGGGTTTGGTGCTGGTGGGAGGAGGATGTTGGGGTTTGAAGAGACGGGTGGCTGCAGCACTGCATGCAACGGCGTCACCACGAGCAAAAAAAAACAATGATCGGCAGACTTTTTTTGACACCACCACCGGTCGAATGGCTCTCAGTGGAGAGCTCGCTGCTGCAACACTCATTCACTTTAGTGAGTTTTAAAAAGCCACTGAATGATATTTAAGTGCAGGGTCAGAGCTTTCCTTTATGCAAAAGTAGAAAAAAATTGGAATTACAAAGAAGATTAGGAAGGTACATGAAAAGTCCGAAAAAGTGAATTAATGAATTAGTAATAATATTGTAACTTAGGAAGGGCGGATTATTAATAAAAACTGCTGAGAATTCAATGCACTATGGTGATTTGGTCACTGCTTCCTGCCTTAGGACAATGAAAAAGGTCTGTCTTTGCTACTGGATGCTCATGGCGTTTAAAAAAATGTCAGGGGAAAAAAAAAGCAAATCACCTAAAAAAATGATCCCACCCGTCACCATACATCAGAGGATCACCTCAGGCACTGTTTCTGGCGTTCTCACATGTGTGCACATGTTGGGAGAGGAAATAGTGCCATTTAGCCACACTGGAGTTGTTACACATGATTGATTATCTGTTAAAAAGCAGGAAGATTGCGGTCCAGTTTTTGCTAATAATATTGGCTCCGGGAGTAACAAAGAAACTGACCATGTATTCAGCTGATATCATTGAATGAACTCCATTTGGCCTCTCTTGCTCATGTGCCATAGAAATATGGCGCAGGGATGAAAGCCGCCCCCCCCCCTTATCAAAAAGGAGAAAAATGCAGCATGGCATGTAAAAGCAGGAGATAAGGGAGGAAAACGCAGAGCTCTGCTTTTCAAATGCACAAACTCTCAATAATGCTGCATTACCATTGTGCTGTTGTGACAGCAAGGTGACCCTATGTATCAGGTTGACCATGTTGGTGGAGGCTGCAAGAGCTTGGCACTGGGGGCACATCCAAAAAGCTGAACACCATCATTCCCAAACACCTTGATCTGAAGCACCTGCCTAAGGACAACTTGGAAATGTAACACTGACCTTGAATCAGCACTTAAGAGGAACACCAACCGGTCTTTCCAGGGCCCATGGTTCGAGATCAGGCGCTTTTTCACAGCTACGTCACTTAGTCATTTAGGTAAAGCTGGCTGAATGCGCGGAATGGTTGAGTGGTATGATTGAGCACAAGGCCTATCCTAATGAATGTCTCATACAAGATAGGAATTTCAGCTATTTTTTGGCGATTTGAAGGTAGTCCTCAATGGACAATGTTCAACTCAAAGTCCACTGAATCCTCTCTGACTTCCCAGTCCCCCTTTCCCAGCACTCTTTATTCCCCCATCTGTGAAGTCTTACCTTGTCTCGCTTGGCCCCCCGCAGAGGAAAGAAGCAGGCGAAGAGGAACTTGCCCCAGCTGATGACGGCAGCCAGGCACCAGTTGAGGCGAGCCATGCCTGCGTCTGTCCCGTCTCGTCTGCCAGCCTGTTATCTACCCCCCCACCCCCTCCTCAGCTCCGGGAAAGGATCCTGCAAATCCCCAAAAAGAATGATGTCAAGCAAAAAAGACCTCTCAGAGACAGGCGGGAGACGCTCTTGTCCTATAGTCCGTGGAGCTGAATTGAACTGAAAACCTTCCTTCAAGCAGATGATGACTAGGGGTATATTTCCTTTTCAGGCTTTTTTTTTGGCGAATTTTGGCTACCTGTCTGGCTGTGCGTCTGCAGTTGCAATTTGTGGGGAAACAAGGGGGGGGGGGCAGTTTGAAGCTACTGGCATCCCACAAATGGACTAGACTCTTGGACAGTCTAGAGGGACTCAGAACATCAGGAGCTTAAGACTGTCTTCCTATCTATCTGTGCATCCATCTGTCTTTTTTTCTTTCCCTCTCTGTTTCCTTTTCGTCTCTTCGGTCTCCACAGCCCCGGTCTAAATGAGTCAGTCCTCAAAGTAGGATGAGCACCATCGGCTGCATAATGCGAAGAGCCCGTTGCTGATTGACGACACTGTTACACACACACATACACACACAAGCTCACTGCTTGTCGTCTCTCACACACATTCACGCACACGTATGCTCGCCTGCAAGGGGGAAAAAAAAGAAAAGAAGCGCTGTCCTAGGCACATACATCCACAGGCTGAAGAGCCCCCCTCTCGTCACACAGCTCCCCTCCAGGCTCAGGATCCCCGGTGCTTCGCGCTCACACACTCCACTTACACCACACACTCCTCGCTCTCTCTCTTTCGTTTGCTGCTGCTCTCTCACACATACACACATGCACTGATGCTGCAGCACTTACTCAGCCAGCGCGGGAGGAGGGGAGCAAAAGAGTGAGGAGGGAAAGGGGGGGGGGGGGGGGGGGGCAGGAGAAAGGGAGAAATGATGGGAACAGAATGGTTGCAAGAGAAAGAAAAAAACAGGAAAAACAAAAAAGGGGTTGCATTGTGAGTGGTGGTGTCGGTGTTTATATTTGGGAGTTGAGGCAGGTCCTGCTTAAGGCGAGACAGCAATGAAAGTGCGCATCAAGTAGTGAAAAGGTGATGGAGCAACAAAACAGACCGAAAGAGTGAATGGAGGAGTCAAGATGGACGGATGAGAGACATCAGGAGAGTGACAAAGAGATGCAGGGAAGAGGAGATGCAGGAGGGGAGAATGTGTTTGAGAATACTGAGCAGAGACTACACACACCAGCATGCGCAGTGTACACACACAATCGGACGTGCAGCAGCCGTCACGGTGCGAGGCTGATACAAGGCAGGCACAGGGTGAGATGATTGTAGTGTGTGTGGAGAATTGGGTCGAAGGCAGAGAAGGAGGGAGGAGAGGAAGAAAGGATAGAAGAGGAGAAGAGCGTTGAATCATTGTGTCTTGGGTGATTATTTCCCCCTCTCTCTCTTTCATACACACTTACAGACACACACACATCCCCGACTGCAGGTGGTGCACAGGCTCGTTCACTGTGCTGCAGTCTCTCTACGCTTCAGTGGGAGCACATTTTCACTGCAGAATGCTTTTCTCTGCTACTCAACCCCCCCTTCACCACCGTCACCGCCGCCCCCTTCCCTTTCCCCTACCACCCAGCACACCACCGCCACACCAACGCAATCACAACACATCAAAGCAATGAGCGAGGGAGATAAAGTGTAGAGAGGATGCTGTTCTGTCAACCAAAGATAGCTTAGCCTGGAGGTGGGGGTGGGGGTGGGGGGCTAGGGGACATAACGCAAATTGTTTGGCCATATGGAAAGATGGCAATAAAAAAATTACAAATATTTCCACTGAAAAAGGAAACTGTTTGCATGTTAATGTCCTATTCAGTATGTATGTCAGTATAAACCACGTGTCATGTGTCTACATGTTCCTGTGGGAATAGTCTTATGCTTCATGGCTGTGAGAGTAAACAGTTCTTAAAACAGAAGCTAAATGCAACACATTCATTAAGGATAAGCATTAGCTGCCAGTTGGTTATGCTTGACAACTAAGTACATGAATGAATGAATGAATGAAGTAATGAATGAATGAATGGACTGAAACAGTTGGGTTTGCAGACCACCTGTTATGACATGGACTTTGTGCTCAAGGTCTCTGTGAGTGTGTGTGGTTCTTTAAGTCCTGGTCAGACCGAAAACTCATGATAAGAAAAGGTGAAACTGCAATGGTGAGAAAACCTTTGAGATTTAACAAGGCGGTGTCGTCATTTATGGTAGTAATGGTTATCTGTGCTTCCGGTTTAACTTCACGTGTAACACCAAACTTGAAACTAAACTTAATCTTAGTAGGTGTATGTGCTGAAATGCCAAAACCCTAACCCTAAACCTCATGAGCATTGGTGTAAGAATGCCCTAAATCTAATGTCTAATTTATGCATTTACATACGCAAAGACAAAAACAATACCGTCACTGGCCACATACTTCTGTACCTTCTATATATTCTTATATATATTAAGAAATATGATCACAAGAGTGCTTCTGAGTGTGAAAAGTATTGTTTAACAGCATTAAGGCTGAAGAGGTGTTAAAGGTCACTTTTTGTGATTCATTTGTGCATCATTATAGTTTGGTAAATACTGTTGTGTATGTCATGATAACAACAATAATGGACCCAGACCTGTTGACTTGTGGCCATACTGTTCGGTAGGAAACACATAATATTAAAGATAATGGTAACGTGAATATCACATGAATCACATATAGACAATGTCCATCTTTTTATGCAGACGACGGCAGCAGATGAGACTCCAGGTGATGTTGAAGCCATTACCAGCCTGGTATGAACAAATATTTGAATGCATTGAACAAGTGTTACACCTGTTGATGTGGGCAGTTCTGATATGAAATATTCGTGGACAAATATCAAGAGAATAGCCTTTACGTCCCCCAGTGTTAAGGCCTTACCTAAGAAGTACAGATAAAATGATATCGTAGTACTGACTCCTTTCCATATTTCACTTTGAACATAAATAATCCCTAAAACTGACCATTGAAGTGTACTAGGGTCAGAATTCAGTCCCATGCTCAAAGTATTAAGGCTTTTTTTTTTGTAGATGCACATAAATTGTACTGTCCTAAAGCATTAATGAAGATTGCATAGCTTGTATTGATGACACTGCATAAACATGAAAAACAGATATTCTCCTTTTTTTCCTTCAGCAAATTTGTTTTCTCCAGGCTATCACTGCACTTGCTAATAAGACGTGAGCTACAGACCACAATGCATACACTGTACAACATAATGTTTCCAACCAGCCAAGCTGAGATGCAGATGATACCATTAACCAGCTTAAACTGATACGACCCAGATGTTTTCTAGTAATGGCATATCATCATTGTGAATTTTTGGTCTGAACTGGATTTCAGGAACAATAATCTGACCTCTAGATTTGTCAGAATGAGTGCTCTTGCCCTTATGCAACTTATGTTAAATCAAGAAGTATGTATTATTTGTTATGTATGTCTTGTGTCTACATTGAGAATAGCATTTTCTACTGTTCTTGACAAATGACAATATAACTTTAATATAAAATGCAGTGGCTCAGAAACAGGCCAACACCAAAACTTTAACTTTTCTTTTAAATAGACAGGAATTTCAAGATGCTGGGATGATCGCACTCAATATCTGCCTACAATATGTCTGTAGAAACATGAAATTAAGAAAAGTACACCACCAAAAAGCAAATGGGCCAAGAAATGTAAAGCAGACAGCACATTTTTCTTAATATCAACAATATTGATGATCTCTCAGATCCTAGACCTGCTCCTTGTCACAGTGAGGTGGTTCTCTCCTTCATGTAAAAGGCGACAGCATGTGGAACCGCTAATGTTTGATGGGTTAGAGAGCATTTTGTTGACAAAGTATCCAGCTATGTCCTTTTTCACTGAGATAAATGAGGAATATGTTTGTCCACGGCGCAGTATCTACAGCGCTGTGTACTGTACATCTCAGTGTGAGACCGGGCGTGTGTCCCACTCTCTTGGCAATGCGCTGACCTTTCTCATTAGGCATAAGCAACTTGCATAATCACTGCTGACTTCTATTGACTGGCCTGTCACACTGCCTATCCGTTTGACTGGAAAGCCTGTGAAAAAGTGCAGCCTGCCAAAAAAACTTCTCCCTCAATGACTTTCTCCTGTCATCCTCAGCAGGATCAGAATCCATCATTTTTCGCCAAGTGCACAAAAACAGGGACTTTACACTGTTAGCTGCAATTTATCCACTATTGCACCAAAAGACTCTCAAGTGAATATGCTCTATTGATATTTGCAAATGTCGACTACTTCCAGCCTCCTATCAAAATATCTGCACTGGATTCAACGGTGTCCTAAATAATGTTGAATGGTGTAATTTTGTTTAGATGGGATGTTATAATGACCCTCACCTGCACTCTCACATCTTGTGTGCTTTCATTTGCTCAGAGCAAGGTTATGTAAATTTTTCATCACATGCAAACAGAACGGGATCTAATTTGAACCAGGGAATGCTTTTCACAGCCAAGACTCTTATGAATGTTTGATGACGTCTTGGTATGAAACACCTTGTTGATTCAATAGTGTGATCACATAGTCATTTATAGCCATAACTTGTAACATTTCCATGTTAAAATGTCTACGACTAGGCCTTTGTTCTACCTTTTATTGGTGTGTATATAATATCAAATACTCATAATGAGGCTCACATTTGGGTAAATCTATCATGTTATTGCTTGATAGTGAAATCACTTCATTTTATTACCATTAACCTTTAACATGCACTCTTAATGAAACCTTAAACAAAACCACATGGAACTTTTCACTTAGACTTCAGGTTCTTTTAGTTTCTGTGTTTAGCATGGGGTAGAAATACAACCTAAACTACAGTAAAATGGCTTAAGTGTAACCCCAACCCTAAAATGGGTCCCAGTTTGGTGGATCTTCACAAAAACCTACCAGTTCCACATCTTGATATTGACCACAGACTCACAAAGAGCACCTGAGCATCAAATGAAAACTTTGGAACAGGCAACCCTACCCAACACCGCAAGACGTTTTCCCTGCCAGTGTGACAGTGTAACCTTGTTGCATGACAATAATGTAGACTGTATAACTTTATGTGTTTGTGGACGACAAACACGTAAATCTATTCAGCCTTCAGTTCTTCTGACTCATGGACAGTCTCACTTAGCCTACACATCTGCATATTAACGTCATTTGCAGCTATTTCACTAGAGTATGAATCACACATAATAGCATTACCGTGTCTGTAAACATCACCTCTACCTGAGTCACAACTGATATTTTTACTATATTATACAGTACATTAGCAGTGGTGGTGACAACAACATGCCCATAATCCCACGCAACTTCGTGACTTTGATCTCCTACTACACTTTTGTAAATGTTTTGAATGAGAAATGGCATATACTGCATTTAAGAGTTAGTTTTGGTGGTCTGTTACAAAGTTTGGATGATATCTTATATTAAATTTGGACCACTTCAGTTAAAGGGCCTAAACATTTCAAGAAACTCCCCAAAGCACACTGTGAACATGGTTGCCATTTGCTATATCAACATTGTGTATTTTGCCTCATATCTGCAGAACCAAACATGAATAACACAGAAAAGACAGCATCTGACCATATGTTTGGTTGTCAAGGATTACTATTGTATGAAATTGCTCATGTGAAGTATGTGTTGGAGTCTGGGTTGGCTTGCTGTTTGTTGATGTTAGTTAAAACAAATCTAGTTAGTTTTACCATTGGAGAGGTAGAAACTCCGACCTGTTCTGCTACATTTCTAAAAACTTTCAAGGCCACAAACGGCAAGTGTACTAAGTGTTTTATGTATTTATCCTCCTGAGACCCAGGAAATGTCAGGAAAGTACAAGTTTTGGCTTTTTTTTTAATTAAACTATTCCCTATATTGGAAGCATCATGATGCAACAGTTTTTTCAGATGTACTTTTTAAAATTTTTATGGAATGCAGTGGACAATTTTTTGGGTCTTAGGAAGTTAAAACACATTGGTTTCATACATTTTGGTCTGGTATATCAACCATAACCCCTAAATGAAATTTAATATCTTTGTATGTACAATTTAGGTCTGTCTGTGTCTTTGGCTCTTACTTGCTCTTTCTCTACAAGAAGGTCTGTCTTTCATTTGGTCCAGCTCCATTATATTTAAAATACAATGGAATGGTCTGAATGAATGTCTCCCAAACATTCACTTTGATGCCTGGATGGGCTAATGAAAGTTTGGTCGTCAAGGTTAAAGATTTTGTCGAACTCATGTCTGTCCATTCTTATGGGGAGAAGCTCTCAGATTTTGTACAAATGTTCACTTTGATACAAGTGTGACACAAAATGTCACAATTTGCCTGTAAATAAGATCTGCATATGATGCAAGGATATTGGATGCATCTGATTGTGATCACAGCATATCATTCATAAGTTGTGGATAACTCGGCTCACCCTCTGGTTTATTTGCTTTATCCAGGTTGATTGGCCAGGCTTGTGATTGACAGCTGGTGAGACTCATGTACAACCTGCAAAAGAAAGGGAAGTGCAGGGTTTAGGTTTCTGCACCAGCATCCCATTCACATTCAGTGCACAGACTGAGCACTGTACTGAGCAGACAGCAGATTAGGTCCCATCACACACCTCATCATTCACCAACACAGATTCATCTCCCATCCATTCCTCTTCAACTCGTCCTCACATCCCCTTTTTTCCACTTTCACCTTCCTTCGATTTCAACTCCTTATTCTATATCTTTATGTTTTTCTCCTGCATCTACAAGAGAATCCCTCATGTTGTTTGATTTCTTCCCTCCCTCCACATGAAAACCTGTTTTGTGTGTGTTTCACTACTTGTCAGTCTGTGAGGTGACTGAAATTTTTGTCATATACAAACTGATTTCAACTGAGACCAATGTAACTGCACTAAAAAAAATGTGTAAGAAATTTGAATTGTTCCAAAAATGTGAAATGCATCACCCCGGAGGCAGAATAAATGATTCAAAGTGATGTGAGAACAGGACTACATCTCGTCCCCACAAACACTCACCAACCTGCCGTGCCCTTGCAGTGCAGGTATGCCAGTCTGGACTCCCTTGTGCAGGGCGCCATACATAATACATAATAATACATAATAATGACGACACCTCGTTGTTTCAGAAATGTCCCTCTTCATCACATCTAATCCTGGAGAAAGCACTGCAGAGACAGGGGTGACCCTGATGGCCTGTGATCAATGATTCAGTCTATTAAGTGAGGGCACTTTGATCAGTAATTCTCAATGACACAGGATCATAGAAATCCAGTGATCTCCAAATGAGTCTGTACTGTACCAAGCCAGGTTTTAACCCAAATTAGAATAAGTAGCATTGCTTGAAATTAATGGAGCTCAAGGACGGCGCTGATGAGATTCTGCTGTGTTGCACCTTCCTGGCGGTACTGTGGACTGCATGTCTGCTTGGAAAAAAAATAACCCTCCAGGTGACAGGTTCATCGTTAGCAGGAGCGTATTATGTGCAGGGACAGGGAAGCACTTGGATGCGTTAGAGTGGAGGTCTATGAGCGGTGACACTTCCGGGGCCCGCTGCCAAGGGAAACTAAGTTATCCGGCGGCAACTATTCCCCTCCCCCCAACACACACACACACACAATCTCCCACCTTTTCTCCCACACCGAGGGAAAAGGGAAGACAGGAGGGAAGGGGGTGATGATGAAGCTACTGTTAGAGAAGTGGATCTACACTCTTTCAGGACAGCAGAAAAAAACATGATCAATATGTTCTCAACTTACGTCATGTGGCCTGCGCTGTTGTTTTTCTTGTATGTTTGTTACAGCAAATGTATGTATATATAAATGTATGTATATATACGTTTATTAGCATCAAGGTTGAGGTAGAAACAAGTAATGGTTTTAACTAGAGGTCGTGGAGTTTTAAAGGCGCATATAATAACATAACCAATCACTGCCCCTTTGAAAAAAATATTAACGTAAAAGGTAAGTTTTTTACTACCTAAAAGTGGAAAAATTTTTTAACTCCATGTCTAAGTTAAAGAAATGAATGAATGAATCTCAATCACTGAAGATCAAACTTAGTTAATAATCATTTTGTAACTAACCATAACATATCTATGCAATTTTAAGTGTGATTTGTATGTTTTGAGTTATTTTGTCTGCATGTAAGTAATTCCAAATCACTTCATATCAGAGCTGATACTCAGAAGATACCAAAGAACTCCAAGGCACTATCTTATAAAAGTACTAAAATGCTTTTGTTGGATGGCTAACCTCCTGTTTTAAAGGTCTAACATGACCATGCCATGACAATAAACGAATTTTAATAAATGTAAAGCCTTGGATTTTTTTTTTTTTTTTTTAAACAAATATTTTTTTAGTTCAGGAAGTGCTTCTTCACCAACATTTTTGACTAACAGAAGTAACAGTTTGTAAAATGGTTGTGTCTATTAATCAGCCAAATGAAACTGATTTGTCAAAAAACGTAATCTATTTAGAAGACTGGATTTTATAATTACAAGTGAGTTAGCACCAATTTGTTATTTTGTAACCAAAATATATAATTGGTGCTACGTTAACACTAAGCAGCAAATAAGTCATTTGACTTTGAGCAATGTGTTTTGTACCACTGTATTTTTTTTATTATTATTTTACTATGTAAACTGGATCCAGAAAAAGTTAAACATGCTCTTTATTTCCTCATGTCTCAAACAGCCTTTTTTACCTGTTTCAACTACAAATCAGAAACATAATGTGGTGCACACTTTTAATACCCCTCGGCCAAATATAGTGTAAGATTCTGTTGAAAGTTACTGCCCTATAATTTAGATCAGACTGCCTTTGAGTAAAACTTATTATATACATATTTATATTTGAAAGTAATCAGATATTATACCTGCACAAGTCCATTTGACCTTGAAAAAGTAGGTCAAGGTCACCTATTTTCAATAGGCTTCTGCACTATGCCAAGATGCATCCACAGTATAAATGTGGTGCAGATATGTCAATGTATTCTTCAGATAATGCAATTATGTTGTTGAAAAGACATGTCACCATTTGATCTTGAAAAAGTAGGTCAAGGTCACTGATTTTCAATAGATTTCTGCTCTATGCAAAGATACATCCACAGTATGAATTTGGTAAAGATATGTCAATGCGTTCTTCAGATAATGCAATTAGGTCATTTAATGGACAGAGACAGATGAACAGACGACAAAACAATTACAATACTCCTCGGCCAAGAGATAAAAACCAAAAATGAAACATCTGTAAACTGCACAGAAATCAGTTCCAGCCACTCAGGGCATATCCTGGTTTTATCTGAGTTGCACATTTATTTTACAGTTTTACTTTGTGTGTTTTATTATTTTGTATTTTATCAATTTCCTTTGTACAGCACTTTGTACTTTGTATGGAAAGTACTCTATAAATACATATTCTTATTCTTATTAATCAATAGAAAAGTAGCTGTCTGTTGGAATTATTGGTTCACCTATGCTACTTTACAAAAGACTCATCCAATTTTTTTTTATCCATTGGAATCTGTTGATATTAATTCATTCATCGATCATTTGGTTATTTTATAGTAACCACAACTTCGTAAAAATACTGACTTTACAAATAGAAATTCACTAACATAGAAAAGTAAAAAGCATCATAATATAATTAATCCTAAAAGTTCTGATTTATACAGTCAGCGCCTACTTATGAAAGGTGATGTTTACTCTCTGTGCTTTTAGTTACTCGATAGTGGTGAGGATGGTTTACTTCAATGGCTCGTGCTCATTTGGATTGGAAGGTTGCTGAAATTGCTTTACAGTGTTAGTCTTGTTCACCATCTGCTCTAAGCTGTCTTTGTTGAACTGACATTTTCAGTACAAAGTGAACTGAACGCATTTTTATTGGGTCTCTGTTTAAAGAATTCCTACTTTTATTCTACTCTTATTTATGCAGACTGACATTGAATGGATTAACATAATCATCATTACGTTGTTCTGATTTCCCCACTTTTTTCTACTTTCACATTTATATTCCAAGGACTCCATATGTCATTTATTGTCTTGTAGCCTGGACAAAGAGCGCTGATCTGGGTCTGGCTGCAGCAGGCAGAAGGCAACCAGTGATGTAAATGACCCAGATAAGGTATAATCAGGTATCAGCCAGACGACAGCAGGGTAATGCAACTCAACAACACTGTTATCATCGCCATCAGCTGCAGTCCTCGGCCAAATTAGAATCGACCCCTGACTCCACTCCATTCCTTTATATCATCTGCTCTGTGCAGCTTTCACCTTCACGAGCCTTGACCAAGAAAGCGTTTATTGGGGTTTGGATTGTTTTTTAGTGTAGAACTGTAAACAGGACAGCAGGGTGAAAAATCATGGTGGAGTCTGAAGAAACATATTACATGATTGTAATTTATTGTACATTTCTGCAAACTACAGATACATATAATTATTAAAAAATATGTTTCATAAGACCATTATTACATTTGGACATACATGTATATCAACATGCCTGCTTGTTCTGTTCATTTGTAAACATTTAACAGTTTTTAAGGTTTTGGTTTATTGGCAGCGTTTGATATTGATCAGAAAAATACTTGAGCTTGGTCTAATCCAGATATGACATTTAGTGCTTTTATTGACATTAAACAATCTTTTCCTAACCCCTTAAACATTCCATTTTACTTTACAATAAATTCACCTCTGCCTGATGTTTAAACCCAGTCATAAACCTATTTCCATTATGCAATTTAATGTTATTTATGCACCTGTTTCCACTGAAAATTTCCACTTTTACTTTGCACATTACAGTTTATTGTTGCACCTTACTGTTTGATTGTCCACATTTTTCACCAGTTCTGTTTTCATACTTCTAATTTATTCTGTATAGTGTCTTTGCTCTTGTGTTTCACTTTTATTCTTGTATTCTATTTTTACTGTTTGTCATGCTGCTGCTGCTGCACTGCAATTTTCCAGTTTGAGATCAATAAAATATATCTATCATTCTATCTATCTATCTAAAAGGCTTTTATTACCAGTGCAATTGGAGAATTAGAGGCAGCATGTATTATCCATGTTGTCGTGTTATAGTTTAGTCGAAAAAGTTTACACCACCTCCATCTCGAGCCTGTTTTCCCAAGTCATCACATTCTGCTGCTTTACTGTGAGCCTTGAGTGTTTGTTTTTAAGCCCAGGGAACCCTGTTAGCGTCAGTTTTTGAAGGGAAACCAGATAGAAATCATGTTGGAAAAGGCCAGCTGAGGTCGCAAAAAATTTAAAGGGAGGTGATTGGGTGGTGAGTAATGCAGGTTGATTGTGCAGTTAAACAAAGATGACCTGTTTGATGGCGTGTTTATTTTGGCACTGACTCTTTTTTCCCCAACTTTACTGAAGCTGGTTTTATGGCTAAACCGAACCAAACAGTAACATCTGCATTACCTAGACATCTGTTGGACGAGCATGACACCAAGCATCATCCATAGTACCCTCTATGTTAAAATGTGATTTGGAAGTGAGAATATGTTGCCTTTTAGCTTCGTTCAGTCCATGTCTGTTTATATAAATACACATCATTCACATTTGCTTATTTTTCTTATTTTGGTAGGTTTTTTTTTCCTTTTTTTCCACTTTATTTCATTATTTATTGTGTTATTTATTCATTTTGTGCTACCTTCAAAAATGTTTTTATTTATTTACTGTATACATCTGTATAGGAGTGTATGTATGTGTGTATTTTTGTGAAAAATGCGAACTGTTATTAACATATTACAAAAAGATCTAAGGGAATTAAATTTTCATACATCCTTATACTGATAGGAAAATAAGTTGAAATTTCCTCACACTCCTTTTTGAATATGCAAGTCAAATCATTTTGTCATTATAATCTGTTCTTGAAATCTAATTTTATTTCTAGACACTCATTGTATAATTATTTTTGTTTATTTTTTTAGTGCATATTCGAAATAAACTGAACTTGTTTAATTTATTTAGTACAGAAGCTGCCCCAAATCACCAAGTCATGAAATTAACAGAAATGCACAGAACATAAAATAATAAAAATAGATATCAGGGATGTTTTCAATGTCATTTTGCCATTGGAACGTTTCTGCTGCACCACATAAGGAAGAATGTAGAGCAGTGTTTCTAAAATGTAACCTTCTGGCCATGACAGGATGTGTGCCTGGAACACAGCAGTAGGATACTGTAGTGGTTATTTTCATTTGGAGAGAGCTCAGGAAAAGCCTGAGGGAAGCTTATTCACTCCCCCTTATGTCCGAACATCCCACTCGCAGCACACATCCCGCTGCTGAGTTGGCTGTTTTCCAGTAGGGTATGTGGCGCGCTTTTAGCCCCGCTAATGTAGCTACCTATGTAGGTTAAAGACCCCCTCGTGGTCGACACACACACCAGAGCCGGGGGGAGACATTTCAAGGTGAAAACGGTGTTCACATCATACACTCCCCCCTTCAACAATAAATAGGGCCGAAACAACAATGTCAAAGAGACATTTCAGCTGTGATTGATTGGTTCGAAGTCACAGAGGGAAAAGACGTTTAACCATGACAAAGAGTTCGAACAAAAATCCTTCCTCCCTCATCATTCATACAGTAAAAAAAAAAACATAAAACAGTAGCTCGCTGTAAACACAGAACTGAAGTCTGTGTTCATCTGTGAAAGATGGGACCCTTCTCCATTTAATCCTCTGGTCCTGTCTGCTGTGCTTAGAAATTTGCAGACCCCTTAATTCCCTAAATGAGCCAAGCGATCGATAGAAAGACTACAGGCCCTTACTCAGTCTAATTATATACATTTATCACCCATCACAACCTTGGATTTGAATACTGGCTGCTGAGGCTTGGTTTTACTGTAAGGCCAAGTGACAGTCGAGCTCAATCCGGTTCATCTGTTAAGTAAGGAAGACTCAGCAATGTGGTATCAGGATTGAAAGTAGGGGGAATGTGCCACGCCGCGGGATGAAGATGAGAGAAAATAACCATGAAACTAGAGGCTGGGGGTTGGCTATAGAGCACAGAACAAATGTCTTCTGGATAATCACAGAGCATGCGTTTCAGATTGTATGAGATCAGGCAAAGAGGAAGAGCACAGTCCTTTAAAGCCCTTCACACCAAAACGCTGTAATCCCAGCAATTACTGCAGCGCTAGAAGATGCACAGATCTGTCTGGACCAGACTGGAGTAGTGGGATTCAGAAAATGAAAGTCAACAATGTGATTCCTCGTCCCTGCTATCTGAGTCCACAGTTGTTCATTGTGATGAGTAGTATTAAAATGACGAAATCTTAAACTGTGTCCAGTCTCTGTGGTAAATTCCAGCCTTGTGTTACCTGAACTAACGCACACAACTTCAGCACAAAGCAAATCCATGTCTGTTTGGGTCATTCTATCGAAATGGTGCAAACCAGTCAAAAAACTAACGCTCAAGTATACAAATCTCAGGGTCCTTCTGTTATCCAGTGAAACCCCAAAGTAACATTTGCACATATTAGCACATGGCCACTAGCACAGATTTCAATTTTTGTTCAAGTGTAAACCTAATGTTTCTGTAGTAACTAATAATTCATTATAATTAATTTAATTAGAGGCAGTAGGTGTTTGGTAGTGATACTGATACTAATTGTTAAAACATTTATATGAAAACGACAGGACAAATGATATAAAAGGGACATAGGAAATCTCTTTTGCCAACTGTAGCATGAGTTGTTACAAAAGTCGTCATCATCTTATATGGAGACAACAACAACAACACTTTCCTAAAACTTATTTAATATTTATTAAGAGCATCATTTGAGAAAACTACCTGAATTTTGCAAAGAATTTTCTTGGGGTGGTAAAAGCCCACAGAGGACAAAGAATCCCCTTTTTTGATTCAACTCTTCTGATGTCATTCACATTTGACTTAAATGACTGATGAGCAACATGCAGTAGGACTGTAGTCTCTATTTCCTTTGTGCTTTTGTCGTCAAAAAACACAGACACTCTTTGGCCAAGAGTAAAAGCTCAGAGGAAATGTAAACACCTTGTTCCAATAACATCTGACGCAACAGGTCACACACTCATGAGCTGAACAATCCTGCATCATCTGTGGAACAAAAACATCACAGATACGGTTTCTTAGGAGGAAAACAACAACTAAATGCTCTGTGTCTCCTACTGTTCAGCAGAGTTATGTGTAACGGCGCCACCTACTGGTAATGTAACACAGCCAGTTTATGGAAACACAAAATTCGCATTTTAATTTTTTTTTGTCACTTGATTCTTCATTATAGCACAATTATGAAATTACTAAAAGTTTTGACAGACAAACATCTGAGTAAACATAACATTAACTTTAAAATATAACCTGATCATCGCATTTCGTTTACAAAACTTCAGTTCAATTTCTGGACAGACTATGCGCACTCAGTCCCCCAAAGGTAGTGAAGCTATGGCTACAACCACATTTCCCATCTCTGTTTAATATCTATTCATAATTTTCAGTCATGTGACTACATGGGGCCCTGGAGGGGAGAAAAACACTGATCCCACAGGTAAAGACTGGACACAGAGTACAGATCTATCAATTTAACATCTGTTTCAATCCACAAATACTGAGATCAACTCTCAAAAGAATTAAAACAAAGACATGTGACAATTTTTCCGACAACTGTGAACCAAATAGAACACTCACCACAGTATTTTACCACCTCCTCTTATGGATGTAAAGGTCTGCCTCCACCATCGTCTATCGCCACTGCAGGAGGAAAGTCTGAACGGATCATTGTTGCTACTGCTGCTGCTGTTTGGGAGGAGAATGACAAAATCCCACATTGTTAAAGATGGGGTTGATCTAATGTTGTCTTAATGATGCCTTATTCATTTCAGCTGTGGTAGTCGTAGTATCACTCTAGCTTAACTAACACAGTGAGTATGTTTACATGTACACTAATGTTTTGGTATTACCCAAGAAAGTATTCTCAATAAGTGGTTTACATGACCAAAGAAAGGAACATCCTACTTATATTTTGTGTATATGCAGTATTCATGTTTATATGCCATTATAAGGAATATTTTTCAAAGTTTTCCACTGGTGGTAGATGTTGCACTGTGTAAATTCAGCCTCCTTCTCCTGGAGTGGGCCAGTTTTTCCATATTTGCTCACATCCATAAACCTACTGTTATCATCTGTCATAATACTTAACAGTATCCTTCGGACTAGAAATGTGGACTTTTCTTCAGATCCATCCATCTGTACCAGAGAGGATGTTTATCTTTACCTCAGCTGGACATAAACAGAGGCTGAATACACTCTGTAGATGTGTACAAATTCTCATTAATCCAGAATTATATCATCATAACACATGTTTGAATACTGGAAAAAGGCCACATGTAGAATTTCCAAGAGGAATATGATGTGGACAAGACATCTGTCAAAACTAGAATAATAGTGAAATACTAGCGTGTATGCAAATGTAGTCAGTGTCTCAGAAGGTAAAGGATACGCAGATGTATCATTGGTCATAGCTTCTCAAACCTCAGTCATTCACGTTCATTTTAGGGAATTAAGACATCCTTAAAAGTTGCTTGAAGAGATTCATTTCCGGGCCACAATCAAGGATCGAAGGGTCGACCTGAGGAGGTAAAAAAAAAAAAAAAAGGAAACTGTGAAGAGTCCCATGAAGACATACAACAAAGAGAAACATGTAAACCAAACCAACTGACTAAATATGTGAATTAAAAACAGTCAGGAGAAACATTTACTGTTGTCATTTACGAAGAAAACATCATAAACGCATTTTAACATCACAGGAACTATACTGGTAACGTTATTAATTCTGTTAAGTTTCATGACATCTCAACTACTGTGCCTACTTAAATACTTGTAACAGAAATCAATTATTTTGGTTTTTATACACAGGTTTGAAGTGAATAAACAAGGCTGTGCAATGTCACCAGAGGGTGGTGCTATAGGAAGTTATATACTATGGTCTATATAAACAGAGAAAAAAAGGCAGAGTATGGTGGAATCGAATGGAATCGAGTTTATTGTCGTGTAAAAATGTTTAGCACAACACAATGGGTGTGTGTGTATATATATATATGTATGTATATATGTGTGTGTGTGTGTCTGCGTGTATATATATGTGTGTGTGTGTGTGTGTGTGTGTGTGTGTAAATAAAACAGGGTTTCAGCTTATTTTTTTCAGCTACCAGCTGTGTTTTGGTACTTGATCAAAGAAATATCTGTGGATTCACTAGGGATCTATCAGCTGATCAGTCACGAGTTCAGTTTTCATTACAGTGGAATTTACTCGAAGAACCTGCTTCCATTTACCATTATGTCCATCAACTCTTACAAGTGAGAAACACCAGGCAATTAACCTGTTTTTTTTTTTTTTTTTCAACTGTCTCATGCAAAATTCCAAATGAACATTAAATATATCTATAGAATTGGGAATACTGTTGGAGAAATATATGTAAACCAATCAATTTTATGGAACTGTTGTCTTGCTAATTACAGATTATCATGAAGGTGAATATTTGATGAAAGACCTTAAAGCACAAGACAATTTTTTTCAGATTATTTACCATATAATTGCAACTTAACACACTGCTTTTGCTTTATTGATTAAATGAAATGCATTTTTTGTATTAACAATAATTTCCAAAATTGTGGGTGTAAATTTAAAAGAAAATAGCGCGAAATGACAGAGGAGACACTACATATGGTGTGAAACTGACTGTCATAGTGAGTGACATTACATGTAGTGATAGTGAAGTTGAGAAACAAGCAAAAAGAGGGAAAAAAGCACACATTTCTACTGTCAGGCATGGGAGCAGTTCCTCCTCCTTCTAAATCTCCTTATCTCAGCTCAGAGGCAGAGAAAAGAGGAAGAGGGACAAATTGGAAAGGACAGAGCAAAGCACACAGAGAAACAAAGACAGCAACACATAGAGAGAGGGTCAATCTGTGTAAAATGTCTCTGAATGCACCATTTTATTTTCTGTCCCTGAGAACTAAGATCAAAAATCACACTAAATGCCAAATTCTCTCCATCTCCTTCAAGGCTTGGGCAAAATCCGACCTCTTTCTTCAACATAAAATGTTTACCAGATATTAGCCGAGGCATTTCAAGAAAAAAAAAAAACAAAACATCACAAGACGCAGAGAGACCTCTACTCTCCTTCAGAGCCAAGAGAGGCAATGAGCAATGTGTCTCTCCTGAGGGAATTATGGGAAATGAACCGTTCTAAAGGCCTAGTGTATCCATTGGGACATGACTTCAGGCATTGCTGCCAAACTGTCACAACACTGGCAGACCAGGAAAACACTGAAATGCGCCAACACATAGACTGCACCAGTACATCAACACATAGACCGCACTGACACACCAACACATAGACTGCACCAACACACCAACACGTAGACTGCACCGGCACACCAACACATAGACTGCACCAACACACCAACATGTAGACTGCACTGGCACACCAACACATAGACAGCAATAGAACTCTAACACATAGGCTGTTTCTCAATATGCATTCTTGTGTGTTCTTCTGTTCTCGTGATCTCGTGAAACATCATCTTTCAGGGCCCAAAGACTGTTCCATTTCAAAGTTCCCACAAACCAACAATGCATGGAATACCCGAATGTTGTTCTTGATTGCTAGCTTAAACCAAGGATGCACTGGTTGGTGACTTGTGTAGACTTGGCTGGCAAATATCCCAAGATGAACTTCGTGCTACTCTCTTGACTGACTCAGAAATGTTTTATGACCA
This sequence comes from Sphaeramia orbicularis, assembly GCF_902148855.1. Taxonomy (NCBI): domain Eukaryota; kingdom Metazoa; phylum Chordata; class Actinopteri; order Kurtiformes; family Apogonidae; genus Sphaeramia; species Sphaeramia orbicularis. The sequence goes on from NC_043958.1 coordinate 14,661,611, forward strand.
TCACCAGATGATGTGATACAATGTTGGAACACATGTGAGAGGCAGAATAGCAAGAAATACATCTTTATTGT